>NC_136994.1:7551461-7866461 GCF_032717465.1 Coenobita brevimanus | reverse complement strand
TATATATATATATATATTGTTACATAGCCTATGATTTCATCATCCTTTGTATAATCCTAATGTACAGTATGCTGCATGGTTGTTCACGATTCGCCACGTGGCTTCCATAGTGACCAGGCTTGCTTGTTCTACCTCACTCCCCCATTCTCCCCCTTATAGTAGAGTAAGTCATTCTTTCTGTTGTTCAGAGCAGGACTGTCAACTGTTCCTCCCCTATGCCTTTATTTCCGCGTCCTTCTTACAAGTTGAATCAATCTCTGCTGGCCCCTATATAATGAGCTCAGTCTCTGCATTAGTTGCCACTTAGATCTACTCCTCATTCTGTTCACATCTCTGTCCTCCCCTGTACAGTATAGTATTATTGTTGTGAGTGCTCAGGAAGTCTCCAGCCATCTAGCTGCTGTATAATTTGAGTATAAGTGTTATTACCATTTTTCTTGTAATGTGTAGTCTAAGGAGTTAAACCGTAAGCCTGGTAAAGTTATTGTGATTCATGTTGGTTTCATGCTGTCAGCCGGTATTATAAATATTTTGTATCTGTAATAATATTATATCTTGCTTTAACTGAGCATTATCCGGTTTTCTCATTTTATCAGGGCTGACTTAGATAAATTTGCTCTTGCTAAATTCGTGTTAATAGAGGCTATTTCAGTTAACCATATATGTAACCTGTTTTGCCATTACATTATCCTTATGGGTCCTGAATGTTTAGGTGTTAGCTTGAGCATTAAACTTCAACTTGTAATTTTACCTAAGTCTTTTGTTTTGAACCTGGAACTCTGCGGGACAGTAGTGATTTTAGTATTCTCACTTGAAGTGTTCATTATCTCTCTCTGTGCCGTAACATTAATTTGGCGACCTCTTATCAGGATTTTCAGGGTATTATCATAAGGATATTGCTTGATATTTTGTGACTGTAATTTATTCATGATGTCTACTATTACTACTCTTGATGAAGCCAAAGATTTTTTGTCAAATGTGCAAACAGTGTGTGATGTAGAAAACAGAACAAAGAATGAACTTCAGCTTGTTGCTCAACAATTGGAAATTGTCTGTTCACTCTCATCATTCTAAAGATCAAATTGTTGGCATGATTAATAAAAGCTTGTCTAATGTAACTCCTCCACATGAGCAAACGCATATTGAAATAGCTAAGTTTCAGCTAGCCCTGCAGGAGGCTTGTGCTAAGGAGGCTGAGTTTCAGGCACGTGCTAAGGAGGCTGAGTCTCAGGCTCGTATTCAGGAGGCACAAATTAAACTTGCTAGGATTCAGGCAGACCATGAGTATCGCATGAAACAAGGTGGAACTGGATTATCTAGCTCTGATGATTTTGATGTGGCTAAAAATGTTAAACTTGTCCCTCCTTTTAATGAATCTGATTTAACAAAGTATTTTCAGTTGTTTGAGAGGGTAGCTACAGGTTTTAATTGGCCCAAAAAGTATTGGCCAGTACTCCTTCAGAGTGTTCTCACCGGTAAAGCTCAAGTAACTTAAGCATCTTTGCCTCAGGATCAATCTGATAATTATGATGTAGTTAAGAGCTTGATTCTTAAGGCCTATGACCTTGTTCCTGAAGCCTATATAGTAAAATTTAGGACAACTTATAAGCAAGATAAGCAATCCCATGTTGAGTATGCAAAAATCAAAAAAGATCTGTTAGAGCAGTGGTTAAATTCTAAGAATGTAAATTCTGATTTTGATAAATTTAAGCACATGGTTTTGCTGGAGGACTTCAAAAGGTGTATTAATAAAGATGTAAGCCTGTATCTTGATGAGAAAAGAATAGATAATTTGTCTGATGCTGCAGTTTTAGCTGATGAATATGTTCTTACTCACAAGAGGTATTCTAAAGAAAAAAAGGAAAGCTGAGAGTAAGTACGTTGCCTCTACTCAGAGTACAGGTAACAGGAAAGAGAATAAAGATGATGTTTCTCAGGAAGTAAATACCAGCTTCACCTCTAGATTTCAGAGAAGTAAATGTACTTATTGTAGTAAGCTTGGTCATACTACGGAGAAATGTTTCAGGAGACAGCGTGATGTGAACAAAAAGGAGTCCTTAAATATTCAGTCAATTGGTCTAGTGTCCACCCTTGAGAGTTCCCAGAATTCTTTAACCGAGTTAACTGAACCTGCTGTGAGGGGTAAGTTAAATTCTCATGATGAAGCTCCTCTTTTGAGCGGTAACGTGGGTGACACTCTCAAGAGTTCAAGTGCTAATTTCCTGTCTGATGGTTTTGTCAGTCCTCTGGACAGTAATGACAGGAAATCAGTTAAAATATATCGTGATACAGGTGCTTGCCAATCCCTAATGCTGACCAGTGTTCTAGGCTCTAATGTTAATTCCTCTGATGAAACTGTAATCTTACAAGGTGTAGGGAATAATTACTTCTCTGTCCCTCTGTGCAGAGTGAATTTAGAGTCTGGTTTTGTTAATGGTTCTGTTATGGTTGGGTTGGTTGAGACACTCCCAATGTCAGGTGTAACTTTCTTACTTGGAAATGATATTGGTGGAAGTCAAGTGTGTCCAGCTCCTCAGTTGTCTAGTGAACCAGTGACTGCGACCCAGGATTGTGATGTCCCTGATGTGTTCTCTGGATGTGCTGACATTAGGGCTAAGTCTAAAGTTACTGGTGACTTAGAGGATAATGATGATGATGATGTTATCCTAGCTGACACTTTTCTTGCTAATTTGGACCACTCACCAGATGAGGCAGTACCCTGTAGTGTTGATAATTTGTCTCGTCAAGAGTTGGTTGAGTTGCAGGTTGCTGACCCTGAGGTGAAAGGTCTAGCTAACTCTGCTTGCAGTGAGGAAGAGTCAGCTGGTGCTTCTACTTGTTATTATATAAAGTCAGGAGTACTTATGAGGAAGTAGAGACCCCCAACAGCATCAGCCGACTGTGAATGGGAGGTTGTACATCAAGTTGTCATCCCTCGTGTTTGTAGGCAGGATATCATTAGAGTGGCTCATGATTCCAGTTTGGCAGGACACCTTGGAGTGAGGAAGACTGTGGCACGCATTTTGAAACACTTCTACTGGCCAGGTATCTTCAGAGATGTTTTCTGGTATTGTAAGTCTTGTCACACCTGTCAAGTTGTGGAGAAGTGTAATCAGATCGAAAAGGTTGCACCTCTAGTTCCCATTCCTCCTTTTGAGGCGCCATTCACCCGTGTGTTGGTGGATATTGTGGGCCCTCTTCCTAAGACTTCTTCAGGATTTTCTTATGTGTTGACCCTGATTGATATGGCTACTCATTATCCTGATGCCATTCCACTTAGAAATATCTCAGCAAAGAACGTGGTTAAGGAAATGCTAGGGTTCTTCACAAAGTTTGGTCTGCCCAAGGAGGTACAGTCAGACCGGGGAAGTAATTTCATGTCAAATGTTTTCAAGCAGTCTCTGAAAGAGTTGGGCATCACCCAGATCACGTCTTCAGCTTACCATCCCCAGACCCAAGGAGCGTTGGAGAGATATCATCAAACACTCAAATCGATGCTCAAGAAATACTGTTTGGAACATCAGAAAGACTGGGATAAAGGTCTTCCATTCGTTGTATATGCCGCAAGAGAATCTCCAAATGAATCACTGAGCATCTCACCCTTTTAACAACTGTTTGGCCATGAAGTAAGTGGACCCCTTAAGCTACTCAAGGAATGCTGGCTGTCGGAGGAAGATGATGTCAACCTGCTGGAGTATGTGATGAAGTTCACAGAACGGCTGTCCACTGCTTTACAGCTGGCGAGAGAGAATTTAGGAACTGCTCAGGAGAAGATGAAGACTTGGTATGATAAGAAGTCCAGGTTACGCCACTTTCAGCCAGGAGATCAGGTTTTGATTCTGCTACCGGTGCATGGGCAACCTCTTCAAGCCAAGTTTAGTGGTCCTTATTTCGTGGAGAAGAAACTCAGTGATGTCAATTATGTCATCGCCACACCAGATCGTAGAAAGAACAAGCAACTTTGTCACATCAACATGCTAAAGTTATATCACAGGCGGGATGAAAATAACCCAGTCTACACTGTAGCTATTCCACCCGAGTGTGCAAGTGAAGCTCTGCCATGCAGTATGAGCCTGAGTGATAGTTTGGGGAAGAATCCTTATATCATGAATGATCTCCAGACTAAGCTTTCTCGTCTAGCTCCCGAGGAAAGGCAGGAGTTTTCAGCATTACTGCAGGAGTACCCGCAAGTGTTCCGTGACACTCCAGGAAGAACCACTGTGTTGATGCATGATGTCGATGTTGGAGAGGCAAAGCCAATTAAACTGCATCCTTACCGTGTGAACCCAGTGAAAGTTCCTCTCATCCAGAAGGAGCTTGGCTACTTGTTGGACCACAAGATGATTGAGCCCTGTCAGAGCGAGTGGAGTTCTCCTGTCACTCTAATCCCTAAGCCAGGTGGGTCACAGCGGCTTTGCATCGACTACAGACGTGTTAATCAGATAACCAAAACAGACACCTACCCTCTCCCTCGCGTGGAAGATTGCATAGACAAGATCGGAAAGGCTAGGTACATAAGTAAGTTTGATTTGTTAAAGGGATACTGGCAAGTACCTATGACTGAACGTGCTAGGGAGATCTCATGTTTTGTAACACTAGGAAAGACTTTTGCATGTTCTGTAATGCCATATGGTATGAAGAATGCACCAGCCACTTTTCAGAAGCTCATGAATGTTGTAACAGAGGGTTTGGCAGGGTGTGTTGTTTATATTGATGATGTATTAATCTTCAGTGACAACTGGAAAGATCACCTATACATGTCAGTAAATTTCTTGAGCGTTTGGTTCAGGCTAATCTTGTAGCTAATTTATCAAAGTGTGAGTTTGGTCAAGTTAAAGTTCAGTACCTTGGGTACGTAATTGGTGATGGACACGTTGCACCACCAGGAGCTAAGGTTCAGGTTATAAGTGATCTTCCCAGACCTAAAAGTAGGAAAGAGCTACAAAGATTTTTGGGAATGGTAGGTTATTACAGGAGATTTGTTCTTAACTTTTCAATTCTTGTATCACCACTTACAGATCTACTGAAAAAGGGAGTTAAATTTGTCTGGACCGATGACTGTGAATCCTCTTTCAGTAAACTTAAGTCAGCCAGTGCTCGCTACTCCAAATTTTGCTAAGCCTTTTAAGCTGGCTGTTGATGCAAGTGATACAGGAGCTGGGGCTGTTTTGCTGCAAGAGGATGATCAGGGTATTGAACACCCTGTATCTTATTACAGTAAGAAGTTCACTCCACCTCAAAAGAACTACTCAACTATTGAAAAAGAGCTTTTGGCCTTGATTTTGGGTTTACAGCATTTTTCATTTTATTTGTGTTCTGGTTTTGACCCCATAGTCATTTATACCGATCATAACCCACTGAAATTCCTTAGTAAGTTTAAAGATACAAATCAGAGATTGACAAGATGGAGTCTACTTCTTTAGGAGTATTCATTAGACATACAACATGTCAAGGGGAAAGAAAATGTTATTGCAGATTGCTTATCTAGACTTTAGACAGATTGTTTTAGAGTAATAAGAAATTTCCTTTGTAAATTTCTTTTTCTTTGTGGGGAGGTGTTACATAGCCTATGATATCATCATCCCTTGTATAATCCTAATGTACAGTATGCTGCATGTTTGTTCACGATTCACCACGTGGCTTCCATAGTGACCAGGCTTGCGTGTTCTACCTCACTCCCCCATTCTCCCCCTTATAGTAGAGTAAGGCGTTCTTTCTGTTGTTCAGAGTAGGACTGTCAACTCTTCCTCCCCTATGCCTTCATTTCCGCGTCCTTCTTACAAGTTGAATCAAGGTCTGCCGGCCCCTATATAATGAGCTGTCTCTGCATTAGTTGCCACTTAGATCTACTCCTCATTCTGTTCACATCTCTGTCCTCCCCTGTACAGTATATTATTATTGTTGTGAGTGCTCAGGAAGTCTCCAGCCATCTAGCTGCTGTATAATTTGAGTATACCTGTAAGTGTTATTACCATTTTTCTTGTAGTGTGTAGCCTAAGGCGTAAAATCGTAAGCCTGGTAAAGTTTTTGTGATTCGTGTTGGTTCTATGCTGTCAGCCAGTATTATAAATATTTTGTATCTGTAATAATATTATATCTTGCTTTAACTGAGCATTACCCGGTTTTCTCATTTTATCAGGGCTGACTTAGATAAATTTGCTCTTGCTAAATTCGTGTTAATAGAGGCTATTGCAGTTAACCATATATGTAACCTGTTTTGCCATTACATTATCCTTATGAGTCCTGAATGTTTAGTTGTTAGTTTAAGCATTAAACTTTAACTTGTAACTTTACCTAAGTCTTTTGTTTTGAACCTGGAACTCTGCGGGACAGTAGCGATTTTAGTATTCTCACTTGAAGTGTTCATTATCTCTCTCTGTTCCGTAACAATATATATATATATATATATATATATGATTGCTTTCGTTGAAATAATGAATTAGGATTTAAGTGCTGTTGATTTAACAAAAAGCTGTGCTTAAGAAAGTAATTTGCCTCTCTGTCCAGAGAGAAATATCCAGTTAATGAGAAAAATACTTATGTGTTCGCCAGAAATCTCCAGGTGCCAACCACCAGAAAGAGAAAAAAATGCGAACATAAGGCATCTAACAGAAGTTACACGGCCTGCCAAATTATTTGACAAAGTCAACTGGCGTTACCCGGAATAAAACCCATCTTTCATTTTGTTCGACGAGACGTTATCCTGGGATAAATAAACCCCTTCGTCATCAGCGAAAGGAAAAATTCCCTGTTTAGCTTGAGCACCATATTTACTCATATCGCATAAAATCATGTGTATGTAGCCGGAATGAAGCCCCTTATCTTTGGCCTGGCAAACTCCTTGTAAAGAGTACCCGGTACTATTTTCTATCGACAAACTGAGTTAAGCGGTGAGACTCATCTTTCGTGTAAGGAAATCCACCCCGCCTCTGTGTGTGTGTGTGTGTGTGTGTGTGTGTGTGTGTGTGTGTGTGTGTGTGTGTGTGTGTGTGTGTGTGTTGAATTGAGAGTCATCTGACTTGTGGAGCATGATATGCGGGTTGGTAGGTTGGTAACTGGATGGGTGTATTGGTTAGTGTAGGCTGGTTGTTTCACAGGCGGACTAGGTGGAGTGAGTGGGCGAGAGGGAGAGAAAGGGTTGTTGGGCTGGTTAAGTGGGGTGGAGTGGGGTTCGTGCATTGTTTAAGTGAGGTGGGTGGTGGGGCTACCTGTAGGACAAGGCAAGAGACGGGTTTGTGTCGTCCTACTTTTGAGACATACTGTATTGAGTAAGGTTGTGGATATGTGCGTTGATGGTTGGGTGCGTAGATGGATGAACGGATTGTGGGAAAACAGGCCACTGGGATTAGGTGAATTGAGTTTATGTCCGAGTTGGGAAAATCGGTCCACAGGGGGATATTATTCTGGAATCATGCTGAAGTAGGTATATATATTCAGTGAGTTACAACAGGTCCATCGAGCAATACGTCTGTTGGTTAGATCTGTGTTTCAACTGCACGCTTCAGTGGGTGATATAACCACGTCGGATAACAGGTTTATGGGGAAAATAGGTTCATTGTGAAATATACATCCATGGGTATACGACCATGTAGGAAACCTGCATTCATATAGAGATTCAAGGTCGACGGAAAAATTGGTCCGTGGGGAGAAAATACATCAATGGAGAAAATTAGTTCGGGGGAAAATAAGGAAGTACGCATCTTTGAAAAAAAAAAAAAAGTCATTAAGGAAAATAGGTCCATAAGGGATTGTGCACCGAGTGGTGAAAATGTCCATTGATAAAAATATTCATGGGGTGAAAATAGGTCCATAGGGGCATACACGTACTGTAAACACACATGGAAATATTTAAAATAAATGGGACCTAAAACATCCAACTTTTAACAGCGACCGTTGCCTGGATTAGGCTTACCACTGCACAGTGCACACCTTGCACCAAACAACCATTAGCCAGACCCTATTACCACTTCGTCATCCAGTCATTACTTTTCATAATTTACCTTCATTTAGCCATTTAAGCATAGAAAGCCAACCGAAACGAATGGAAAAATTCCTGTTTAACTGTGTTGAGCACCTCATTTCTCCACCTCATTCCTCTAAAATTCACGGGCACCCGCTACTCGCTCTGTCTGTCTGTCTGTCTGTCTGTCTCTGTCTCTGTCTCTCTCTCTCTGTCTGTCTGTCTCTGTCTCTCTCTCTCTCTCTCTCTCTCTCTCTCTCTCCTGTTAACAAATGAATGCTTCGAACTTGTTCACTCTGTGTTCGCTGGTTCAGACCTACAGGAAGTCGTGGAGTGGAACCAAATATACATATTTATCACTTGCTTGGCTCTATACGAGAAACAAGGTATTAAATAATCAGTATGATATATTCGTGTTATCAGAGTCAAGACTTCAAAGTAAATATTACTATTGTTTTATCCATTGGTACAAGCCCAAAGCTGAAGGAATATTTTTCGATAGAAATGCATCGAAGGCAACTTCTGTGCTCGTGAATGCGACGCTGCCACATACACAGGTTGGCTGGACGAGGGTGGTTAAGAACTCCTGTCCGCAATAGTACATAGGTAGGAAGAGTAGACTGATTTATTACCAGGGGTACAATGAGTTTCCCGGGTAAAACTTAATGATGTGCACACCGGCATTGTATGGGGCACTGGATGGCCATTTCCCCATGTGGGAGACTTCCGTGGCCTTATTTTACCCAGCGAATCAATAATGTTTGTAAATGAGCCCATTTCTATAGGAATAATACTGATGGACCTATTCGTACCATAGACCTATTTTCCCACTATCCGCCCACCCACCAACTCACCAACCAACTTACGCTACCCATCCATCACCCATCTTCTCAATCACACTGCCCACTCAATCACCTACCAGTCCTGCCCACCCATCCACCATCCCACCCACCCTGTCCATCCACTCACCCAACCATCCTGCCCTCTCATTCACACACCCACTCTGCCCCACCACACCCGCCCATGCTTCCTCGACCACAGCCACCTTCCCACTCCTTGTCCTACTCTAAACCCACCCATCCACTCGACCCTGCCCACCCATCCCTCCTGCCCTTCCCACGTGACCAAACCATCTAACCATCGACTCTTTGTAGCTACTAACGATATGGTTGTAAAAGTACGATACTTTTCTGCTATGTTTCCAGCAGGACGACTTGACCAGTTCTAATTGGTTCTGATCTTGGCCATTAGCAGCTGTAATGTCCATGTCTAAATTCGTCATAAAAAGTTACTTCTCTAAGAGCTATTTTGAGAGCTCTATAGGCAGACAGTCAGACGATTTCCAAGACCATTAGGTAATTTTAGCAGCATCAGAGGTTACTAGTGTCGTGGTATATTTTTCCACAAATATTACCAGAAGCCTGATAACTTTCAGCGAAACGGCGAGTTAGCACGAACAATCCCGTCTATATGTTTTATAGACCATTATTTGTTCTTCAACATGTTATTATGGGAAGAAGAAAAACAGATATTCTGAAATTTATTGATGTGAGGTAATATTACTTTGTGTGTGTGTGTGTGTGTGTGTGTGTGTGTGTGTGTGTGTGTGTGTGTGTGTTTCAGAGGGTACACATTCTTTACCAGACACAGGAGTACGACCCCACGATATTATCATGCATATTAAAACGACTACTGAGCAACAGAACAATCCGTAACCGGTACTGATATGGTCATAACCAGGATGGACACACACACACACACACACACACACACACACACACACACACACACACACACACACACACACACACACACACACACACACACACACACACACTTCCACCCAGTGTCAGTCATTAACATCAGATTTTGTTGTATCGGTGACCTTCTGAATCTGGAAGGGTAAAATATGAAGGCGATGATAGTGATAGCCAGTATCAATTTCATTTCACTCCATGATGTACTGTATGAAACGAACACTGACAGCCTGTCAGCAAGTAACTGATGCATATATTTTCATTCTCTAGGATTACCCTTGCACCGCACCATGTCACCCATCTAAAATCTTAGGGAATGCAACATTCAGTGCACATCATGGTAGGAGACAGGGTCAGTGCACGCCTAAAGGTTTGCCAGGAATGTGACAGAGGAACAGGAGGAATATTTCATAACGGAGCAAGTTAATGTGACAGGCTGTGGTAAAGGTGAGGCAACAGCAGCGCTGCAGATGTTGCCAGTGCGAGGTGAATGTTGTGAGAGCACTAAGTTCATGACAACAGAGATTATTTTTTTGTTACGCATACACGTCCGTTTTCGCTGATCATTTGTAATTTAGCACCATGTATACAGGGTGACCCAGAAAAACCTCCCAGACTTCAAAGGTAAATGAAAAAAAAAATGGTTAAAGATAATCAAAATATTATTTGCACACATGAAACTTCATTCAATACAGTTTTTATTCATCATGTTTTAAAGATGACATCCTCCAAATGGTGGCCGTCATTGTCTATACACGCTTGGAGGCGATTTCTGAAGGCTGCCATGGCTCGACGGGTCATGTTGGGTGGAACAACGGGTATCTTCTGCTGAATAGCAACCTTAAGGCCTTCAAGAACACCTTGAGCTTGAAGAACTCTATGTGTGGTTTCAGCAAGATGGAGCTACGGCACACACAGCTCGATGATCATTGCAAGTGCTGAGGGAAATGTTTCCGGATCGGGTGATCTCGTTGCGTGGCGATGTTGGGTGGCCGGCCCGTTCCCCTGACCTCGCCCCTTGTGATTTTTTTCTGTGGGGCTACCTTAAATCACGAGTGTATACTCATCGACCCCAAACTCTTAAGGTTACTATTCAGCAGGAGATAGCCGCTGTTCCACAAGTCTACCATCCACATGCAGTTCTAACACTCCATGTTCAATCATTATTTTTGTACAGTTTCGTAGCTTCAGCGAATCCTCTTACGGTTTCCATCCTTCTATCTGTGCCACCATCTATAGTTTCCTTTCTGGTCGTTCTATAGACGCTGTTGTAGACGGCCTCGTTCTTCTCTTAGTTCTATCAATAGTGGTGTTCCTCAGGACTCTGTCCTATCACCAACTCTCTTCTTGTTATTCTTCAATGACCATCTAAGCTGTACGTCTAACCCTATCCACTCGTATGCTAATGATTCCACCCTTCACCTTTCCATTCGGTTCTCGCAACGTCCATCTCAGCAGTTACTTCAACAAACAAGGAATGAAGCTATGGCACACCTAATATCTGACTTGGCTGGTATCTCTGACTGGGGTAAAAATAATCTTGATGTTTTTAATGCATCAAAAACTCAGTTTTTACACTTATCAACCCGACAGTCTTCCACAGGAGTACCCACTAATTGTTAATAATATCCAGCTCAATCATGCATGATCTTGAACATGCTTGGGGTTTCATTCACTCGGGACTTATCTTTGAAAGATCATATTGCATCTCTTGTAAAATCTCCTTCCAAGAGACTGGATGTGCTAAGCCGACTCTGTTCCTTCTTTACCCCTGCACAGTTTTCAACTTTATACAAGGGTTTTATTCTCCCCTGTGTAGAGTACAACTCTCATGTGTGGGGAGGCTCCTAACATACAGTTCTTCTCAATAGGGTGGAGTCAAGGGCTTTTCGTCTCATTAACTCGCCTCCTCTTACTGGCACCCTTCAACCTCTGTCTCCTCGCCGCACTGTTGCATCTTTATCTCTTTTCTATCGGTACTTCAATGGTCACTGCTCTTCTGAACTGTCTGCTTGCATCCCTCCACCTCTATGAGGGGAGCGTAGCACCCGTCTAGCAACGAACTCTCATCCCTTTTCTGTCCAACTCTCTAATGCAAGAGTTAACCGTTACTCCCAGTCCTTCATTTATGCAACAGGTCAACTCTGGAACTGTCTCCCTCTGTCTGTATTTTCTACTTCCTATGATCTCCAGTCTTTCAAACGCAGTGTGTCCAGGCATCTCGAAAATGAACGGATCTTGAATTTGGCTTTTTTTGTATTGTTTTTGTTTTTTCTTGGAGGGAACGGTTTGTGGGCTCCTAGCCTTAGGTTCCTTCTTTCTTGCATAAAAGAAAACTAATAATCTCGCCGATTTATATATTATTGCGTTCGCGTTTCTATGGTTTATAGTAAGATTCGACATAATTAATGTTAAATATCATAAAATCCTCAGTCGTTACTTATTCCCTAGATTAAAATGAAGTTTAAGTAAACGTTAGTTTCATGTGATATTTAGTTCCAGTACCTAAACTGGAGTGTTCAGAGCTAGGTAGATAATACTGAATTTTCAGTTGCATTTGCTCATAATGTTGATATAATTTTCTGTTGTCAGATTCCAGTTAAATGTCACTAGTCCCTTCCAGGAATATTTTCTTCGTTCGTAAGAACCGGTGATCTCCATTCATTTATTTTAAATTCTGATTTGCATTGTCATACCGTGTCTCCTTTATTTTTCATCTATCCTTCCTACTCTTCCTTACACCTCCATTTCTGCACGCAGCAACACAGACTAAGGTGACAATAAATATCACTGGCTATTTATCAGTCTCAAATGCAGCAAGATGATATATTGATATATGCGATTTAATAAATACCCGATGAAAATAATATTAATCGAATTAAAATCCAACAGTATTTCGTAATAGTCTGTAAGGTATATTCAGACTGTGAAATGGCTGTAAAACCCTTATTATGCGCTCCATCGAGCATAATTTAAACAACTGATTGGTTGGCTGTAACTTCCCAAGCCTTATAAACTTCCAAAGATTGATATTTAATCCTAATATACACTATCACGTCATCTTTTACTTGGTCTATTACACCTCGTCCAACTTTAACTCACTCACCCCCTCCCCTTTTTCGCATCCATTCTCTCGATCTGACCATACCATGAAGAGAGAGAGAGAGAGAGAGAGAGAGAGAGAGAGAACTTCAACGGTCTTAAAGACAGACTTCCTTTCTCCACATCGTTCGTCATCTTTCGCGTATCACATTATCTCTTATCTAATGTTTTCTTCACTAACACACCTCACAAATTCTCAGTGATCCCATTTCCAAGCCCATTGTCTTGACTTTTCTCTGCCATAGTATAACAGTCTTACATACATTCATTAAGACAAGCACTAACACACCTTCATGTAGTCCTCTCGCAGCCTCCACACCCCAATATCTGTTTTGTATGAAGGACTTTATAGCACAAACCAAATTCCTCCCCTGCAGAAATCTACTTGCACTTCCTTTGCACATTTTTTATTTTATGCGAGGAAGAAGGAACCAAAGGCCGCGAGCCCGCAATTATTGTTCCTTCGAATAGAAAAAACAATATACAAGAGTGAGCCTGTGAGAAGAATAAAAATCGCTCACAGTATGAGAAGAGTAACCCGTTATCATAACTATTTTATATGTAAGAAGAAGGAGAACTTAAACAAGTGCAACAACTGCGGCCACCAAGTAATCTGAAGGCCAAACATCAGGTTTTGACATGTGACCTTGACCTTTGACCAGTTGCTCTCAAAATTGTTACTTCATTCATTCCTTTCCCTTAACCCTTCCACCAAGTTTGAACCAAATCAGATCAGAATTGTTTGAAATGACCTTGCATTCTGACCTTCATCTTTAGAATTTGGCTGATCTCAAAATCGAGTCCTTTCATCCTTGCCTGACCCTGAACCCCTCCTCACAGATTGGTTTAAATCGGATAAAGCGGTTTATGCTGACCTTGCTATGCGATCTTAATTGTTGACCTCTTGTCAAAAAAGCTTCATCCCTTGGCCAATCCTCAATCCTCTTACCACGTTTCCTTCAGATCAAAATAGTTCTAGTTCATTGGTTTACACACTGACCCTTGGGTCGAACTTTGACCTTGCCCTGTGACATTGATCATTCGGTAATCGTTCTCAAAACCAAGTCCCTTTGGATTTGCTTGACCCTCAGCCCCCCACCAAGTTTGGTGTGAATTGGATAAAACTATTCAAACTTACCTCGATAGGTCAGACACTGGCCCAGCCCTGTGCCTTCTGCCTATAACCTAGTGTTCTAAAAAATGAAAAAAATCTGTCCACCCACTTGTTCATCCACAGGTTTTTCCACCAAAAATTTGATTAAAATCGGATAAAACTGTTTGAAGTCATTTGTACACACACACACACACACACACACACACACACACACACACACACACACACACACACACACACACACACACGCCGATCAAAACTTAACACCTACTTATTCTTCGAGAGCGTGGGTGTAATAATCAATAGTTAGAAGGTGATTGGCTACCATGATCTTGGGATGTTATTGTTGCTGCTGTTGTTTAACCATGGTCTGTTTGGCCAAGCAGACTCGTCGACCACAGGTAAGCATCTGACTTGTGGGGCCGTCCTGCAGGTACAGTATAATACATGCGCCGTGTTAGGATCTAGTGCCCCTTGTAGTTGACAGCGCCTCTCCAGGGTCAGACGAGAGTCCTTCCACGGAGAGATGTCGGGAAGTACAGTATAAGAAGCTTTGGCTCCCGAATGGACGCCGCCAGTGCTCCGTTCAAGGTGCACAGTACTACCGCCGTGTGTAGGTCCCTCGTCATCGCCGGTCTCAGATGGTACTATATGGAAGTGATATATGGCCACAAGCTTGATAACGAGGAAACTCGACCACAAGAGCACAGACTCGGAATCCAAACTGAGATTCACTCACACATACTCCTCGAGCACTTTTTTTTTTTTTGTTACATTTTTGGTTTTAGGTAAAAAAATTAAATAGGAATTATGTTCATTTCATTTGAAAGCGTCGTTGAGTACGAAATATGCGAAATATGCCGATTTATAATTATATACATTTAATTCATGAGACTTACGTCTAATACTATGGATGTATCATTCTTCTGCCTTGAAGAGTGGTATATCTGCATATTCCTTTACCTCACCAACACTGCCATTCACCGGTTCCCTCAGTCGCACCAGCATCCCACAATTTACCTGCATCCGTCCACACGCAAAAGCTTTTAGAGGCTCTTGTTCATCCTCTCTCTCAGCGACTATAAGAAGTTAAGAATCTCCCACCTGCTTTTATCTCGCAGTCTCTGGAGGGCGGCGGCATTATCTTGAAAGAAAGTTTAACGTTATTAATTTTTAGTGCTATGTCCGACTCTGCAGTGTCCTTGCTGGTTTCTACTTGCGTGCCACTAAATGTACATTTGTATTCCCTCGCTTTTTCCTACGCCTTTGGACTTCCGATATTATTTCATGAAGACAAACATCATCATCATCATTCTAATCCTACTCCCTATCCAAACGAAAGATAGTGTGTGTGTGTGTGTGTGTGTGTGTGTGTGTGTGTGTGTGTGTGTGTGTGTGTGTGTGTGTGTGTGTGTGTGTGTGTGTGAATTTAAATTCTTCACTCATAAGACATTTTATATTGATTTATTTTTAGCTACTTCCACGTAATTTTATTAAGTTTATAAAGGACCTCTTTTGTTGGAGGGATTAATAAAGGCTACACCAATCACCATTTGAGAATTATTCATCTCAGACCCGAATACAATCGTCTGAGGATGCCAAGAATAAAATATAAAAGCTGCCATGATACTGAAGGATGATAAGCGAGACCATTTTCCTTGAACCAAAAAGATTTTATGTGTTATCAAAGTGTTCCATGCAATCTATCACTGTTCTAAATTCGGCTAAGTGATAATTTCAATGACGATTCGCCTGTTGCCTGTGTTAGCTTCACCTGAGTATTTTTTCCATTGTTTTCCTTATTCCCAAGGATGATGCGCAGGCCTTGTGTGGCTGAACCAGAATGAGCGATTTCCGTCCATCAGCTCATTCCTTCGCACAATGAAGGCCGCAGTTATGAACTAGAAAGCACTCAGAGGGCGCATACCTCCGCCAATGCCATTGCCATTAAAAAGGATCCGGATCCGCATGTGGATCCGTGGAGATATTGTATGGAATACGTCGGATCCTAATCCTCACCCAAAATTTAATCAATGGTTCCTTGACCCATGTCCAGTCTTCCACAAAATTTTATGGAAAATCATTCAGAACTTTTCTAGATACTGTACACATGATCTGGATCCGGATCTGGATCCGCCCCCAGAGTTAATCAATTTTTCATGGCCCATGACCCACTCTTCCACCAAATTTCATTGAAATTCATTGAGAACTTTTGGAGACATCATCTGGTCAGAGAGACAGACAGACAGACAAACATGGGTGAATACATAACCTCCTCCAACTCGGTGGCGGAGGTAACTAATACTGACGACTAAGGTGTCATATAAATCTTTTCCAGCTGACAGTGTGCTCTGGTCATGTCACGCTCGAATTTCAACTCTGCGTCACATAAGAGTAAAGTTATTATACTTTGCGTGACGGCTGAGTCGGGCCGGGCCGGGTCTGGTCGCTCACTTCCAAACTTAACAGAGTAAACATCGCTCAATTGCTCGTAATCAAGTAAGACAACACCTCTCGATGTCATGCTTCTGCCAACAATCTTGGTGTAGGTGGTGTCTTTCACAAGGCATTTGGAGTGTTGATTTTGTTCTAGAAGAGGGCGAGGGGAACTTGACCGTGGTGGTGGGAGAGACGTAAGGGATGAGTGTGGGAGGAATGGGAGAGGCTGGGATCTGGTGGCATAGCTGGGAAAGGATGAGTGGTGAAAATCTGGCGTTTGTGGGTGGCGGAGACAGTTGAGAAGGGAGCCTGAATTAGGAAGTAACATGCATCGATGACGGATAGAATACAGGAGAAAGAAGAGAGAAGACAAGACAAGGATTAGAGTTTGATAGAAATGTGAGTAAGAAGGACCAGAGTGTTGATGACAGCAGGAGTGGTGATGAGAAAGACGGTCTTTGAAATGAGAAAACAAAGTGCCTCATAAAACAAGAAAACTGTTACGATGGAAGGATGGAGAAAATGTGTGACACCATAAGCTAGTGTGGAGGCACGGCCAGGAATGATACATCATGTGTGGATGAATGGTTATGCGAGGTAAGGAATACCTTGGTCAGAAAATACGAAAAGGTAGAATAAACACATTTCCTTTTCTAATTACCGCTCTCACAAACACCCGACTTAAGCCCATGCTAAATACTTGCTAAGGCGTCGTTGGCCGCCGGTTGCTAGCAAGAAAAAAAAATATTAGGCTACAAGGAATCGTGAAAGAAAAAGGTTTCTGCAGACATTTCGAAATGGATCTCTGATCTCTGCTGGCCCAAGGAAGATTATTGGTCCCCTGTAAAAGACTCAGCCGCCTCGAAGACAGATTTTAATGCCCCATTTATCTTCTCGCACTATTATCTCGTACAAGGACTCGAGTCAAAAACTTTATCTCGTGCACAGTCTGCATTATACCATAAAGAAACAGTGGAAATAAGATGATGCATAAAAAAGAGAGAAAAGAAAGTAATGTGTTAGTGGAAGTACAGACAAGAAGTAAAACAACAAAAACAGGGTCTCGGTAAGGTAAACGACCTAGTTTCCTCTCTGGCATTTTCATCTCCTGTTCTTTACCGTGTGTATGTGGTGGGGGGGGTATAACCTGCCTTTTAACGTAGTTTGATCTGTTAAGTGTTTGCGTGTATTCTCCCGTTGAATGGTTGTTGCTGCGCCCTTTGTTTTTTTGACATAAATAGACACAAGCTCATGTGTGTCTGGCATATATTCACGTGTTTGTGGTGTAAACTATCATCGGAAACGATTTGGAAAACCTCTTTGGATGGACTATTATGCAAGTGCTGTTTTTCTCAATCAAATTTTATTGCCGTGTATCTTCTGTTGCCCTAAAGAGTATTTAATTTTTAGTTTCAGTGTTCTAAGAATGTGTGACGGATATATGACAGAATAATACAGAACACTGAATAATGTCCACATTGGTACCCAGAATCTACATTTTAGCAGGCGCATATATTTTATCAGCACGTATGGGAATTTCGGTCACTATATACTGTGCATTAAAGTGGCAATTTGTTTCGAAGATTATAAGATTTCTATTTCTCGCCCTCCTGTTAAGTCAGATTTGATGTAAATATAATATGTAAAAGAAATGCTACATCAAAATTAGAGGTAGTTCAAAAGCCTTATTGTTTTCCCTATGAAGGCAATAGCGACTGTCAATGATGCAGACAAAAGCTACAGTCATGACGTCAAATGATTTAGTTCTTGTTCGAGATTCAGTCCAATGTAGCGGGCGAAAGCACTGAGAAGATATTGCTAATAAGTCGAGGGTCTCGTCCAAATCAAACGTTCCGTTGGCATTGCTCTGGGACGGAAAACTATTCTCTAACATCACTAACACTGTACAGTACTTGTTGTTGTTGTTGTTGTTGAAAGATTCCCTGCACATAAAGTGCAGGCTGGGCCATACATTAGCCCGGTCAGTGGTGTATGGGCAGATTAAAAAACCGAAAGTGGGGAGGACAGGACCTGGGGATTGCCCAGCACACACGTCCTGTCTCCTGACTGGCTTTGTGGTGTGTGACGAGTACTTGTTGACCGTCTCCCACTTATAAATCATGGGAGCTGAAGTTTTGGAGGTGTTCGCTGCAACGAAAATCCCATCAGGAAACTATAAAGCGAAAGCTTAAGTTGTTTATGACTAAATGAGGTAAAAGAGGACAAATATATGGCTGAGATGAGCTTCGACTCCATTAATAATAATATTAATAATTATATTAATAATAATAATAATAATAATAATAATAATAATAATAATAATAATAATAATAATAATAATAATAATAATAATAATAATAATAATGATAATAACAGTGATGATGGTCATGATGAAACCCATGGAGTTTTGTATGGAATGAACAGGATCTGGGGCGAAATCTCCCTTTCCTGGTATATTGCTATCATCCGTGGAGTCCTTTTAGAGTGTATAGGGAAGTTCAGTGCTCCGAATTTTCGCATCCTAAAATATTTCGAGGACCTGTTGTTGTCAATTCGCCAAAGTCATTGTCAAGACTTCCTGATAAAGGAACTGCCACACAGCTTTCAGATACCAAGGAAACCATAACTGACTTCACCAGATATGGTACAAATCTCTCTCTTAGTTTTTGAGTAATCCTGCATACAAACTGACAAACAAAAACATGGGTGAAAACATACTGTCCTTGACGGAGAAAATAAAATGAGTACACTGCTTGTGATGATAAAACCGTAAGACAAAAGAGCTTTCTAAGCAATATTAATGCAACACTGAATCTTACCATTCAGCCAATCTTACACAAACACCAGCACATCTACGCCATCAAAATCATAGAGTCAGCTTGCACCCCACCACATCACTCACACCATCACACGGCAATTCCATCCTTGACGCCACGATCCCTCACTAATTCGGTTTCTTCCTCTTGATTCCAATCCACAGATCTCCCTCACTCACTCCCTTCTAGATATACAGCCTCGGTAATCTCATATCTTGTCAACTTTATCCTCGGAACACTGGGCATCTTGGTCTGTGAATTTAATCCTGCTTTACAATAACAAAATTACAACAAACCATCTATATATCCGTAAGCCCTACAATAAGTCCACGGTATAGGGTGCCCTTCATTATCATCCTTATATGCAACTCATGTCAGCAGTAAATTACACAAAAGCTTGCCAATTAATATTCCACTGATATCTATGAAAATGACATGCCAGTTTCCTCCAAAGCACAGCATGAAAAGCTGCAATTATTTAAAACATCCGTGGCATATACCGATGACATAATGGGTTATGTATCCAGTTCCCCTTGGTTACATGACCCACCAAGCTGCAGCTCATTATTTTTTTATCGATTTTCTTGGCAGGAAAATGATTGTTTATTCGCATCAGATTTCTCGGGCATGAAATTCGGTAGCGATTGCGCATCTAATATACTATAGCACTAGGCGTGTGTGTGTGTGTGTGTGTGTGTGTGTGTGTGTGTGTGTGTGTGTGTGTGTGTGTGTGTGTGTATTTTGGGCAGCTGAAACTACACATTCAAATCGCACCGAAATTGGCACAAAAATCACAAAAAAAATCGCTGATGTGAAAAAACTTGGTCCCATTACGATAGAAACACTTTTACTATATTTAATAAGCGATCATATTTTGACCAAAAAACGCCGCTCCCAGCGCCTGGCATAGGATCTCCGTAGAATTTTTTGCCTGTAGCTACAACTAAAATATACTATAGCAGTAGCCATGTGTCTGTGTGTGTATTTCGGACTTGCGTTCGGACAACTTGGGTTCCATTCCCGAAGTTGCAAATAACACGATCAATTGGTTAGCTGCAAAAAATCAAAGTGACAACGTTAGACTAGAACAGCACATAAACGAGACTTGGATTACCTGAAATGATCGCAATGCATGCGCGAAGCTTAAGGAAACAAGTGAGAAGCACGAGGAAACGAGACGAGAAAACGAGCACGCAGTGTGAGAGCCCTCCGCAAGAGCAAGTGCAAGGGGCCCAAAGGGCCCACAAGCACTTGTTACCACCTATACTCGCCAGCGCAAAATTTTTACCTGAGTGTAAAATGGTTTTCGTCTAACTTGCGTTTTACAAAAACATACGGTATATGGATAGGCCTACTGTTTTGAATATGACTGAATATTACTGTTTCTTTTTTTACGATGGCAAGAAAAGGCCCATTCATTTTAATGCAAAAATATTTATGGCAGCTAAAGAATGTTTGCAAGAGGAAACCCAGCCTTTTGTCAAGAGCCTCCAATTTTACATGAGAAATACGTCATACGGGAGATTTTGCTTTTCCTGTGGTGAGGAGGAAAGAAAGATTTTCTGGCAACGTGAAAGCTTGAGCTTCATGGAAATCTCTAACACAGTTGTTGGTTCTTTCGTGGCTAAGTTACTGAATGTACGTCGAAAACAGGTAACTGGATAAGATATGATACGCGTATAATACAGTTGCAGTAATTCATGAAATCACTGATGCATTATGTTTAGGCAGAAAACAAATCTCATGCACACCGTGATGCACCGTTACACCCAACCACACCAAAAACAACCATTCCCTGTCACAGCCACACCCTGAATATCATTTACATTCGCTTATAATATATTGTTTTACCCCCTACCACAGCCTGCACCAACGCCCTGACAAGCACACCACGACAGCATCAGTACCAGCATTTAGCAATCACAAACGGCCAAATCCCTGACAAGCACACCACAACAGCATCAGTACCAGCATTTACCAATCACATACGGCCAAATCCTCTGTCAACGTTCACACCTCTGACATTATCCACTGTCGACCATGTCAGTGCCTGGAAATGGAAGTCTGTCATAACGCTGTGGTTGGGCTGGCTCATATCCGGCTAGTTACTTTTGTGGTTAAATAATTGAAATCCAGAAAACAATGAATCAATTTATATCATAAATCAGCGCAGTAGCTAGAAATTAATTTCCATAAAAGGCAAATTAAGGTTATGTTTCACCAGGTACTAATCGACAGCAGGAACAATTTATGCATAAATCATAATTGTATAGTATCGTTTTGTGCATAAATAAGCAAATCCTTGTCTCAAAGAAGCACTTTTTCTTAAAGAAGGAGGATTGTGCTTATCAACTCTTGTCTGCTGCTGGTTATCCATGCTTTATTGTGTCTAAGTCATAGGAAAGTCCGTAATTATTTATATTTTCAATGGTTACTCGAAATTTGGGGGTCACTGATAATGAAAGCATTGCATAAGTTGATGGAATACATTTTATTTATTTGTTATTTATTTTAGTTATTTATTGTTCTTTTTTTCCCCACTTATGAGAAGATTGGAGCATGTAGTGGGCAGATATTGACGTATGTATTATTGATCTCTAATGAAAAGCACAGAAAACTCCCTGCGTGTTGGTGGTTGCAAGTGATAGCAAACTAGACAACATATAATGTATAAAAAAATGTATATGATGCACTTTCTCCCAACAAGAATAGCAGAGAGAAGGCAGATAGAAGCGTCAATGAACGTTAAATGTGTAACATAGAGCCCTTACTCCCAGCCGTCCCCTATCACGGTATACCCCCATTCCTTTTCATTACGCCGGGAAACGGCTGGAGTGATTGAAGTGACAGTCGAAAAACAATAGAGAAATTCTCGTAAATCATCGCAGACTTGTGACATAACTGAGGCAGGCGCTGAGCTGTTTCTCCCTTTTCTCTCTCTCTCTCTCATCTGAATCAGGGGTTACCGAAGGCCATATGGAACATGTCCACAGCGAAAAGGATATCCCAAACCAATATATTATATATACATACACTGTGTATATATATCTATCTATCTATTGCCAGACGCCTCAATCCCGTTTGGGGTGGCCACAAACAAATCGCCTCCAAGTCGCCCTGTCCCCCGCCATCTCACTGCCCTGCTCCCAACTCACACCCCCCTCTCTCATATACCTCTCCACCCCATCCCTCCATCTCATCCTCGGCCTCCCTCTCCCTCTTCCCCCTTCCACCTCACTAACATACACTCTCTTCGTCAGTCTTTCACCCTCCATCCTCTCCACATGGCCAAACCACCTCAGTGTGTTCCTCATAACGCTTCCTATCACATCCACATCCACACCACAACGCTTCTTTATATCCTCATTCGTCAGCCTGTCTCTCCATGTGACTCCACAGGGTCCTCTTAAATAACTCATTTCCACTGCTCTCACTCTTGACTTGTGTCCTTCCAACAACGTCCAAGCTTCACTTCCGTACGTTAGAGTTGGTATCACAATACTGTCATGTAGTAACTTTTTCACTTCCATGCTCACTTCCCTGTTTCTTATCACTGCTTTCAAAGAACCAGCAACCTTTCTTCCCTGCTGTTGCTGTACCCTTTCACGCACTTCACCCTCCAAACCTCCATCCTTACTCATCACACTACCCAAGTACTTAAACGTACTCACATTTTCCAATTCCTCACCATCCAACCTCGCTGTACATTCACTGACTTCACCTCTCTCAAAGACCATCACTTTACTCTTCCCTACATTCACCTTTAGATTCCGTTTCTTACACACTCTCCCAAACTCATCCACCAAGCCTTGCAGCTCCCCTTCGTCTTCACTCAACAACACAGTATCATCTGCAAATAACAGTACAGGGAGTTTCCAAACACTATCCTCTCTCACCAGGGCCACTCCAACATCCACTACCCTACCTTGTACCTCTTTTATTACCCCATCCATGTAAAGATTGAACAACCATGGAGACATGACACATCCCTGTTTCAACCCAACTTTCAAAGAGAAAAATTCACTTAGTTCACCATCCACACGCACTGGAGCCTTCGCACCATCGTACATACTCTTCCCAGCATTCAACAACTTCCCATCTACTCCATATATTCTTAACACTTTCCACAATCCTTGTCTATCCACCCTGTCATAAGCTTTCTCCAAATCCATGAAAGCCGCATACAACTTCTTTCCCTTCTCTACAAACTTTTCCACTAAAGATCTAAGAATGAATATCTGATCTACACAACCTCTTCCCTTCCTAAAGCCTCCCTGTTCTTCTCCAACTAATTTCCCTGTTCTTTCTCTAACTCTGTCAATAAGTATCCTACCATACACTTTTCCTATTATACTAAGAAGACAAATGTTCCTATGATTACCACACACTTCTTTTTCCCCTTTTCCTTTGTACAAGGGAATAATTATACCTGACTTCCAATCCTCCGGGACTCTACCTTCCTCCCAGGCCAATCTGCACATCTTCCACATCCATTCTACTACTATCTCTCCCCCATGCTTCAGCATTTCACCACACACTCCATCAATTCCTGGGGCTTTCCCCGATTTAACTTTCTTCATTGCTTCCACAACTTCTATCCTACTGATTTCTTCCTGTCTTCTCACCTCCCTCCTTCTCCCAGCCATTCCCCAGCCACTTATACTCGGCATTATATATATATATATATATATATATATATATATATATATATATATATATATATATATATATATATACAGTATATATATATACAGTATATATATATATATATATATATATATATATATATATATATATATATATATATATATATATATATATATATATATATATATATATATATATATATATATATATATATATATATTCCTTTAGATGTGGCTTTCCTGTTAGCAGTGTATTGTATAAACAGAATATGATTTGAATTTTTTTTTTTTTGGGGGGGAGGGGGGGCAGAGAGCTACGTTTATATGGTGTGAAGCCGCCTTGAAAGCAGACACGATAATGAACGCTTAAACACTGAAATTAACCATGCATTTAGAGGGAAACTTTTCCCTCTTACTTCTTTTTCTTCTATCCTGCTACTATTATTTCTTAAAGATTTCTTATACGCCTTCAACACGATAACATTCATTTCATTTGATTCTACCAACATCCAGACAGTTTTAAGATTTGGAGAGACTGTTTGTATTGACGAGGTTGAAAGCATTCTTCATTAACCCATTCATAATCTGAGGTCTTCCTCTAACTCAAATAGGAACCGAGAACAAAGTAAATAATACATCATCTACTTTCTTACCTACAGAAGGTAACTCTTTTTATATTAAGTTGACAAGTTCATATTTCTTCATTCATCCTCGCCACCTCATTCCATTTAGCCTATTTCCGTAAAGGTAAAGGCAAAGGTGGGAACAAACGTCATGAGGCGCGTAGCCGCGTGCTCATCTCCGTATAATAGGTCTTTGAGTCTATAGTGGGTTATTCACCCAATAACATGGGATACAAGGCAACTGGATCATCCAGGTTACCACAGTTACTATCCCTAGGTGTTGAACCCTAGGTGCTCATTTTACCTACCAACCTACAAAGGTAGAATGGACACCTGAGTCAAGTGACCCCAGCTGCCCGCACCAGGATTCGAACCCTGTTGTTAACGGGCAGGCAGCTTCGCAGTCAGCGATGCTAACTACTCAGCCGCCGCGGGGTGGTTTAAACTCCTGTTACCAGCATTAGGTTGATCCTCTAGCTCGTGCAGCCTCCTCTACATCAAGGAGTAAACGTGAGGCCAGAAGTGCTCCTCGGTGATGTGGGTTCGCTGCTCACAAGGGTCACCTCATTATCGTGCCTGCCTGTCTGTTCCCTGCTAATGGCTCCACCAACCACAGTCTCGCAGATGTGGATCAGTGTAGCACACACAATCAATCATTTCCTGTGGCACCCTCGGGGATGCATAGGGCCTCGATGAACTCACACCACCACATCCTATCTTGTGCTAACTCCTCAAGATCTCCCCAACACTCATCTCCAGCTTCCCGTCTCATTGTCCTCACCCACGTCTCTTTTGGCCTTCCTCTACCTCTCCTACCAAGTGCCACCCACCCTGGTGTACCTCGTACTATTCCCTGTCTGCTATACACATGTCCTAGCCACTTCCATCGTGAGAATCTAACATATTCATCGATCGGCTGCACTCCCGTTATTTCTCTAATTCTACTATTTGGTATCCTTTCCCACCACTTAACTCCTAATATTCTTCTAAGTGCTTTATTTTCAAACACCAAGAATTTATTTTCCATAGTCACTGTGCTGTACCAAGACTCGTGTCCATAAATTAAGATACTCCTAACCATTACCTTATAAAGTTTGATTTTTGTATGCACAGAGAAATTGTTATTATTCCAAATATTTTTAAGCATTCCCATTGCCTGATTAGCCTTCTTTAACCTTTCCTCGAATTCAAAGTTCAAAGAACCATCCTTGGCTAAATAAGTACCTAAATATTTAAACCTATCAACTTGCTTTACAACCATACTTCCAATTACACATTCCTGCGCATTTTCCATATTCATATTGATTATTTCAGTTTTTCCACAATTAATAACCAAACCCACCTTGCGACCTTCACTCACCAAACAGTCCAACACTCTCTGCATCTCTTCTGGCCCATCACAAATCAAAACTATATCATCTGCATAATCTAAATCCAAAAAGTTTCCTGTTCTCTCCCCAAAGTATACCTGCACCGGTTTCTGTTCCAACGCGTTTCATAATGTAATCAATGACCAATATAAATAGTAAAGGCGATAGAACACCACCTTGAATTACTCCGGACTTGACTTCAAACGAATCACTCAGACAACCATCAGCCATCACTTTACAAAATGTGTCCTCATACATGTTCATAATGACCCTCACAAACTCCTCTGGTATTCCATAATGTCTCATGATCTTCCCCATAGTCTCTCTCGAAACACTATCAAAAGCCTTTTCAAAATCAACAAAACAAAGACTTAACGGTACTCTCATTTCATTAACTTGCTGCATCAAATGCCTAACTATAAAGATCTGATCATTGCAACCACGTCCCTTTCTAAAACCAGCCTGTTCATCCCTCAGAATACCCTCAACCACCGGCTCCAACCTATTTAACAACACTCTACTGAAAACTTTCAAAGCTATCGGTGACAAAGAGATTCCCCTCCAATTACCACATTCACTCAGGTCTCCCTTCTTCGGAACTTTAACAATTACACCATTCTTCCAAACTGACGGTAGTAACCCCGTCACCCATATCTTATTGAATAGCTTGGTCAAGATCATTATTAATCTATCCCCTCCACTTTAAACATTTCCGGAAATAAACCATCCTCCCCTGGTGCCTTATTATTCTTTAACTGTTTTACTGCTTTCTCCACTTCTGCAAGCCTCAACTCTCCTGTTTCTATATTTAAATCTTCCTGAGCAGACGGTATATCCTCTTCTGGTGGTATTGGTCTATTAAGAACTGTCTCAAAATGCTCTTTCCATCTGTTTTTAATATCTCCATCTTTGGTCAATAAATTTCCTTTCCTGTCTCTAACTGGTATTTCCTTGCGTTTACCTGCATTACCACTCAGTTCTCTAATCGATTCATATGCTATTCTTTGACTCTGTCCATCATTTTTGTTTATTAAGATTTCAGTCTCTGCAACCTTTTCATCCACACATCTTCTTTTATCTCTCCTAGCTAACCTTCTTACTTCTGAATTCAAACTCCAGTATGCAGCTCTTGCTAATTCAATCTCTCGTTCATCAACGCATTGCATCTCACTCCTCAATTTAGCCTCACCTCTCTTTTTTATCATATCCCACGTTTCCTCTGATATCCATTTCTTTCTCCTGAATCTATGTCTCCTTCCAATCGTACATTCAGCAGTCTCATGCAAAACTTTGTTCACATCCTCCCACATCTCATCTACACTTCTCTCCCCCTCTTCCAACGTTTCCAACACCAAAAACCTATTTCTGCATTCTAATCTGAATTCCTCCTTTTCTTCTCCTTCCCTTCTAAGCTTAACAATATCGTATCTACCAACACCAAATTTTTCCTTCTTCTGATTTTTAAGTTTAAACCTTATTTTTGCAGTGCTGAGTTGATGGTCACTACCAATATCCGCTCCCCGTTTAACATGAACATCTAGCAGAGAACTTCTATGCCTCCTACTGATAGCGATGTGATCAATCTGATTTTTATATTTTCCACACGGCGACACCCAAGTTGTCTTGTGTATATTGCAATGCTGAAAGAGTGTGCGCCCGATGACTAAGTCATTCGCACACACACAAACATTATATCACGCCTCCATTAACCATTTCACTTTTATAAGTCCATTTTTCACATGAACTGAAGAGGCCTCGAGGTACCATGAGCAGATCAAAAAGAACGTCACCAAAGTGAAAGGGTCAACTTTCATTAAACAGAGATGTTAATTTGTTAATAGAAGTGGCGGTATGTTTTTCTTGGTAAGTGCAGATTTAAATTCCCAAGGAGTATCGAGAAGCTCCCTGATAAAATGGAGATCATATTGTTGGAGCCTTTTTTCTTACTTTTCACTACTTATTATTAGTTACCCTATTACATTAGTTTGCGGAAGCACTGTAGGGAATTGTATCACTCTGTGCATGTGTGTGTGTGTGTGTGTGTGTGTGTGTGTGTGTGTGTGTGTGTGTGTGTGTGTGTGTGTGCAGTATAACTCAACAGCTTTCATCTACAGGTATTTGTACCATTCGTGGTCGAAAGGTTGAGTCAGCGAAGGGGATGATCTAATGGATTTGGGATCAGCTGATCAGTGGTCTTGAGTGTAGGTTAAATTCAGCTTACTTGGTAAGTCTGAGAGTCAGGCAGGGGTGAGGTGATACGGTCTGGAGGACAGTCGGTCAGAGGTCAAGGTCACGGACAAGGTCAGAGGTTCAGTATTATGATTCAAATACTTGATTCGATTTGGACCAGACGTTTTGAAAGGGTGTAGGGTTTGCCAAGACTGAAGTGATTTTAATTTGAGAAGAATTACTCAGTGATAAAGGCCATAGGACAAGAACAACTCAGGCAGTTTTGATCTGAACCCAAACTTAGTGGAAAGGTTAAACGTTAGGCAAGGATGAGGTGGTTCGATTTTGAGAATAATTGGTCATGAGTCAGTGTCACAGTGCTAGGTCAGAGCGCGGGCATTGCTGTTCCTAAGTACTTCCTTCTGTTCGTAAAGGGATTATCCAATATCACCACCAATACTGCCCATAAAATTACTGCGATAATACTGTAATAATCTCAGTATTCACTGTATTAGATTATATCTGAGCACATTTGTTACATTTCAAATCTTAATGTGTTTTGTAGGCAGCAGCTAGAATGCAGTGGTGTTTGACACTGCTGTATAACAACATTAGATGGTTACCTTCTTTCTTGTGTGTGTTGATGATCAGGAGTATAATCTTTGCCAAAGTGGGATTTTAACATAAGTAGACAAATAAATAGATAAAGAAAGAGATGTATAGACAGACAGTTGTATAGACCAACAGGCATAGACAGATAGGTAGATAGACTGATAGATGGATATCGTAGATTGATTAGTTGATTGATTGACCGACAGACAGATAAATAGGCAAATAATTTATTATCTTCACCAACGAGACAAAATTTTACATGGCCTCCTCTCCAGTTCACAACTCACCTGTCTGGGACACCAGATCTAAAACTCAAGTTATGCCAAAGTCGCTGCAAGTATCTGCTTATTTATGGATTTCCTCAGGCTTTCGGAAAATGGATGGAGCTAACAAAAGTTTCCTCGTAATAAACTAAAACAACAAAAATCAGTCGCCCCCTGTAGAGCTTGACCACTTAAATCCAGGTACATCTTCTATATTTTCCATCTGCAAACGATTATATTCGCTAAATGGATACTTTTGAGATGGTGGTTTAGTATGACGAACCTATCCGGAATTTATGACTCTAGAGTCAACAAGAATAAAACAAATTACGTCACCGAAGTTAAGGGGTTGCTTAATTTATCCGAAAGTTTTGGCCGACAGCTGAGAGTAGATGAAGTTTGTTGGTGAGGAGATGAGGGAGGATAACAGGACTGAATAATATTCCGTTTTATTTATTTTTTTATCTACCTATTTACCATCTTCAGGTATAATTGTGAAATCAATTCATTAACGATGAAGAGTTGGAGGTAATCTTTACAAATGGATGGAATTACAGAAGTGGATTTACTTACGATGGTTCAATGACGGTTCATAATTTTCTTTATGTGACTGTATATGTTATGTTAACGACAGATTATGCAAGAATTAAGTAAGCGACAGGTTATGCAGCAATTTCTCAGTGCCCTGTACTAAATATTTTCAAAACTGAATCAAAAACAAACATCACTGGTAATGGAGACACCTGAAACGATGAGTGACCCGCGTCAGCAAAAGTGAACTCTAGACTGCGGTGCCATTAGGCAAGTGGATAACTTGTATATTGATGGACTGCAATATTTCGCTTCTCTTTCTCATCCCCGTCAGCTCTTGAGAACACAATGTGACATGGGATGAAAGTGATTACATTAGATCAGAAAGACGAGTAGCATTGTTTGAGTTTACTGCCTTGTGTATCTGTGTCTTCACCATGTTCAGTGCCTCGACTCCATTTACAGCCTGGAGGTGCTGATGCCACCGGCTTTGTTGCTGCTCTCGGTGAACCTATGTCGGAGTGGCCATCACACTGCAGACTGCCAGTCAGCCCTTGATAAACCCTGCAGCTGCATAAGGAAGGAGGACGGAGAAGGGATGGAACAGAGAAGGGATGAATTACGGGGGGGCTGTAGTAGAGTATGCGTAGTATATAGCTAAGCCCTCTCACACACTTCTACATTCATGCACCTTGGTATATAGACACACACACACACACACACACACACACACACACACACACACACACACACACACACACACACACACACACACACACACACACACACACACACTGTCACGTTAACCTACATGCATTCCTAGTCACGTACTCGCATCCACACACAAACATAAATACACACACACACACACACACACACACACACACACACACACACACGCATATAGAAAGACAGAGACACGCCAACACCCACATAAAACCACGAAGACACAGACACACAAGGACACAAACACACAAGCACTTACCCAAAGCGCAGACTAATGGGACCTATGGTTTTATGTGATATTATAAAGTTTATGCTGTGTGTGTGTGTGTGTGTGTGTGTGTGTGTGTGTGTGTGTGTGTGTGTGTGTGTGTGTGCATTGGGTTAGTGTGTAGTAGTAGTAGTAGTTGTTCCCTAGGCAGTCTGGCCGAACAGCCCCGAGTCCCTTAGGAAGGCCATGGCCGAGACCGGGCTTTCCCACAGAGCTCTCAAAGAGTGTATGTTGTGTTGTTTGCGTAGGTGATTGTGTGCAATGCAGTCTTCCATAATGTGCTTAATAGTATGGGGTGCTGTGTTGCATCCTGGACAGGCATCAGCGACGGAGTCATGCAGCCTCTTCTGGTAGCTTAAGAGGGCTGGATGGTGCCCACATCTCAGCCTGGCCAGGTGGACCCTGTCCTCACGAGGAAGATAGGATTCAGAAGGGTGGATGTCAGGAGGCCGTGCATGCAGCTCTGTGTTGTCTTTAAGTGACTGAATGGAGCGGCGAATGATCTGAGTGTGGATATGCTTCTGGAAGCTGGTCTGAGGTGGGCGAGGGGGGAGAGATGACAGTATGGTATCGTGTGCTGGGTGTTGTTTTGATGTTCCTTGGTGTGGGTGGATGTGCTGCCATGTACTATAGTGGATGTTGTGGGTTTGTGGAGGCTGCAGCAAGAAACTGGGTGCCTCTCATGTCTAGGTGATCCTTGACTTTGAGGACTTTGGTTTCTTGATGTAGGTGGTCTGTGAGTGTAGTAGCTGTGCAGCCTGTAATTATTTTTAGGGCCTTGTTCTGTATGGTCTGTAGAGTGTTATAGTGTGTTTTGGTGAGGTTAGAAGCCCAGGCAGGGCTTGTATAATTCATCACTGAACGTATGTATTGTTTGTATACTGTGGTGGTGGTTTCTTTGTTGTGTCCGAATGTTGTATGGGCGAGTGACCTCAAAGCATTGAATCTTGGTGTTATTTTATTTTTAATGTTTGTGATGTGTTGTTTATATGACATTGATGTATGTTACACCAAGGATTTTGTGTGTGTGTGTGTGTGTGTGTGTGTGTGTGTGTGTGTGTGTGTGTGTGTGTGTGTGTGTGTGTGTGTGTGTGTGTGGTTGGGAAGTGTTGTTTATGGTGAGGTGTGGGATGTGACTGTGTTCTGCTGTCCAGTTTGTGAGAAGAGTCACTGTAGATTTGGCTGGCACTTTTTTGACCCTGTTTGTGGTGACCCATTCGTGTAGTGTGTTGAAGTAAGGTTGAATGATGTGTGCAGCTGTGTTTGCGTTTTGGGGTGTGCATGTAAGTGTTATATCATCTGCATAGGATGCTATGTGTATCTGTGGTGTGTGGGGTGTGGGTATGTCGTGCATGTATAGGTTAAAGAGTGTAGGGGACAAAACAGATCCTTGGGGGACGCCGTTTGTGAAGTTTCTGATGTTAGAAGACTGACCGGCAAATGTTACGTGTGCTCATCAGCCTGCTAAGTACTTTGCCAGCCATCGTTTTGTGTTATTGTGCAAGTTTGTGTTGAGTATTTTGTTTGTGAGGTTGTGGCGGGGGATGGCATCAAAAGCTTTGCTAATGTCTAGTGTGACTAGGAGTGTTCTGTGTGGTGGCCTAGCTGAATTCATGCCATCGAAAACTCTCTGTGTAAGGTCTGTAAGAAGGGTGTCTGTGGAGTGTAGTGGCCGAAAGCCATGTTGTGACTGGGCTAGGGGAATGTTAAGTGTGGCTAGTTGTAGTACCAGTTATTCAGTGACTTTAGAGGGGGTGCAGAGGAGTGTGATGGGGCGATGTGAGGAGGATAACGTGGGGTCTTTGTTGGGTTTAGGGATAGTGATGATATTGCCATGCTTCCAGATGTTGGGCATTATGTTGTGTGAGTAGCTGTAGTTTGATATGTTGGTGAGTGCTTGTATGCCTTGTGGTCCTAGGTGTTTAAGGTGAATGTTGCTTATGTTGTCTGGTCCACAGGTAGATGAGTGCTTGAGGTTGTTAATGATGTGCTTCGTCTGGTTGTAAGTGAAAGGTGCGTAGTCTGGGTCTGTGGGGAACTGTCTCTTACATCGGATGATACGTCGGTCTTCGGGATGGGGGTTTAGATGGCTGACTTGTGAAAAGTGATTGATGAGAGTGTTTGCTTGTTGTTTGTTTGAGGGTATGGTGTCTGTTGTTGTGATGGCAGCGTGTGATTGGGTGGTGTTGCTGTTGGAAAGTGTGATGCTGTTTAGTGTTTTGCAGAGTTTGCTGATGTTTATTTTGTGGTCAAGTGTTTGGAGGTAATTTTTCCAGTTTAGTGTTTTCTGTTCTGATATTTTATTGTTTATCTGAGTGTTGAGTTCTTGTGTTTGTTGTATGGTGTCTTGCGTATGGGGTGTTGGGTAGTGTCACAGTGTGTCCCGTTGTCTGATGAGGCCTTGAATTTCTGGTGTGAAGTTGGGGTTGTGTCTCTGTTGCCTCTAGGGATGTGTCTTTTGTCTGCGTTTTGTATGATTGTATTGAAAGCGTGCACAGCGGTGTTGATGTTTGTGATGGATGTACTGTTTAGTGTTTCGAAATGTTGTTCTGTTTCAGTTACAAAGGCCTCCCACTTGGCTCTCTTATAATTAGTGTATGTGTGTTTGTGGCCAGCTGGGGTGATTCTGGTTTTGGTAGTGATAATGATTGGGAGGTGATCAGAACCTAGGGTTTTGACCACTCTTCACGATGTAGTGGGGGCGAGGTTTGGGGAGCAGAAGGTGATGTATGGAGATGATGGGAGGAACAGTGCTTGGTGTTGGATATGGGTATGTTGGTCTAGACTGTTTAGTATGAAAAGATGATCTGTCTGAGATTGTACTACCAGCCCTCTGTCTGTGTCAGGGTTGTTGTCATGCCAGGCCGACGACTTGGCGTTGAAATCACCACTCAGGATGATGTTGGGTATGTTAGTGATGTGGTGTATCTGTGGAGAGTAATTGTATGGTACTGTGGGGGACGACTGGGGGGGAATGTATTTGTTAGCGATTGTTATGTGTGATTTGTTACCAGTGCGTATTTTAATTGACTGTAGTTCTGTTGTGGTGTCATGTGGGGGAAGAAGTGACTTTGTGTGTGTCACTGGTATCTGCAAGGTTGATGGATTTGTGTACCAGGGTGATGAGTCCACCGCCACCGCCGTCTGCCCGGTCTTGTCGAATGGTGGTGAAGTTATGAAATGTTGGTGTTTTCTGTGCTCTGTGTAGTTTTGTTTCTTGTAAGATGGCAATGTGTATGTTCTGTTGTTTGATGAATTGTGTGAGTTCATGTATTTTGGTGTTTATGCCATCTATGTTTAACTGAAGGATGTTTATGTTGTGTGTGCGATGTGTGTTGACTACTGCAGCACGGGGGGGAGGTGGTGTGGGTGGAGGGGAAGGGGTAGGAAGAGGTTGTGATGGAGGTAAGGGTTGAGGTGGATTAGGATGGGTTGGAATGGGGGAAGTTTGGGGACTGGATGGTGTGGGAAGGGTCGGTGGGTTTGGCTGTGGTGTGAAGGAAGTAGGAGTAGGATTGGAAGGGGGGTTGATGGGTGGGGGGAAGGAGCATAAGGAGCATGTCCAGGTGTTTGTGTAATGTTTTCTGAATGCAAGTGTTGTGCAGGTGTAATGGGTCCAGTTCTTGCAGGAATTGCACTGAACTGAACCCTTTGTCTGTCAGCTCGACGTGATAGGTTTTGAGCATGTTGGACATATGTATTTTTTGGTGGGTCCTGGATTGCTCTCAATGTCCCCAGCTAGAAGAAGTCGTCGAGAAATGACAGCTGGGGAGTCATTTCTCAGTGTGGAAAAACGGTGTTGTTGTGTGTGTTGTGTTGGGAGATGTGGTACTTGCCTGGGCGACCGAAGCCACTCCTAGGTACTCGAGCCCCGTGAGGGTGTGTTGTGTGTGTGTTGAATATTTTCCCCACAGCTCTGGTGGGGAACGGGCAAACAAGAGAGCCCATCAGGGAAGTGGCATAAAATAGCTCTCCCTTGAGAGCATAGCTGGGCCGGCACGAAGGCTGTCGAGGAGGCAAACAAGAGCAGGGGAAGGCGCGGTGGTTAGGGCGAAACTGGCACACAAGACGATGGTCGAGGAGGGCAGGGCTGGACGGCGAAAGCACGGTGGGCTGCCAGGCGCCGATGGAGGGGGCGCCGACAAGTGCTGGACGTAAAACTGCCCCGACGCTGCTCTCAACCCCCTTGCCCTGGGTGGAAAAAGGGCGGTAAAGACTTGCCCAGCCCCGTAGCAGATGGAGACCAAGGAGAGAGGCCCGGACACGATCGTAGGGAGAGCAGGCCCTGGTCCAGGTGGGCGGAGGGAGGAAAACGGCTCACTCAACTTCCGGGTGGACAGGTCGTAGGCCGACGCCCTCCTGGTGGATGGAACAGGCCAACTCTCCTCGATGGTGCTAAAGGGGGCTGGTCCCGCTGGGAACAGCGGTGGAGGTGTTGCCTCGGTGAGAGGTGGTCTACGAATGACCCCCGTGAGGGCCGGGGGGGAGGTTGTGGTGTTTTGGCCCCCATGCTGTCTTCCTCTTCTCTTCGACAGCTTCTGGGGGGTAGACCCACGACGAAGACGCCACCGCTCCAGGTCTGTGTGTTAAATGTTATGGTTTTACACACGTTCCTCGGCATGTGAATCGACTGGCATAGCCTTTAGAAAAATACTGTTTCCGGTGATACGAAAACACAGTATTTTTTTTTCCACAAACACCAGATTAGTTCATATTGATCAGTGAGGAAAGGTTAACTGTCAGAGAATCGAGCACTGTCTGTAATTCCCGTTTTTTTTTTTTTTTTTACCATGGACACGTGTAGATAATTATGGTTAGGAAAACACCACAACATTTTCAGCACATGAAAGTATTTACAGTCAAAATGTTAACTGTATCTTCCAACCCTTTCGCTGATGTGGCAATGCCTATATGGCTAACATTTGACAATCATTTTCATAAAAGAGATTCCTCGCAGCAGAAGGGTTAACAAATTTAACGTGAATTTTAAGGCAATACAAGTGCCTTGTAGTCCTGTCGAACTGCTTAGACCTTCCCAAATGAGAACAGTTTGTCAACAGCGCTGCTCGAAACCAACGATGTATGCGTCGACTATAAATGGTTGGATTAAATAAGGTATCAACACAAATATGAAGCACTTGTTTCTGCAGAAATGCATGAAATTCCATAGAAATGACCCGTCGCATTTTCCGCGTAATGTAACATTAATGGGGACAATTATTAGGGGCCAAAACACCGCTTTAGCAAGTTTCAATTGGCATGAAAGTGAAGCGAGCCCATTTGTCACCCAATACCAACCATCCGGCCTAATTTCATCAAAATCCATGTTCCAGTTTCCGTTTCAACACACACACACACACACACACACACACACACACACACACACACACATATATGTACTGTTGTTTGCAGATGATACTGTGTTGTTGAATGAAGACGAAGGGGAGCTGCAAGGCTAGGTGGATGAGTTTGGGAGAATGTGTAAGAAACGGAATCCAAAGGTGAATGTAGGGAACAGTAAGGTGATGGTCTTTGAGAGAGGTGAAGTCAGTGAATGTACAGCGAGGTTGGATAGTGAGGAATTGGAAAATTTGAGTACGTTTAAGTACTTGGGTAGTGTGATGAGTAAGAATGGAGGTTTGGAGGGTGAAGTGCTTGAAAGGGTACAGCAGGGAAGAAAGGTTGCTGGTTCTTTGAAAGCAGTGATAAGAAACAGGGAAGTGAGCATGGAAGTGAAAAAGTTACTACATGACAGTATTGTGATACCAACTCTAACGTATGGAAGTGAAGCTTGGACGTTGTTGGAAGGACATAACTCAAGAGTGAGAGCAGCGGAAATGAGTTATTTAAGAGGAGCCTGTGGAGTCACATGGAGAGACAGGCTGACGAATGAGGATATAAAGGAGCGTTGTGGTGTGGATGTGGATGTGATAGGAAGCGTTATGAGGAACACACTGAGGTGGTTTGGCTATGTGGAGAGGATGGAGGGTGAAAGACTGACGAAGAGAGTGTATGTGAGTGAGGTGGAGGGGGGAAGAGGGAGGGGGAGGCCGAGAATGAGATAGAGGGATGGGGTGGAGAGGTATATGAGAGAGGGAGGTGTGAGTTGGGAGCAGGGCAGTGAAATGGCGGGGGACAGGGCGACTTGGAGGCGATTTGTTTGTGGCCACCCCAAACGGGATTGAGGCATCTGGCAATATATATATATATATATATATATATATATATATATATATATATATATCCATTCATCCATAATCCAATCTTACGTTGCCCCATGAGAAGCGTAGGAGCCCGGAGCTAGGCAAGTTGGTCCTGACTTTTAAGATGAAAGTAACCAGCCTCACTCATCCCTGAGTGGCATTACGTGAGCAATAAACCCCAACCATCCCTTGGATATAAACCTGCACCGGCTCAGTCCGATTGGAGTGCCATAATACCCGCTAAACCACCAGTCGCCATAATTTGGTTTATGGTTTCCACCCAGTGTATTTAGTGGTGTCCTGGTTTACAGGAAACCATTTGGCTTGTCACTCAGTGTAGAGTCGACTATAGTCAGAAGGTAAAGGAAAGAATGAAGGAAAGAAAGACAGAAGATGGAGCGTTAAGTCACCCGTAGGCAGAAGGACGAAGACAGAATGAAGGAAAGACGGAAGAGGAAGGAAGGAAAAAGGAAGGAAGAGAGGAAAGGGCAGATACCCGAGAGCAGCACTGTATCATGTGAGTGGATTGTGAGCGCCCCCACCAACCACTATATATATATATATATATATATATATATGTACCCGCTCCACAATATGTCTACCCCCGATGTATATATGTCCCCCCCCCCAATGCATACATGCCCCCACTAAACTTGCTAGGTCAGCACGCTTTCCCACGCCTGAAGAAGGCGTTATTGCATCAGTTGATACCAGGCAGCCTAGACGGGCAGACTATTTTACTCTGACCTTGTAATAAACTTCTTATCTAGCTGTTTGTACATGGAGTTTCTATCATCAAAGTATTGCAAGTTACATTTGGTAGCAGCGGTGTTTCGAACCATCAGATTCTGACCGCCTCCTTGGATTTTTAGTGATACAACAAGATACACGACGTCTCGCATCTGCCAGCCTCGCCCCTCCTCTGTGCCTCTAGTGGTGTAATACCTGGCTGTGCTTTCCGAGTGTCCAATTTTTCTCACCAGTGCTCACCTCTCCACCAACCCCACCCATACGCCTTATTCCTGACTGCAAGTGTCGCCGTCGCCGACCTACGCACCTGTTGCATCTGTTCCCAGCACCTGTTCCGAACTCATCATAGCTCCTGCCCCCACGGTGCCTCTTATCACTGTCTGCCCGCTGCCTGCCCACCACCATTCTCTGCATTTGCAACTCACCAGCTCTACACCTGCCTTGCGCCGACATCTGCCCTCACCACCCACCACCGGCCTCCGCCATCGCCCGCATCTGGTCTGCATTACGGAGCCTCCTAAGACCGCCACTCCCTGCCGGTGATTCATCGCGGCGTCTCTTCTCCTCTCCGCCCAGCTGTCTCTACCCTGCCACCCTGCCTCGCCCTGCCTTGCCCCGCCCCGCCTCGCCCCGCCCCGCCCCGCCCCCGCCCCAGCCCAGCTACGCCCAGCCACCCCTGCACGTCATACATCTCGACTCTCTACTGTGTAACTATAGTATATCCTTCCTTTCTATAGAGATTATCCTCGATTTTCTCTACAGATTGGTTATTGTAAATATTCCATCTCATTTCCATTACCCCGTTTTCATCTTCACCTACGTTATTTATACTCCATCTCATCCTTCGCATTTTATTTAAACCATCCATGCCCGCACCTTCATTCATTTTCACGTCTACTCGTGTATTCCATTCTCTCATTGTTCTTTATACATTTCCACCTACGTATCCATCTTCATCCTTTTATTTTCCATTGCTGCGTTAAATGTCATACTTTCCACGTCAACCGCTTAATACCAGCCCTCTTGACCCGGAAACATCACCTGATCCTACCCCGTCTGCCGACTCTAACCCAATCACTCATTTACGAAGTGGCAAAGAGTACCACTGCCCTGTACCTGAGACTCCCGTTTCACTTCCCGCAGAATCACTTACTACTCATCCTACACTCGTTAATCCAGATACCTCCTCCTCTACTCCTGCCTCTACACTCCCTTCTTCTTCCTCTACTCCTTCCCCTGTCGTTCCCTCTCCTGCCTCCCTTCATACCCCGTCTTGCTCGCCCTTAACTGCCACTACCTTCTCTCTCTCCCACACCTCTCCTGCCGCCACTTCTGCACTTCCAGCCATGGCCAACCCTCCACAGTCTATCTATCTCGACGATGCCAATCGTCCCAAATTTACCGGCCAGGACCCAACTTGGTCTGTCTATGATTTCCTCAGAGAAGTCGAAACAGAAATAAACAATAGACAAATAACCGAGGAATCGCTCAAAGTAACTTACCTCCTCGGTCGTTTGCACCACGGTAAATCAGACATCGGATCCGCGATCCGTGCAGGACATTTCGATAGCATTCGTACCTTTTGCTGATTTTCGTACGGAACTCATCAGCCTTTGTTGCCAGCATTCAAATACCGCGTCTCTCATGGGATTCATTAATCTCCTAAACCAACTAGATGAGGACTTGCGCGTCCCAGCACAATATGCCAAGCTCCGCGAAGCTGCCGCCGCCATGAAAGCAACTAGTAGCGAGATGCTCCAATTACTGGTAGGCAGGAAATGGTTAGAAGACAAGAATGGCGTTCCAATGCTTTCACTCACCAACTGTGCTGACTTAATTGGTTACCTCAGATTCCTTCACTGGCTTACTCCTAAACAGCGAGAGCTAGCCTTGGAAATCGGTTTCAATCCAGGAGATAAAATTATTCAGGTCACTAAAGCCATTCATGAAAGAACAGGTTCGAACTACATGCGTCAGGGCACCAAACAACCCTTGGCCTCCTCAGTCTGTCACACCTCCACTACCCCAGACCAATCTCGCTCCCATCCCACTACACGCGGCAGGCCTGCCACACATCGCTCTCCTACCGCAGGTCGTGATCAATCTAGCGCCCGACGGAACAGACAATCTTCGATTCTTTGCTGGTACTGTGGTCATCCTGGACATCGAGCATCCAGTTGCGACCGTACATACCGACGTCCTCACTCCCAAACCAGACAGCGTACGCCTTCCCGCTCACGTCGTCCACACTGCAAATACCACAAATCAAGCACGACTCACACCACTGAGGAATGTCGTTACCTCAACCGCCCACAGTTGGGGGAAGCGCCACACCCGTATTGGACCAATATCACGTAGAACCAGAAACCCAACTCCCCATCCGCCATGTAGGTCCCATAACATCCTCAGGTTTAGTCATTCTCGGCAGCAGTCATGACATACCAACGTCATTCTTCTTGGACACAGGATCTATAGTAAATCTCATCTCCGAAAATTCCTTACGAATTATTCATCGACATCACAACCACGTCAGTTTCCTAGAACCACCAGACATTCGCCTATGTGGTGTTAACGGCTCAGAGTTTAAGGTTAAGGGAAGAGTCACCCTTGAAGTCAAACTCCACAGAGATTTGCCCCCTATCCCCATTGAATTTCATGTCACTAATGACTTGCAGTATCCCGCAGATGCCCTTATTGGTTTCTCCACCATGGCACAACACTCCATTGCATTATTACCTGCTTGTGGTAGTATAGACATTTCAGGATTCCCGGTTTACGCTATGGAATGTCCCTGTCCTGTTCTTACGATCAAATCAGTCCTTCAATTACCTCTGTCCCTATCACTACCAAAAAGTCCAACCCAGCCCAAACCACCACTATCATCATCTGAGAATACAGAGATCATTCCTTTACTGACTGCGAGCAAGGACATAAATTCCTCAATGTCTCCTGATACATCATCTCAGCCCTCGAACATGGCTCTTACCTCCTCTCCCGACAACACTATCGCTGACTCAGACATGTCTCAGTTACCTACCTCACACAGTCTGAATGATCTTCTCCAACACGCAGAGACGAAATGTGCAGTAACAAATAAGTGCACAATTTTGTTACCGCATGAGTTCACCAAAGTCTCTGTTTGTGTTGCCGGTGCGAAAGAAGGAGTGGATGTACTAACCCTACCTGAGACGTGTTGTGTGAATGGCTTGACTTATGAGTCAGCGTGGTGTACAGTCTTAGAGGACAGTTTATGCTACCTGTACTTGCTCAATGTCACAAATGCTCCACTAAAACTTAAAAGTGGTGTAAAGATTGGAGACTTCCTAGTATACCCAGCGGCCGTAAAGGTGTGCCAGGATTCCTCAGTTCCTACTATTCAGACTGATGATACGCCAATCGGTGTATGTACTATTAACTCTACGGGATCTGCGCCGACATATTCACCCGATATGCTCTTACATCTCACTTGCACAGATTTCCCAGAAAATATGCCTCAACTCCTCGACCTTCTGACCTCGTACAGAAACGTGGTTGCCTTACCCGGTGAACCGATGGGTAGAACAGACCTTGTCAAACATACGATTGAACTACTACCAGGAACTCAGCCGATTTACATACCAGCGTATCGATTTCCTCACAGCCAGAGAACGCAGACAGATCAAATGGTACAGAACATGTTAGACCAAGACATTATTGAACCCTCCGTCAGTCCATGGAATAGCCCACTTTTTTAGTACCAAAGAAGGACGGCAACTTTAGACCAGTAGTCGACTATCGTAAGGTCAATTCTGTCACCGTTCCAGACCGTTTCCCGTTACCTGTCCTCACTGATTTGCTAGAATCCCTTGGTGAAAATAACGTAGTCTTTTCATCTTTAGACCTCCTCAGCGGGTACTGGCAGGTCGAAATGGAGGAGTCCTCTCGCCCAGTTACAGCCTTTAGCACCCCTTCTGGACATTTTCAGTTTAAGAGACTCCCTTTTGGTCTGAGAAATGCTCCTTCCGTGTTCATGAGACTTATCCATTCAGTCTTCAGCGGTATGATGGGACACTTTCTTTTTGCTTACCTAGATGATATCATTGTTGTGAGTAAATCCATCCCTGATCATTTTACCAAACTCCAGCAAGTCTTTGAACGCCTCCAGCTCGCAGGCCTGAAAATCAATCTCAGTAAATGTGACTTCCTGCGAAAGAAAATCAAATTCCTAGGCCATGTCGTAGATGCACAAGGCATTCATACTAATGAGGATAAAACTAAGGCGATCATTAACTTCCCAGAACCTACCACTACCGACGCTGTACGAAGTTTCCTGGGCCTCAGTGGCTATTATCGTCGCTTCATCCGCGATTATGCAAAGATCGCCGCTCCTCTGACCCACTTACTCACGCAGAATGTGCCCTTTGTTTGGACTAACGACCAGTCACAGGCTTTCCAAAAGCTAAAGACAGCTCTTGTTAATGCCCCTGTTCTAGCGTTCCCTGATTATACCACACCCTTCCTTCTCTGCACCGACGCCTCAGGCACTGGACTTGGTGCCGTTTTGATGCAACTCGATGAAGCATCAAGGAAGCGCTTAATAGCATATGCTAGTCGCACCCTTACAACCGCTGAACGTAACTACAGTGTCACAGATCTCGAAGCGCTAGCGGTAATCTGGTCCTTGAAACATTTCAGAGATATAGTCTATGGTTATCCAGTGCATATCCAAACAGACCACCTTCCACTATGTGATTTGTTCAAGAATCGCAACCTAACAGGTAGGTTAGCTAGATGGTCTGTCATCATCCAGGACTTTAATCCCACTTTTCAATATGTATCAGGCAAGTTGAATGTAGTCACTGACGCACTCTCACGTCACGTAGCAGCAGCTATAACATCACTGCAGCCTGAAGTAACTGAAAACACTACACTAACGTCAGAAGTTGTTCAAAACTTTCAGCGCCAAGACCCCATGTGGTCCAAAGTCATTTATTTCCTAGAATCTGGTGATGCCTCGACCTTACCTACTCTGCCAGTATCACTAGATGAGTTCATGCTAGATGATGATCTCTTGTATAGGAAAACAATGCTAACAGGCAAAGATATGCCCAATCGCGAAGTACGCCAACTTGTTGTCCCCACTGCCCTGATACCAAAGGTTCTTCATATTGTTCATAATACTCTTCAAGCTTCCCATCCAGGTAAAGACCGATGCTTGCGCCAAGCACGTCTCAAATACTATTGGCCAACCATGCGCCGCCATATCAATGCCCATTGTGACTCTTGCCTCTCCTACCACCGCCACAAAGGATCAATCGGCTTACCAGCACCTCTCTAACAATACCCAATCCCATCACGACCATGGGAAACTGTCTCAATCGATCTCTTAAAACTAACTCTCAAAGAATCTGGCTCTGAGTACTTGTTCGTAGCGGTCGACCACTTCTCCTGCTACTGTGTCCTCGTACCCCTCTCCGACAAGACTGCGAAGAGCGTTGCACGTGCCCTTGTAGATCACGTAATTTGCCCGTTCAGTACCCCTCATAACATTCTTACTGACAATGGTCCAGAATTCAACAATAGCCTTCTAGATGAGATCTGTCGCCGCTTTCATATCAGTAAGTGGAATGTCGTGCCTAACCATCCGGCTTCCAATGGCCTTGTAGAACGCCACAACCGTAAAATCTTAGAGTGCCTTAGACATCTAGGCTCCCATAGTTCGTCCTGGGATGACTGGATTCCCCAAGTGGCATCCTCCATCAATAGTTCCATCAATGCATCCATTGCTGAATCTCCCTTCTTCGTCCTCTTTGGCTTTGACAAGGACCTCCCATACTCTCTCTTATCCTCAAAGCCGGAACCCATCTACAACATGGATGATTATGTTAAACTAAAATTGGCCAACTTCCAGACAATCCACCAGTATGTCCAATCCACTTTGGCTTCCTCTCAGGAGGAGATGCTGCAGCGCCAACATAAGTCCGCCTCTCCTATCACTATCAATGTAGGCGATCTTGTCTTTGCTCATTCCCATACGCGTTCCTCTAAGTTGGATGACAAATTTATAGGGCCCCACCGCGTCCTCACTCAACAAGGCAACAAATTTCACCTCCAGGACCTGTCCACTAGGGACACCAGATGGGTCCACGTCGATGACTTAAAGCGAGCACCCCGTGGCCTCGTGTTGGAAGAGTCATTTACACAACCTCCTGCCCCCTCTTCCCCTCCTCCCATCCCTCAGTTACATTGTCTCCACCTATCCCTCAGTCTCCTTCCTCTCCATCTCCACCTGCTCATTCATCAATCACTCAATATCGGTCCAAACTGCGCTCTGCCCATCGACCTCTTCACGACCTCCCCCATTAACTCTACCCAGATTTTCTAGGTACGATGTTAGTGATCTCCCTGCTGGCAGTGCTGACCCTCCTGGGGTCTGGGTCGGGTCAGGACGATGGTGGAGTACATCCGGGGGTCTTGGTCAGCTCGGGAGGCGAGGTAATGCTTATCGAAGACGTAGCCTCTTTGCGCTACGATCTTGCGCCCCTGGCCGACGTAACCATTGCCCTACCTGCCTACGCGCACCAGCTCCTCGGAATCGGGAACCATCTCACGGCCCTCATGGGGACACACAACCCGAATGAGTATCTCTATAACCTTTTCCTCCCACTCTCCTGGCAATTGCAATACATAAGTAACAGATTCACTGAGCTCAATGACACATTTTCCATTCAGACACCCGTGGGTCGTTCTCGTGTGAAACGAGGTCTCTTCGACTTCGGCGGTGAGATTCTGAGTGGCTTGTTTGGCGTTGCTACAGCCCGTGACATTTCTGGCTTCAAATCTGATCTCACTTATTTAGCTTCAGCCCTAGAATCACAACGCCGAGTCATTAAAATCCAGCACACTATGTTACAGAAGCTCACAACCCAACTCAATGAAGTCACGTCCACTCTAAACAATTTCACCGATATCTTACAACACCACCTTTCAGATCTCAACGTTATCTCTCAGTTCTTCTACCTCAAACTCAACATGGATAATCTCCAACTAGCCATTGACTCTCTCTTGTCTCAAGTCTCTGCCTTGGTTCGTATCCTGGTCGATGCTATCAGTGGACGTGTCACTGCCGACTTAGTACCTGTCTCAGCTCTCTGTTCTGTCCTGGAATGGGCTCACTCCACCTTCGGTCTCTCCCCAGTCCTCCCTTACTCCTCCCTTGAATATTATTATCCTGTTCTCGAAGCCACTCTTCTCACCACGTACGTTGTCGTCCATATTCCTCTCCGTTCTGCCATAACCTTTAACCTTTTCCACATCATTCCCTTCCCTTTCCGCCTCAACAACTCCTTGTTACAGGTATCTGTTCCTTCAGAATATTTCCTCCTCTCCCATGATCATCTTTCCGTTGCCTTCCTTTCTTCCACAGACCTCCAGCAATGTTCCTCCCTTACTCCGACCTCTCGTCTCTGTGCTGCCCACCTTTTCGCTATCTTCCCTAGCAGTGCTACACCCTGTGAGTCTGCTTTAGTTCGCAACCATTCCATCTACTCGGCCTGTTCTTTTGTCCCAGCTCCTGACCTCCCGGTCCACCATGCTCACCTCAACCATGTCCAGTATTTCTTCTTTGCTGTTCCCATCTCTGTCACAATCATGTGTCCTGGTTCTTCCGTTCGCTCCGTCCCCGCTAGTGGTCTCTACAAAGCACCTGACTATTGTACCATCAAATCAGAGTCCGTCATCACTTACGCCACTCGCTATCACCAGGCTGTTCGTAATCACTCCTATGACATCTTTCTACCACTCGACATGCCTTCTACCCTACCATCTACCAACATTACCATCACCTCCCCTAACTTGCGCATGCTAACCTTCCTCAATGACAGTGATTTCATTATGGATCAATTCTCTCTGGCCTTCAGCCGTTCATGGGTTCATCCAACAGTTGTGTTTCCCCCTGTGGTTATCACTTTCATAGGTTTTCTACTCATCATCTGTGCAGTGCATTGTTCTGTCAGAAAAATGGAACGTCGACTCCAGGAAATCAGAGTCGCCACGGGCATAGTACGCCCTACACACGACGTAGAACCTCCCCGTACTTAGTGCCCTCACATTCAGTGACTACCATTGCCATCTAACAATTAACCAAACTGTGAACAGCACTCTGCCTAATAAAAAATGATGGTATTTCTTTCATGCATTACTGAGTGACAGTGTATCCTACAAAAAAAAAAAAAAAAAAAATGAAGGAAGATTAACAATAGAACTCTCATATCTACTCCTTGTTTATCATGTATCAAACTATTATTGTATAATTCCCATTATGTCTTATTCCTTGTATATCTTATATGTATATATCCTTCTAATTCCCTCCCCTCAACATGGCCATGTCTCCCCTACTGCCCCTGTATCATACTTATCCCTTGTACACACCTCCCAGTCCTGCTTTCCTACTATAATCAAACATCATTTAACTCTGGTGTCAGGAGACACCACCTCAGCTACTCGGGGGAGTAGTGTATCCCCTCCACAATATGTCTACCCCCAATGTATATATGTCCCACCCCCCAATGCATACATGCCCCCACTAAACTTGCTAGGTCAGCACGCTTTCCCACGCCTGAAGAAGGCGTTATTGCATCAGTTGATACCAGGCAGCCTAGACGGGCAGACAATTTTACTGTGAGCTTGTAATAAACTTCTTATCTAGCTGTTTGTACACAGAGTTTCTACCACCAAAGTATTGCAAGTTACATATATATATATATATATATATATATATATATATATATATATATATATATATATATATATATATATATATATATATACGTATATATATATACGTATATATATATATATATATATATATATATATATATATATATATATATATATATATATATATATATATATATATATATATTCACACATGTCTATGAATATATGTATAGATATACATACCGTATACGGTACATATAATGACAAAATATATACAGTATATGTTTATGTATACATTTATCTATCTGTCTATCTATCTATCTATCTAGTTACCTCTGTTTATCTTTACACACATACAAGCAACTGAAGCAAGTTTGTAAGTACGGCCTCAGCTACCCCTTCTCCCATCTTCGATAAATTGGTCCCCACAGTCTTAACTTTTCCCGTAACTTTCTTCGCAAGTCCAAATGCAAACAGAGAAGTCATAAATACAAACGTAACTTCCGCAACACTGACGTAAATTCTGATACCCGTCTCTCTTCTCCTTTTGCTTTCTCAGTCAAGGCAGAAGACGTGGGAGGAGGATAAGAGGCAGAAAGTGGGAGAATGAGGAGAGTGGCAGCCGCGGAGGAGGGTGAGGCATAAATATTTGTTGATGCTTAGTTAGAGTAGCTGTCAGTTTGTGGAGTCTTTCTTTTGTCTCTACTTTGTCTTGATGGATGGAGTTTAGAGGGAGGCGGCAGAAGAGAGAGTGGGAGAAGGTAAATAGACAACATATTTATAGAGTAGATAAATAGACACATGATTTGATAGGATTAAATAATTGGACATTTGATAAATTTAGTAGATAAATATACCTAAGACAGTTCTTAAATAGATAAATAGACAGAGATCTCGACTAACACAAAGAGGAGTACCTTGATATGTAGGCTTGTGACGAAACACACACAAACAGGATCAGACACATATTGCGTCACACTCCCCCTCCGCTCTTGCAACTCAGTTGGCGAATTCTCGTGTGTTGCGGGGACCGACAGATGAGGGAGAAAAATAGCCTAAATAAACAGACAGAGATCTCGAGTAATGAAAACAAGAATTTGGCAAAATGTAATCTCAGCTGTGAAACACACACACACACACACACACACACACACACACACACACACACACACACACACACAGCGGTTCGTATATTACGCACCTCTAGCACATTTGGAGTTGGAGTTTTAGCGGGTAACAAAAGGGAGAAAAGTAGATAAATGTACTGAGACTTTGAATAAAACAGAGATACAGTGACGTAATGGCAGAATTGTACACATCCTGGGAGACGTTGTTCATTGGGGAGATAGAACAGATTCGGCCAGTGCGGTTGTTAGCCCCTGACTGTGAAATGTGAGCATAATCCTTCCATTTGCAAAATTCACGGGACTGTGATATCAAGACACACAGTGCTATGTAGCTTATGTGATGAGACACACACACACACACACACACACACACACACACACACACACACACACACACACCTCTGAAGGTAAGGGATGTGAAAAATGGGAACCGGATACAATACGAAGAGGTTATACGATGGAAAGGGCCAGTAAGGAATAGAGAAAGATGGAGTGTTGATGGAGAGCTTGGGTGTTGAGTGAGCGCGTGAGAATTAGAAGTGGAAATGGAAGACAGGAAAATAAACAAAAGGGTGTACATAAGGAGAGAAATATGAATGCAGGAGATGAAGAGGTTAAAAATATCAGAAAAGTGTCGAAATGGAGAAAAAAGTAATTAGGAAAAACAGGAAAAGAAAAAATATCGACATGAAAGGATAAATGACAGAGAAGAATGAAAATAAAAATCATAGAATGCTAGATATGTTCATACCTACAAAAAATATATAAGATTTACCTTTAATAAACAACTCAGGTCTCTCCGGTGGCAGGACAGTGTAAGAAAAATATATACATACAAAAACAACAATGAACCAAACCCAAATGATGGCGGAGGGAATTGGGAAGGGAGGGTAGAAATAAGAAAAATAGTTCCGACATTGACAAAGTGAAAGATGTGCTGAATACAGGAGAGAGAGAGAGAGAGAGAGAAAAAATAAGAGAAGGTACAAAAAATCGGAAGGGTGGCATCATGGGGAACGCAAGCAGTTATGAACAGAGATGAAAAAAAAGAAAGAGTTCACAGACTGAAAGGAAGAAAGTGAATATGGTGGCAAAAACTGAAACTTAATATGGAGAGAAACAAAAGAAATTTACGCAGAAGTATTATCGACAGAGAAGAGGTATGGGGCGGAGAGAGTGAGGAAAAAAAGAATTGAAACTTATAGAGAGTTCAGAGATTAAAGAGCGGGGAGTGAGGGAGGGAATGGTGAGGGGAGAGAAAAAAATAACGAAAGCCATTAAGTAAACTTTAGAGAAGAAAATTGCAATATGAAAGAAGGATATATAACGAAAAGGGAGGTAGAAATTTTAATATCTGTAAAGAGATGGGGCAGGGGTGGGATCTGTTGTGAAAAGCGTGCAGTAAAATGTGTAGAATTACTAGACTGAGGGCTAGAGGGTAAAAGTGATTAAGGAAATTCTAAAGAATAGTGAGAAAAATATGTAAAAAGGTAAAAAAGTTGTGGAAATGTTTCAGAGATTAGATGGGGGATGGAAGCTGTTATTAAAAGCGGATAAGAAAATAGTAAAAAGTTCCGAGAATAAAGAAATGAGGGAATTTGGTGGAAAATGACCAAATAGAGATAAATGTAAAACAGAGTATCATAACATATAAAAATACAGTGAATGGAGGGGAGCTTGGAGACCCATGCAGTTAAGAAAAAAAAAGCAAAGTAAAAATATTTCAAAATGGAGGGGATGTAAGGGTAAAATGATGATGACCCATTGAAGCAAAATATAGAGAACAAAAAGAAAAATAATAAGTGGAAATATTATGAATGAAAGTCGGATGGCATTCAGAAAGAGAGGCCATGAAAAGGATACAGAGTTCTGAGACTCACGGGGAACATGGTGAATGTTTTGGTGAATGGAACAGAAAACTTAAAGAAAAGTAATAACAAGTAATAACAATAACAAACGCGGAATAGCGACGAACTAAGGGAGAACACCGTTTGGGAAAGAAGGTGGAAGAATTTTTAGTTAGAAGATGGAGGGAAAGGGAGTGAAAATGGCACTGAAAAGTTTGTAGAGGGGCGTTGATGGTGGTAAAGGGGCAGGGGAGTCTGGTTTAATTACAGCCCTGGCCCAGGCCATTAGTCAGACCGTGTGCCTGCATTGATTACTTGTCTTGGATCAAAAAAATTAAGTACATAGACTGGCGGGTTATCTATACTTCCTTATTATTCTGGTGTTTTAGGTTACTCGTTTGCTATCAAGGTTAGACCAGTCTCTTCAGTTGGTCAGATTCGCCTGGTGGTAGCAAGAATTGTAACACTTACAAAATACGGAATTGTTCTGAAGAGAGGTCGCGTCTATCTGTCTACAGTATATCGGTCTGTGTGTGTGTGTGTGTGTGTGTGTGTGTGTGTGTGTGTGTGTGTGTGTTCGCAAGGACGCGAGTTCGATCACAGACTGGGGATGGAATCAGATTTTTTACTTAAATTTCATTCAGGATGACTTTACTGAACATCCATAAGATCATGCTATTACCACTGCACTAATCGTGAATGAGACAGTGCTAACATGTACTCAGTATGGACAGTGTGGTTAGTGCCGATGTAGTGATATGTGAAGATCATTTGACACTTCTAGGCATCAGGGAGGTGACTGTCAACCTTTTACCCAGAGCCTAATGAAACTGGCCTTACATCTATTTACCCATTATTAACCCACGGCATCCCATCAACGTGAATTAACGTCCACGCATTTTGTCACTGCCAATCCCGTTGACGTACTTTAATGCGTCTCAATTGCAAAGTCCATAATTTGCACAATTTTCAAAATTCCAGCGAGATTTTCGATTCGCCCATCCAGGCAAGCCTCCCCTAACTGCCAACAGGTGGGCAGCCTCCCAGACCCCGCGTGACCCGCGCGCGCCCTTGTCTCGGTCACTCACCTGTTAGCAGTGACCCAGGTCAGACATGGCGTGTAAAGGTCTCTCTGAGGACGAAATATAATCTGCATCACTGGAGATAGTGATTCTCCACTGGATGACGATGTGGAGGATAGGGATTATGTACAGCCTGAGGAGGAAACAAGCAGCAGTGATGAGGAGGTCCCTTCACTGAGGAAAAAGCGGTATGTTACGTACCGTAAGGAGAGGGAAGGCCAGCCTGGACCCCACACACATGCATGGACCTCTCTCCAGCCTCTAGAGAGAGATTTAGATGAGGACGAGGACGAGAATGAGGACCGCGGCTTAGGACGTGATGTTGCCTCGTGGTTGGGGAATGAGAAAATTTTACCTCGAGGATCAGAAGGTGCGGCTAGAAGGCAAATCAGGTATGGTCCTTCTTTATTGTCTGGGGAAGGCGAAAGTGGTGTGGCGGGAGTGAGGTGTGAAAGGGAAAGTGGTGTGGTGAGAGTGAGGGGTGAAAGGGAAAGTGGTGTGGCGGGAGTAAGGTGTGAAAGGGAAAGTGGTGTGGCGGGAGTGAGCGGTGAAAGGGAAAGTGGTGTGAGGGAGGCAGCACGAGCACATGGTGTACGTGGGCATTGGGGAGGCGAGGTGGAGCCGCTCCCTAGCACGTCTTTCGCCCCACAATATTCCCTCACTTCCTCCCCACAGCCCCATGATGTGGGGAAAGGAAGGAAAAGGAAGGGCAAGAAGAAAGGAAAAGGGAGAGGGAAGAGAAGTGCGAGTGATGAAGGGCGCCACTCTCCACCTCCCCAACCTCCCCCACCACCCTCCCCTCCCCACCCTGACGAAGGCGACGATGGGGACGAGGATGGAGACGGTAATGTGTCGTGGAACTGGGAAGATGGGAGTAATTTTACTCCCATCATTCACCCTTTCACTGAGGAGTGGCAGTCTGGTTGCACAGCTCGAGGTATGCATGCGGGCTCCACTAGGGTGGATTTCTTCCACCTGTTCTTTGGGGAGGAGTTTGTGGGGCGCATAGTGGATCAGACGAACCTATTTGCAAGAAGCCAGCGCCTTGAAAGTGAACGTCTAGGTACAACAAGCAGGCACTCCCAGCAATATGACTATCCCGTAACCCTTGCTGAGATGTTCCCATTTTTTGCCCTGGTTCTCTTGATGGGTGTTGTAAGAAAAAATCAAATTCCTGCATACTGGACCACGGACCCAATGACCAGCACACCTTTCTTTGGAAAAGTAATGGGTCGTAATCGATTCCAGCAGATTCTCAGCCACCTCCACTTTTATGATGCAGACGAGCCTACTAATGCCAATAACACCGATAAAATGAGGAGAATTAAGCTTGTCTTTGATCACCTATGGGAAATGTTCCACTCGTCATTTTATCCTTACAGAGACCTCGTCATAGACGAGAGTCTTGTGTTGTGGAGAGGCAATATTTCCTTTTGCCAGTACATACCCAGCAAGGGACAGCGTTTCGGGTTCAAGATCTTTGTTATGTGTGACTGTAAGACTGGTTATGTGCAAGACATAGTCTTGTACACGGGCGCACAGAGACAACAGAAGATCGTAGTATTGGATTCTCAGGGGTCGTGGTGAAGACAGTGATAGAGGAGTACCTTCATCGTGGTCATGTGTTGTACCTGGACAACTGGTACACTAGCCCTCTTCTCTCTCGGTTCCTCCACCAACACGACACCGGAGTCTGTGGTACAGTCAAGAGGAACCGTCGCCATATGGTCAAGGTAGGGTGGAAACTTGACAAGAACAAGGTGGTTTTCTTCCAGGCAAATAACATCCATGCCACCCTGTGGAACTACAACAGGGAAGTTTGCCTCCTGTCGACTGTACACAGCCCCCTGATGCACCGCACAGACTCCGTTGATCACCGCAGCGAGAGGAGGTGCCACGTCTGGAGATCTGAGTCGGTACTGGACTACAATCTCAACATGAGGCAAGTGGATCAGTCAGACTCCATGATTTCCAGTGTGGACTGTGCCAGGACCATGTTGAAGTGGTACAAAAAGCTCTTCTTCCACTTGCTCAACATCACGGTCCTTAACGCACACTACCACCACGCCATGACAACGGGAATCTCCGAGACCTTTGAGGGGTTTGTGAGGGAGCTGTCGTGTGAAAATATCGCCAGGTATGCACAGGACAGGCCCCCACACCGCACCCGCACCCCCATGGCTGCCCAGACTCCCCTACGCCTCGCAGGACGCCACTACCCGAGCACTATCCCTTCCCAACCAAACTGTCATAAACCCCAGCGCCGCTGCCATGTAGTCAAGCACTCGACAGTAAGACCAGCCACTCAGAGAAAAGACACAAGGTATGAGTGTGCAGACTGCAATGTTGCGTTGTGCCTTCAGCCCTGTTTCAAAGGATATCACAACTACCTGCACTACCGATACTGTGTGTGATGGCGATAATATGACACTCACTGTAGAAGTAAGGCTTGTACATACTGCATGCGATAATATGACACTCGGTATAATGGTAAGGCCAGTAAGTATGTGATAAGAATTATATAAAGTTGAAACGTGTGTAATGTTAGTGGTAAAATATTATATAAGTTGAGAAATAGTGTAAGTTGAAACAAGTGATATCACGAGTACACCTACTGTGTAAATATGCGATAATATGATGCTCAGTAGAACAGTCGGGTCTGTAAATATTTGATATCAATGATATAAAGTGGAAATGGGTGTAATGTTAGTGGGAAAGTAATTAATAAGTTGAAAAATAGTGGAAGTTGAAACAAATGATATTGCGATTACACGCACTGTGTAAATGTGCGATAATATGACGCTCAGTTGAATAGTAAGGTCTCAAAATATGTGATAGCAATTATATAAAGTGGAAACATGAGTAATGTAAGTGGAGAGGTATTATATATGTAGAAAAATAGGTTGTAAGTTGAAACAATAGTTATAGCGACTTCACTCGCTGTGCAATTATGCGCTATTATTATGCTAAATATTATTGTAAGGCCTGTAACTATCTGAAAACAGTTCTCTAAACTGGAAAAGGGTATAATGTTATTGGAAAAATATTATGTAGGTTGAAAAAGGAGAATGCGAGTTGAAACAACAGTCACAGCGAGTTCACTCACTACGTAAATATGCGCTAACATTACACTAAATATTATCGAAAGGCCTGTAAATATGTAAAAACTTCTCTATAGTGGAAAAGAGTATAATGTTATTGGAGATGTATTATGTAAGTTGAAAAAATTATAAGTATGATGAATTAGCAATATTAGCGATTCATCGGTGAACAGTTTGGGCAATTTCGCTAGGTTTGCCCTATGAACAATGCTTATTTCACCTCTATTTTTGTATAAAATCCAATTTACTCTTGTACCACATATTTTTTTGTTTATAATAAATACATATCTACCTACTTTTATTGGTTTCCCAGACTTATAATACCATAGAAAACGTGAGAGCCACAGACCACCTCCACAGAACACGGTACCAGGTGGAACGAAGGTATACCTGTTTAGGCCACTTATGGACCCCGGTGAACACTTTCTTTGTGATTGGCCATTGTTTCTCACCAAAAGCGGAGGTTTGAGCAAAAAAAATTTTGGTCCAAAAATGGTCAGGATTGGTGGGAGTCAGTGGTGGAAAAGTGGTTGGGACGGGGTGGGCTAAGGTTTCAAGGTTCCTGGCTCCACCTCACCCCTACACACACACATGCACACAATCATGCGCATGCACACGCACTCATGCACGCTCACACAGAAACTCACACTCGAGAACATGAACTCTCACAAAACACGCACATTTGCACACACACAAACAAGAACATCCACCCTCCCCCCCACAAACACATTTCATAATGTCTGTAGGATAATGGTAGAGAAACCGATGGAAAAAAGAAAAAAACTAAGAGAACTTTAATAAAGTGCCAAATTGTATAGCATATATATCTCAGTGACTGATAAGCCATTCTGAATGTCTTGTTTAACCCCTTAACCACGGGGCATCATTTTCGTGACGCTTGGGAGCAAGGGATCATACCGCGGGGCATCATTTTCGTGACGCTTGGGAGCAAGGGATCATACTGCGGGGCATCACGTTTGTGATTCTGTGTTATTTTGAATTCGCCCGGGCTTTCAAGTGGTGGCTTGTATCATCTATCAGTACTGCCAATGTCCAACACTAGTCAGCACTCCTAATCTCATCTGTACTCCCATCCATTGTTGACAATTTAGCCATTTCTCCCCGTTCTTGACTCCCCTCCTACCTGCCCGCCATTACCCTCTCCTCTCACCTGCCTGGCCGTGCTTCTAAGTAAATCTTCCCTGGAATTTTCCACTGATTTCATCCATTGAAATAAGCCCTATGCCCTATTCTTATACCAAATGATTTATACAAAAAAGAAATAAGGTAAGTGATTGTGCCATTCACCGGGAATTGGCTAATTATCACTTGACAACACCTCACGTGCACTCGTTCGCTAATTTTTGCAGTTTATTTCCCCTTGAAATATGCTGTATAATCTATTCTCGTAATAAAGATATATATAAGGAGGGAAGGGAGAAGCCTAAGTGATATTTACATTCACCTGGAACTACCTAATTATTGCAGGCCACCACACTGTAATCTACGCTAAGTAAATCTTCCCTGGAATTTTCCACTGATTTCATCCATTGAAATAAGCCCTATGCCCTATTCTTATACCAAATAATTTATACAAAAAAGAAATAAGGTAAGTGATAATGCCATTCACCTGAAATTGGCTAATTATCACTTGACAACACCTCATGTGCACTCGTTCGCTAATTTTTGCTGTTTATTTCCCCTTGAAATATGCTGTATAATCTATTCTCGTAATAAAAATATATATAAGGAGGGAAGGGAGAAGCCTAAGTGATATTTACATTCACCTGGAACTACCTAATTTATTATGTATTGTCTAGATTTCCTGCCGGTCATTTCATAGCTATATAATAGCAGCGCTCACAAGGCTGGCATTAGCAGTATTGCACTTTCCCTAGGCAGGCCACTAGTATCAGTTTACTGTCGTCTTTTAAGGTGAAAGGACGTCGGATTCGCGCTGCCAACTTCCGCCGCTTTTTAGCCCCACGCAAAGGGCCCTGTGACCTCTACCCCCTACTAAACCTCGTGTGGAAAGAGGTAAAGGGCTGACAAATGATAGAGAGTGACTACGATCGTTCTGGTGAGTAAAACAGTGCAAGTGGAAATGTAAATAATGTGTAAACAGTAAGTGAAAGCAATGAATGTAAATATAAGTGAACAGTGGAAAATAGTTTTATAAGTTACTGCAAGTGACAGTGCCTAACACAGTGTAAATAAAATAGAAATGTAAATAATGTAAATAAAATAGAGAACGTAAATAGAAATGTAAATGAGTAGTATTATAAGAATACGAGTATATATACTAGGAGTAATGAAAGTGAAAGTTTCACTCTAGCATGTATGAATACTATGAGTTATGAAAGTGAAGGTGAAAGTGACATTCACTCTCAACGCTAGTATACATGATGAGAAAGTGAATGCTACATATTTTACTGAAAGAGAAATTGCATGCCTACAGTGACAATAAACTACTATTACAGAAGGAAACCTATATATATATATATATATATATATATATATATATATATATATATATATATATATATATATATATGTTATATAGTAATAGAAATATAAAGTGTGAGGGGTTTTATGAATAATAAATGACAGAACACCAGCGGCGAACGATCGCAAGTGGGAAGGTCATATATGAGCTCGTAATTTTCATTGCTTTCACAGTGTTCTTTTTTTTTGTAGTATGGATTCCAAACTATTTGAGAATCATAGAATAGTGTTTCTAGTAATAATATTAGGCTGTGGTAATCATATTACAGGTTGTCAGGAAGTGTAAAGTGGAGACTTCATTACCCAACTTCAGAAGTCTCCACAAGTCCTACGGTACTCGACGAAGGCTCAACAAACACCCCAGGAGAAAGCTGAAGGTATGTGCCATCTGCATATTTGATTTTAACTAATAACTGATTTTTGGCAATTATTTTTAGAAAGTCTGTCGTAGCGCGAATATGCCCGGGGGATCCGCAAGTCAAAGCAAAACAAGCCCACGGTTAAGGGGTTAATATATATATATATATATATACACACACACACACACACACACACACACCAGTCAGAACGTGTTAGTATATCCAGTGATCTCGAACTGAATCACACTGAGCTGGTCGCAGTTAACTTCATATACGTCTTACATATGAAACATTGTTGCCACACAGAGGCAAACAAATCACTTTCTTTCCCTAACCTCTGTTATAGCAAAATAGATACAGGTACAGCACCAGTTTTCCAGCAGTCTCGGCTCCAGAGCCTTCTTGGATGAACCGTTTTGTTGGCTTAACAGGTGCCACATATTTCTTATAATAATCCAACAGAGACCAATGGAGGTCATGTATTATAATTCAACAATACTCCTCTGACCCACTAACCTTCAGTGTAATTACACTCGTGTTCTACTTAATTTCTTTGTGGAACAAATGACCCTGGTACGTTATCAAGCTACCTAACAAGATCACTTCATTCGACGCTGTCGATACCATTCCATCACTCAGTCATATTTAATACTCTTACCATCTTTCATAGATTATCTATTGTTCATTTGAGTCTTTGAACCACTATTTGCATAGAATTTCAATACTTTTCCCGTTTGCTTCATTATATCAAAGGCAGCTGACAAACCAATATGATGTGTGTCACAACTTTCGCACTGGCACACCGCGGTCCAGTTTTTTCAACCGTTTTGCCTTGTCCTGCTTTACTGTTTCTGTTTTTTGCATAATAAAAATGTCTTACTGCATTAACCCCTTCAAATATTTGTTAATTCACTGCTGTGCCCAAACAGGTGAGTGCAAATACATGTGAAGACACGGGCAGCCAATGAAGTAGGTCACTGGGTGGCTATGTATCGGTTACCGTGGCTTCCATAATCAAACAGCCCCGAAACGTAATAAGGCCTTGTTGTTTTTGTTTTTAGCAAAATAAAAATATCTTGCTACATTAACCCGAGGCATCCCATCGACGTATGGGTATGTCATAACATTATGTCACAGCTAGACCCGTCAATGTACTGATACGTTGCACAATTGCAAGGTTCATAATTTGCACAATTTTCAATTTTCGTGCGTGATTTTTGGTACGTATACACAGGACACCTTCCTCTATTCCTCTACAAGATGCCAGGCAGGGACAATGCCTTATCCTGCATGACCCCCCCCCCTGCATGCCACTGTCTCGGCAATTCACCTGTTACCAGTGATCTGGCCAATAAAGACATTCAGGGCCAGAGTGATTCCCCAATCGATGACAATGTGGAGGACAAAGTTTACATAGCATTAGAGGAAAAAACAGTCAGAAATGATGATCAGGTAATGTCATCAAAAAAGGTCATGTATGTTGACGTGTTAGTGAGTGAAACAATGCTTATATTGCCTATATTACTGTTTGAAAACCAATATACTCTCGTACTACATATAAATTCGTACCAAATAAATAAATAAATACTGTTTATGAGTGGTGTGGAATAGTTACCCTCCCATAGAACTCGTTTTCTTTGGAGCCAGCCTGATAGAAAACACTGTAAGGTAAGGAGGTACTGCTACCTGTATCAAGTACTTTAAACCTCAGATGAGCGATTTCTCTATGAATTTTCGATGTTTCTCACCAAAAGCGTAGGTTTGAGCCAAATATTTTTTTTTTTCCAAAATTGGTCGGGACTGGGGGGAGTCAGTGGTGGAAAATCGGTCGGGATGTGGCGGGTTAAATCCTCCAAATAGCTGTTAATACACCACTGTGACCAGACAAGTGATTGGAAATATACGTGAAGATGCGGGCAGCAAGTGCGGTAGGTCACCGGAGAGCTACGTATCGGTTACTATATGGGGACCATAGTGGCGACTGCCTTTCACACTCATCCTCGAAACGTAATAATGCTTTATGCACTCTACACTCACTTATAAAGCATCGCAGTAGATACCAGTGATGGAAAAACCCTTTTGATCTGACTATGGTAATAGTTAATAAATTGGTGATATAATATTTAAAGGTAAGCTTAACTAAAAGGTAAAAAATTTTGTGAGAAGTGTCGTATTCACAAGAGCAGGAAATGATGGTTAGCGAAGGTTAATTGTTGAAATTTCTTATTTACAGGCAAAGTACATCGATAACAATGTTGGCCCTCAATGTTAGATGTATGAAAGGAAAGGGTCGTCTGGCAGAATCTGTGTAAACATTTCTGATCCAGTCCCTCCAGTCTGTTTAGGAGTTAATATTCTGGTACTAGGCATAAAAGTCAGTGTAAACCTATGGATCCTGAACCAATTAACGTTTATTCCCCTTTATTTTTTTAATTGGTTATTGAGGGGGTTTCGTCATTGCGGTAGTTCGGACCAGTTTACCACGACTAAGGATGTTTAACTGTTCTGGAAAAGACCGGTGTTTACGCTTGGCACTACCACTGACACTTCCATCTTTCTTAGAAAACAGAGGTAGCATATAATGTAAGTAAAATGAAATAAGAATAAGACAAAATAAACAGGGATCACCAAGAAGACGTGCAATGTAAGCAATTCAAGTATTCACGCTCTATACCCAACACTATCAGTAGCCACCAGGTAAACGATACCCTGTTTGATTCGACCTGTGCAGCTGAGATGTATGGAGTGGGTAGGGTGTGTTTGATTCGCGGCTGCTGAGCTGCCGATGATATAAAATTACAGTTCTTATATATCACATGTATATTTATATATTTAAATTGCCTGCAATGTAAGCAGCCAGTTTAAATGTAGAATAATTTCAGAAGCTAAAGAGATCAAATTTTGTTTTAAGTTTACCGTTATCAAGAAAATTAAAGATGATCATAAAGTTCTATAAGACTACGAGTGACGTTTGAAGTAAATTATCCACCCACGGTGTACACCCACGTCCCCATGTTGCACTGCTTCTACCCACGGTGTACACCTACGTCCGCATGTTGCATTACAATACATGCCTACATTTGCTTCAATGACATCATCGGCGGCCAATCAGCAGTCGCGAATCAAACACACCCTACTTGCCCCATACATCGCAGGTGCACAGGTGAATCAAATAGACTATAGTCTGGCAGGCGTGGGAATTTCAAGTGTCCTGTCACAATTTTGTCCGAATTAAAAGAGGCTCGGGTGCATCTGATACCGGAAAAGTGGTGTTGTACCTTTTTAAGGACAAACAACAGTGTGTGTGTGTGTTTGTGTGTGTGTGTGTGTGTGTGTGTGTGTGTGTGTGTGTGTGTGTGTGTGTGTGTGTGTGTGTGTGTGTGTGTGTGTGTGTGTGTGTGTGTGAGAGAGAGAGAGAGAGAGAGAGAGAGAGAGAGAGAGAGAGAGAGAGACTGATTTTGGTACAGAGGTAGAAATTTCAGCATTTTAATTCTCCGTTTAATGAATCATTCATCATTATCGTCATTATCATCCCGCCTCATTTTCCTACCTACAAGTGGGGTGAGGTGGGGTTCAGAAACCAAGGACTAGTAAAGAAAATGATGATGGGAGAACTACGAGTAATCAGCAGCATGCCCAGTGAAATGGGCCATTCTCCCATTCATTCATTATTCAAGTCCGTGGAATCCTGGCTACATCTCATAATTATGCCTTTCCTCATAATAGCTTCGTAACTACCTAACAGGCAGAGTTAATCCGGTGACGGTCAAGCTTCAAACTCTAGTCATGCACTCCGTTCAAAAATTCATCCAGCCAGCTCGTCAGCATCCACAGTTCTCTTTCTCACACTCACTCATGTACCATATCTATCCACCTTTTACTTGGCTACCCTCTGAAATTCGCTTACATACAAGTATTACCTTTTCACCACCCTATTAGTCCCCATTCTGTCCACATAAATTTAATTCATGTTTTTCACGAGTCACATTATATCTTACCATACTCACTCCTCACTCCACACGTTTCTCAAGATCCCATCTCCGCTGCTCCATCTCCTGACTTTTCCTTTAACGTCATACCAGAGGCTCACTTAGAGATGTTAATGTGGATACAAAAACTCGTTCATGCCATCCTCTTGCAGTTGCTACGTTCAAACTTCTGCTTCATAAATAATCCTTCAGAGCACCAGCTTCTTTCTTTTCTTGATCCACTGTACTTTTCCCATCATTTGTACAGTTATCTCTCTTATTCTATCACTGTGGCCTGGTACTTCAACTCTCTCAGCAATTTAATTAATGAATAAAACTGTAAATTGATGCATTCCTACGCCTTTTCCTCCAGTTTCAAGGTAGCTCCACAGTTTCCCTTACCTATCTTACCTACTATTTTTTCATTGTTATCTCAGTTTACTCAGTCCTTCTACTCATGGCGGAGAGGTGAGTGTGTGAAAATGAATGAGAGTATGAAGGGAATATATGTTTAGTGTGGAAGAGAGAACAAACAAAAGATTCTGCGCTGTTGCCATTTCCGTCCGAGAAAACGTTTCGAGATCAAGAATAATATCGTCCTACCACTCATCAATGAGACAGCCTTAGCATGTATTCAAAATGAACAGTGGATGTAGTGCCGACGTAGTGACATGTGAAGGTGTCTGGCACGTATGAGAACTTCTGGACTTTTTAACGGTCTGTAAAATATATGACCAAAGCAAAACACACAAAACACATGCAGACCATGACATCATTATCTAAAATTGATACGGTAATCGATAATTCAGTACAGTAATCCATTTGATTTCTAGCTTTGATAAAAAATAACCAGGATTTTCATCGACAAAAATTTTACTCATACAGTCCTCGGTCTAATCTGGAATGAGATCATCTGTTCCCATTTCTTTTGTATGAGAAATATAGCTGACCTGCCGAATGTGATCGTTACTCATATCTTGGCTACTCTCTCTCTCTCTCTCTCTCTCTCGTTCTTGCCTCCATGCTGTAATAGCCAAACCAATTTCACGAGAAATGCTGTTAAAATATAGGTAAATTGATGATGTTTGAATGTCGGTATTTTTACTACCGAAGCGTTGGTATGTCCCCAAATCTGTTCGTAAAAGAGGTTAGATTTTTGCTTAGTGGTATTAGAATGTCTCTAGGACGTGTCAAAAGATCGCCATCCTTGCTATAAGAAATGATAGTGCTGATATTCTGTCTAGGAAGGTGTTATGTAACTAAGAGATTTTTAGAATGTAGGTACCTGGTATGCCTAAGTTGCTAACCTACCTCTCAAAGAAGTACTGAAATGTAACTATGCTTGCTCGAAGAAGGAATTGGAATGAAGGAAAGAACTGGTAACTTACCGCTAAGGTCGTTCTTAGAAGGTGCTAAAATGTTGCTAGGAGGTGTCATCCCCTTAAACCCGAGAGGTATATATCACTTTTTTTCTTGCTATCTCCAGGTAATTTTAGTCACATCAGATAAGATTTTCCCAACTTTCGAGATTAGCTATTGCTGCCCAGAGCAAACATCAGTCCATGCAGGATCTACAGTGGTTTACATCTCATAGGTAAGGTACACCCACAAAAACAATATTCGTTACCCTTGTGGTGTGATACAATATGACATAAGGACCAAGGGTTCTGAACTACTACCAGTACCAAATGGACACAGTTTCACTTTTACAAATCATTTCAGAGTTCATCGCACCCAGAGGTAACGATATTTTTTTTGGTAGGTGTACATCCCATAATACTGTATATTTGTGGCATTATGTAGTATTTATGGCATAGGTGATAGCATTTTGCTATTTATAACAATGTGGTCACATGACTATACTTGCTGCTATATCGCTACAATAATGATAAAGGGTGTTAAAATGTCGCTAAAAGGCGCCAAAAGAGAGCAGAGGGGCGCTAAAATGTCACTAGTAGGTAGCAAGATGAAGCTAAATGAGGTATGCTGTTGATAAAAGGTTTTAAATTGCCCTAAAAGACGCTACGATGCTACCACAGGGTGTTGCAGTGGCATTAAAAGCAGATATATTATGGTCAGAGTAAATTTTTGTTAAATGACTTTATGTTCTCGATCGATGACGTTTATTTCTTGATGAACCTGAGATATCGTTAAAGCAGCTCTCAGATAGTTGGTTACAGGTGTTAAAATGCACTAAAAGGTGTTATAATGTTGTAAAATTTGTACAACAATGTCAGAATGTCACTAAACTTGCTCTGATTTAACGTGGTTGAATGTCGCTAAGGTTGCTTTCAAAAGTTGTTGGAATGTAGCTAATCCAGCTCTCAAAAGGTGTTGGAACGTTGCTAAGCTTGTGTTAGAATATCGCAAAGATTTCTTTCAGAAGGTGTTAGAATGTCGCTAAGCTTGCATTCAAAATGTGTTAGAATATCACTAAGCTTTCTCTCTAAAGGTGTTAGCCACAAAGCTTTCTCTCAAAAGGTGTTAGAATGTCAATAAGCTTTCTTTCAAAAGGTGTTAGAATGTCTCTGACTTTGCTTTCAGAGCACATTTGAATGATGATAAGCAAAAAGTGGTAAAATGTCACTAATTTTGCTCTCTCTCTCTCTCTCTCTCTCTCTCTCATACGCACAATATTGCGAGCTCATCGTTTTTCAAGCCAGTCTCGCTTCCACTCCGTCAGCGTTTTTACCATTCCACTCTCGCCTGCACCCATTCTATGCCTGCAGCATTCTAGCCCTCCCTCGCTTCCACCCAGCACGCATTTCCGAAATTCCAGCCTACTGTTTCTCACTTCCACTCACTCCACACTTCCAACCTTAGTTTCTAGCCTGTCCGTCGCTCCCCAAATCTGTCTTCCCATCCTTTTCGTCTGTATTTCGGGCTTACTTGAGGTCTTTACTGCCTCATTTCAGTTCCTCGACCCTCCCCCCATCTGACTCTTACCCTTCATGCTCCAGACTCCTCATTGGACTCCACTCTCCATTACCCCCCAACCTCCCTACCTAGCTTCCCCACCTGACTACCCCCTCCATAACATCCCCACCTGACTCCTTCCCTTTGTATCCCTACATTTCTTCCTTCCTTCCTTTGATCCCTTCCCCTCCATCACTCTACCTTCATTCCTACACCTCCACTCCTTATTCCTCCTCTCCCGCTCTATCTTCCGCCCCTATTCCCCTGCCTTATCTTCCCATTTGTGTTCCTCATCCCCACGCCTTCGCAGCTCACCCCTTTCCTCTGTCTCTCTTCATCTAATCATGACCCCTCACTTAACTCACACGTCCCCTGCCCTCCCTTTCCTCCACCCTCACCAGTTCCCTATCTAACCTCACCTGTCTCCCTATCCCTCTACATACCCACCTACCTCTCATCCTCTGTCTCTCCATTCAAAATCGCCCGCTCCACTTCTTCCCAGCCCTTTCCCCTCTGCCTACCTTTCCAGCACCTCTATCATGTCCACCCTCCACAGCTTGCAATACTGGCAGTTTAGTGAGACTGAGTTTATTGTTAGAAGTACAGCCTGTGACGATGCATATTACTCTTGTTCATCCCCTTCCATTTTCTCTTTCTCCTCTCCATTCTTTTTTCTTTTCACTCTTTTATTCCACTTGTCCTTCCTCTACCTATTCTTCCTTCCCTTTTTCCTCTTCTTCTTGTTCATGTTGCACCACTTCTTTCTCTTCCTTTTTCTCTTCCATCTTCCTTCTGCATATCCCTGTCCTTGTCCTGCTATTTTTTTTCTTAGCCTTTGTTGTTTTGTCTTCAGCATTTTCTTTCTTTTCCCATTCACTTCCGTCCCTCTCCTCCTCCTCCTCCTCCTCCTCCTCCTCCTCTTCTTCCTCCTTCTCCTCCTCCTCCTCCTCCTCCTCTGTGCACTGTACATCCACACTGTGCACTGTACAGTCCCCTTTTGTCTATAAGACAGCCCGTCTTATATATTTTTCAATTTCCCCAATGCGAAGAAAGTAATATAAGCACAGATTAGGATCTGCACAGATAGCCCTGAGTTAACGGTCACTACTCTTACTTTCGACCTGTGATGGGCTGTGGATCACTGAGGGTCCCTGTTAGTCAAGTGACCACCGTCGGGATTTTTTTAATGTACCAGGGGTCACTGCTTCAGGAGGAAACTTGTGTACTTGTCCCACATGGGAGAGTTCCTTGTCTCAGTGGAATGAACGGAGCTACGGCCTGATTGACTGCTACCTACCTTAAAAGCGCCAGGCAAGGCTGCTGCACTACCCCTAAACATCCACACTGTGCAGCGTGTAGTTTCCATGTTATATCCACAGACGTCCCATTAACTCAATGTACTGGTTTATAATGTCATGCCGTAACTATTAGTTTATTTGATTACTTTCTCTTTCAGGTTACTCAAACGGGTAGCTTATAGACAAAGTAATATAGAATGTGACTTTTCCTTCCAGTATTTTCTGTGAAATTTCCATGTCAGTTTTTCCATGCTGCATGGTGGTTGTTCTCACTTTTTCCTGGAGGGTTTGGGGGTGGGGGGAGCCTTCTTGCTGTACCATCCTTATCCTTCAGCATGAAGAGTTAGATCTTGTAGTCATAGTTTTCTCTGTCACAAGCAGCCTCGAGAGGACCATAAGGTCTGTTGCTGTTTGCTTTCCTATGTAATCCTATGTAAATCCTCTTCTTCTTCTTCTTCTTCCTCCTCCTCCTCCTCCTCCTCCTCCTCCTCCTCCTCCTCCTCCTCCTCCTCCTCCTCCTCCTCCTCCTCCTCCTCCTCCTCCTATTACTACTACTACTGCTACTATTATTACTACTACTACTAATAATAATAATTATAATAATATCGTGTCTCATCATCATACTTCAAATCTGATGAGTAGCTTGCTTGGCCACCACAGGTGCTCATTGAGTGTGTAGACAAGGCCTTATTATACTCCAGCACCAGAGGTGCCCTTTCATCTTGTGGACTGGCGTTCAAGAACGACTGATTAATAGCAAAAATGCATTGGGCCTCAAAATATATATTTAGAAAAAATACCAACACCACGCCAAAAAGCTACGTTCTTGTCGGTGCAACAAAAATATAAGTAAGTGTGAAACAAATTATATTCCACAGTTGCAGCCTCCCAGATTTCATTCTTCAAAAAGGTACATTGAGTCACACAGTAAGGGACACTTACTGGATTTTGATGTCCGTGTGGTGCAGAAAAAATCGTGTATCATAAGTATTTACAAAACAGGTCTCAATAAATTCTGCTCATTATGATATTATCTTGGGGTAAATTATGAGACAGCTTTGTGGCAATCTGCCCTTGTTCTTTGACATGCTTTCAGCTGAATTCGGTCACTTATCTTTGGGACATTAGGAACTGAGTATTAGATTTTTCTCATGACCCATCCATCTCTTGTCCTAATCATAAGGCCAGATAAGACAGAGAAGGAGACAAACAGACACAGCGAAACAATCTCCGTCCATCCCCACGTACTTGTACATTTATCAGCGGTTTTTTACTAAGGTATGTGTACACACCCAGCCACCAGAACACAACCAGACATGTTCCTGACACCCACTGCCAGTCACCTAGACAGCAGAATGGCACACACACAAGCACACCTGAACACAGGCACAAGCATATTTGCACACTACAGAGCTCACGTTTTAATAGACATTCAGCCTAATATGAGTCTCAGGGAAGAGCGCGCGCGCTCACACACACACACACACACACACACACACACACACACACACACACACACACACACACACACACACACACACACACACACACACACACACACACACACACACACACACACACACACACACACACACACACACACACACACACACACACACACACACACACACACACACACACACACACACACACACACACACACACACACACACACACACACACACACACACACACACACACACACACACACACACACACACACACACACACACACACACACACACACACACACACACACACACACACACACACACACACACACACACACACACACACACACACACACACACACACACACACACACACACACACACACACACACACACACACACACACACACACACACACACACACACACACACACACACACACACACACACACACACACACACACACACACACACACACACACACACACACACACACACACACACACACACACACACACACACACACACACACACACACACACACACACACACACACACACACACACACACACACACACACACACACACACACACACACACACACACACACACACACACACACACACACACACACACACACACACACACACACACACACACACACACACACACACACACACACACACACACACACACACACACACACACACACACACACACACACACACGCAGTTTTGGAGACGTAACCAAAGTCACTTCCCCATCACAGGGTAGGCAGTTGGACCACACTCTAACAGTACCATCTTGGTGGCAACACTATGCATAGGATTTATCAGGGTGTGCAGAGAGGATGAACAAACGGGAGGCGTGCCATGATCATCATCATCACCATCATTATATTCCCACAGTTATAAACGTGATGTGGACGATCCAGAAATCATAGACTTACATTTATAATTTTTAAACAATGAAGTGAGTACTGTAGAATCAACAACGCGAAAGAGAGAAAAGTACAAACTTTGAAGAAAGATCATCTAAGGAGTAGATTGTAGCACCAGTCGAACAGGGCGGTACTCGCAAAGTAGATGGAAAGCTAATGACAGGAAGAGCTAGAGCTCCTGTTTTATCAGTAGTGTGGACTAGCTTCTGACCATCCCCATTTGTTGAACTTTTCCAGTGTTTTAAGAACGCAGGAAGTAGACCAGCATACTCTTGTAAGTTTCCTCTAATTGTCGATACCACACTACATGCACATTACACACCACACTTCCTTTCAAAATCTTTAAATAATGGCATCTCGACATCCAGGCTCGGTGTCCCAAGGGGTGGGGACGATAAAAGCCTCACCATCCGTCCCTCTCTCGGTGACAGCCATGTGAAATCCGTGGAACCATTGTATGACAGTCCTTATTAATTTCTACAAACCATATTTATTTCTGCAACGTTCGTGGCCTTTCCTTCAGTTGAACACCACTTCTCTTCCTCTAAACCTCACCTTCTTTTCCACACTGAGACTCAGCTGTCTTAGGCGACTGACAGTAAACCCATCTTTGTATCCCCCTACATTCTCTATACTCACTTAAAAGCCAAAGGTGGCTGTTGTGTATGTGTTGCAACAACATATCTTGCTCTCAAGTTCGTGAACCTGAATCTTCTGAATTCTCTACGTGGCTTCGGCTAACTTGTCATTCTCTGACTAAACATATCAGTGCCGAGTTCTTATCCTTAAATTGTACTGACCATGAAAAAATTATTTGACTATCTTACTCCCAGGAATCAACACATATCAGTTTCTTCTTTCTCTGAAATTTCCATTCTAGGAGATTTCAATGTTCACCACCACCTTTGACTCTCCTCTCTGTTCACTGATCAACCTGGTGAACAAGCCTACGTTTTTTCTATCTTTCATGACATACAGAGGCTTCCACAGCACCCAACTCATATCCCTGACCGCCTTGGAGAGAGTTCCAACATACCTGACCGTTTCATTACAACTAATCCTTCTGCTTAATGCTGTTAGTCTTCCTTTCCGTTAGGCTCTTCCGATTACAGCTTTATCACCCTACATTGTCTACCCTCCCAAGAAGCAGCAGTTGTGGCACTTTAGAGCTGTGAATTAGAAAGCCCTCAGGCAGTACGTCTTTGATATTCCGTGGAATTATTACTGCCTCCATGGCCAGAAGCCATCTGAGTGTACCTTGCGCATTATGGACGTTATTCTCTCGGGCATGGAAGCACACATTTGTTTCTCTTCTCCTGTCTTTCAGCCTTGTTTCTTTCCTGGTACTCCTTTCTTTTTGCTTCCGCGTCTGTGCATTATTCATTCTCTTTTTCCTTCCAACTTTTGATCCTCACCTTTAAGTCCTTCACCTTTCTGTATTCATGGGAATATTTTCTCTCAGTTTCCGTCCTTTCCGTTTGCTACTCCTCCATTAAACTTTTTTTTTTTTCAAGCTTTCGGTTTTCATCTTTCTGAGCTCTTCATTTCATTTGCTGTCTTTCTTCTCTCCTACTTGTACTCCTCCCTTTAGGCTTCCTTTCTCAAGTTTGTATTTAAGTAAAACTTTTTTTTTCTCACCTTTTTGTCTACCTCTTCCAATATTCCTATTCAGCAGCATCTGTTCACCTGGTATACCTCCCTTTCAGCTTCTTCTTCAAGCCCATTTTCACCTACAAGAAAAGTATGTGTGCTCAGCCTCTAAAATATGCAAAGAATCTACTCCAGCAAACGCTTCTTGTCCATTCCTTTTCCGTAAGCCTCCTTCCACCATTTTCTTTCCTTCTCTCTCTCTCTCTCTCTCTCTCTCTCTCTCTCTCTCCTTATGTTGCCTATCCTGTCTCTGGCTATTTAATTATTATATGCCACCTCTTTGCACCTTCTAGCCCGCCTCTCAGTCTTCAGTAACTCGCTACCCTCTGCCTACCTTTTCAGTAAAGCGAATTATTTAAAATTTTACTTTTCATATGTACTGACGATTACATTAAGTTCAAGACAGATTGTCCGAAATGGAGCTTTCACTAATCTTTATACTCTTATGGTGTTCTAAGCTGAATAATATCGTCTCTCCGTCACTCAGTACCTTTCCGTCTTACCTTCCATATACTTCTTCCTTCTCTCCATCCTCTCCTTGCTTCCCCCGAGATTTTCCACCTTCATTCCCACCATACCTCCTTCCTCCGTTCTCTCCATATCTCCTTCCTCCGTTCTCCCCATGTCTTCTTCGTCCTCTCTCTCCATATCTCCATCCTTCTGTACTCTCCTTTTCTTCCTGCATGTTAATCTTCTTGCCATCATACTGTCAATCCGTTCCTCCTTCTTCCTCTTCCTTCCATCTGTTCTCTCCATCTTTCCAAACCCCATAATCATAATCTTTCCCCTCCCTCCATACTCTTCTTCTTTCCCCTCCCTCCATACTCATCTTTTTTCCCTACCTCGCAGCTCTTCTTTTCTTCCCTCCATATCTTGTTCCCTCCCTTCCTACTCTCCTATCCTAACTTCGTATTCCCTTCATTTCCTTCATACCCTCCTTCCTTCCCTCCACACTCTTCTTCCTTATCTCCATAGTCTCTCTTCCTCCCCAATTCATCTTTTAAGCCCTTCCGCTTTACTTCCAATCCTTGTCCTTCCTTCCAACCTTCCTCCTTCCTTCCATCCCTCCTTCTTCCTTCCAACCATCGCAACTCGTCCTCCAACCTCCCAACTCCGCCTGCCTTCCTTCGTTTCGGTCATCCCTCATGCTCACTGTACATTGTTCTCTACACCATTTTTCCTCAGCCACCTCTCTGCCTCACCTGCACCCTCCCCCCACGTGTCTTACTTCTAACCTTCTTTCTCCCCTCTTTCCTTTCATTGCTCTTCCACGTTCCCCCCAACCCACTTCCTTTCATTTTTCTTCCTGTCACCCAACCCTTCTCGCCCACATCTCCCTCTTCATCCTCCCAGCTTTCTGTTCGTTCTTTCAACCCTGTTTCCTCAATTTTTACTCTACCCTCCCAACCTCCCTGGTCTTTCCTTCCTTACTCCTTCCCTCTAGCCGTCTGATGATACATCCTTCCTTCCTTCTTTCTTCCAATCCACCTTAGCCCTTCCTTCTCTACTTTCTTCTCCTTGCAATATTTTCCTTCTCTTCCTTACAGCCCACCCCCCCTTTCCTTTGGTATTCCTCTCAACCCTCTTTTTACCTTCCGTCCCTCTACGTCTGTCCCTCCAGTCATCCTTCTTCATTCCAGTTTTCTTGGCCTGTCTTTCCACCCTTCCCGTCAGCCTCCTCCACCTTTTCCTCGTCGCCCCCTCTACTCCATCTCTCTAGTGCCGTAAACCGCTAAGATCCATAAAGCTCAGCAAGAGGAACAGACCTGGGCCTTGAATACTGATGAGACGTGACCACACATCCAGGCGTAGACAGTTGGTATTGGAGAGAGAGAGAGAGAGAGAGAGAGAGTGTGTTTGCACACAAACCTAGCTCCAGCCCCACCTCCAGCACACAACATGTCTCCCAAATAACAAAACTCATCCACACACTCAAGAGACACCAGCAAGTTCAATCCTTTCACACCTGACAATCTCTTCCTGCTCTCCCCAACACACCGCACACATAAAATCAGCATTATCTCGCAGTCTACCTCTGATACCACTACATCGCTTGTGTACCCATTTATCACAAACACTGCACAAGATGGAATTACTTCTGACGCCCTTGTGGCAAACTGCATGTGGCCAGTCTCCCTCGTCTTTGGCAGTACCTCCACCAACCCTAGATATCATCACTTTTGTTTTATCTGCATTTACCCTTAAGCCCTTGTGCTCCATACCATCTCTCCACTTCCTAAATCTTTCCTCCGCCTCTGTTTCATTCTCTGCAGTCAACACCAAATCGTCAGCATACAACATCTCCCACAGAATTCCACTTCTGAAGTCACATGAGAGGGCTTCAAGTACCATGATAAACAACATGCGACTCAAATCTGACCCCTGATGCACACTAACGTCCACAGAAAACTCATCACTCAAATCTCCATTCACTCTTACCTGGGTTCGAGCACCCGCATACATAGCCATAACCACCCCAACCAGCCACTCCTCCAAGCCAAGCTTTCTCATTGCCCACTTCGCCACCTCTCTAGGAATTCTGTCAAAGGCCTTTTCCAAATCAATAAAAACAAAGTACAGATACCTTTTCTTCTCAATACATTTTTCCTGAAACTGTCGAACAATGAGTATGGCATCAGTGGTCCCCCTGCCTGGCATAAACCCAAACTGCATCTCATCAGTATTCACTCTTTCTCTAATCATACTTTCTAGAACTCTCTCCATTACCTTCATTATCTGATCTAAAAGCTTTATACTTCTATAATTTCCTCTTTCTAGGGCATCACCCTTCCCTTTATCCACATTTACAATTACACTCTTCAACCAATCATCTGGGACAACACACTCAAATAAAATCATTTTTATCAGGTCAGTGACCAACTTGACCCCTATATCTCCTGAGGTCTTCAACATTTCGGCAGTCGACCCAGACACACCTGCTGCCTTCCCCACCTGCATCCTGCCTATTGCCCTGCTCACAGTAGCAGCTTCAATCAAAGGCCAAGGGCCAAACACTGGATCTGCTGGCTCCAAACTTTCCCTGTTCCAGTCAAACTCCTAATTCAACAACCGGCTGTAATGCTATCTCCAGGCATCTTTAATATCCCCACTGTTCACCACTACCCTTCCTTCATCATTCTTCACACACTGCTCACGTATTATATCCTGATTATCCCTCTTCATCTGATTTGTCACCTTAAATATCATATTTTTCCTTTCCCCATGATTTAGGTTAACAAGTAAAAGTCTCTGTGACTCAGACAACGCCCTGTATACCTCTCTTCTAGCCCTTCGATTGGCAGCCAATTATTCCTCCTTGTTACCACCCTTCTTCCATTCCCAGAAAAGACTTCTTTTCTTCTTAACTGCAGCTTCTACACCCTCATCCCACCACCAAGTTACTTTATGTCTTGGTGGGCCTCATGTCCAACCGCATATTACATTAGCAACTCTCAAAAGGTTTCATTGAGGGCTCTGCAGTGATCATTAACGCCTCTGTCTAAGGCTCCCTGTTCAGCCACCACTCTCCTTATCTCGCTATAGACGGCATCCCATACTACTTGGTTTTCCAGCTTCCATATTCTCCTCCTAGGTACATAAGTGCTCTTTTTCATCACTCGTTCTTTAAGCACCATATCACAAATCAATAGTTTGTGCTGCTGCACACACTTCTCAGTTCCTATAACTTTAACATCCCTCACTAACATCCTATCAGCCCTCCTAACCATAAAGTAATCTATCTGACTGCTGTTTCCCCCAGACTCGTACGTAATTAACCTACGCTCTCTTTTCCCAAAATGTGTGTTGCACACAATCATGTTCGTTGCCTCCCCATACTCGAGTATCCTTTCCCCTTCCACATTCCTTATACCATATGCACATCTCCCACGTACTCCTTCATAACCTTGTGCTGCTTCACCTACATGACCATTCAAGTCCCCTCCAAAAACCACTGTCTCATCATCCCGCATACCACCTACTACAGTTATTAAGTCATCCCCCAAAATATATTTCTCTATTTCATCCAAGCCTGCCTGTGGAGAATATGCCGATATAATTGCAGTTATCATTCCAACGAACAGAATTTTCACTACCAATATCCTATCACTTACTCTCGTAACATTCATAACATATTCCACCCATTTCTCTGCAACCACCACACCAACACCCCCGTATCCGTCTGTCCCCTCCTGCCAAAACAGCTTATAGTAATAATCCTTCCCAACAATCTTTCTGGCTGATCCACCCCTGTACCGGACTTCCTGCAAACATGCCACATCCACCTACCTCCAACTGAATGCCTCAACGCTTTCCCCTCCTCTTCCCCTCAAACTTCCCACATTCCATGAACCCACCCTCATCCCCCTGGGTGATTTAATGTCCTCAGGCTTGCTTTGAAACTTATTCTTTTATTTAGTCATAGTCAGTATTAATAAATCGGGTAAACATACCACAGGCCCCACTCACTGCACAGTCCCAGGTCCAGGCAATGGATCTGGGACCCCTACCCCACCAGCTTACCAGTGGCTGTGGTAGTGGCCTTGGGGCACCCTGCCAGGACAGCTGCAGGGACACCCTCCAAGCATGCCTTGGCACTGCAACTGTCCTGCCATTATACACCCACTGATAGGGCAGCCTCCTGGGGCACTACTTCCAGTTTTGGGCCCCTCTCTATTAACTGGTACAGTATTCAGGTCACCTGCACTTGACTTGTCACCGCCATCATCATTTCCTGCAACATGCCGGAGTATCTGCAAGCCATGACAGGTCTAAATCCACATTAGTGATGCAGTATCTACAAGTTCCTATGACAAGGTCAACTTAAACAGTTTTTATCCGATGCAAACTTAGCTTTCAAAACAATCACACAGAAGTCAAGGGCATGTGGAAAGGTCAAAGATCAAGGCCACTGTACCGAATCAACCCAAAGTTTTGATCTTGAAACCGAAATTCATGGGAGGACGCCGGGCTATTTATACAGCGGTCATCCTCTCAGTACCACCAATTTTCCCAAAATTACCTGTTTTCAAATCTTAATATCTCGGAAGGTATAGCAGTTAGGGAAAAAAAATTAAAACCAAATTACCCATCAGCTTTTCTTGCTAATAAAAGCATCCTCAGGTCTGCAGATGGTCGCTTCGATGAGTAAGGATGTGAAGAGGATGGCACACAAGGCAATATGTATTAATGCACGTGCACGTGGCCTCAGCTTTGGCGTCGGTCTCAGTGTGATGACTTCTCCATTACTAGATAAACTAGACACAGTTGCATCCAAGGCACTCCTTGTGGCACTATCACTGAGCCCTTTCCTAGAATCCTTGGAAAGAGGCTTAGCAGGGGTTGATGAGGCAAGGGGTCCACGTGAGGCAGGAACAGATGAGGATGAGAGGTTTAAGAAAACCTCGACCTCGACCTACACCTGGCAAAGTCACAGAGACGATTGAGGTATGCTTGCCTTGGGTGGTAGGAGTCTGTCCCGACCCTTTTGCACGAGATCAAGTAGCAGCCACTTCAAACTTTGGTGTGAAAACACTTGCGGTTATTCATGACACCTGGCGTCACTGATCCACAATTTCTGCGTCCGACAGAACCGTTCCCCGGCGGGTAAGGGTTTAGGGTTGGCAAGAATAAAGTATTTTCGTTTTGAGAGTAATCTGTTGAAAGCCAGGGTCACAGGACAAAGACAATTATTCTGCCCTTAGATTAGTTAGTGGGTGCGGGTGTTGCACTCTGCGAGTGCTCATTTTTCTATTGTTTCTAAGTTCTCTCTCTCTCTCTCTCTCTCTCTCTCTCTCTCTCTCTCTCTTTTCTTAAAGAAAACTACACAGTAACCTAATCCTAACAGAAATATAATTATGTAATCATTCCATGTAATATTTACCGTACGAATTATAGCTTGATTTAAACCCTCCTTAAAGTACCAAGACCCTTTTTCCCATTTTCTCTTGTCACTGCCAGGCTAGTTCACCCTGCAGAGAAGATCTCTGTAGTTAGGGAACAGCATTCCCATCAGGGGTGGAACAGACAAACTAAGTGAAGACCTCAGAGCATAACCAAACGCCAGTGGGACGGAGAGATAATTGGAACACTTAAAAACCCGATCGGCGTGATACTCGAAATCTGCTGGTAAGTGGTAAGAAGGCCATGTTAAGCACATAACCTGTAACTTCAAGATGACCTTGTTACACTCGTTTTCTCTAAAATTGTTTTTTAGGTATTTATTGTCATTTTTAAAGACATTAAACTTAGCCAGATTTCGTAACTATTCATTTGTCTTCTACTTTTAGGATTCGGACTTTAACATAAGTGGATTCAGGCGCTTTAAGAATGTAAAGATAAATGATAATAAAGTAATTAGACGCAGCCTTCATTTTAATGATCTCTCTCGATGTCCACATTCAAACTTCTACGGCAGAGGACTTTGTCTCGGCTAGGGAAAAAAAAATCCTGTATGATCCACAGAACAAAATCAATAAATAAGTAAATAAATAAACACACGTTGTTGAGAAGTGATAATGTTTAGACTGGGTTACCCATATTTTCAGACCTGACTTTACTTTTCACTGGATGTTCCGGTCCTCCTCAGCCATACACACTCATGCAGTAGGCTATATTTTGTCACCATTCATGAGGAAAGTCAGTGTCCGGCCGAAACTGTTATATTTTTCTAATAAATACTTCCTTATGTGCATACTTCATTCATTTGACCTGATCAGCGTGACTGCTATATTAACATCATCAACGATGACATAATACTGCAGCTTTCAAATAATTTCAGTGCATTTTGATATTCAGGAACAACCCGTCCCACCATGTCAAAAATATAGGGAAGTTACTTAAACTATATAGACGTCCAACCTGACCCAGGTATTGAAACTCGCAAATATGTGTACATGGCATGCATGATCTGGACAGTATTTCATGCTGCAACTCTCGGCCTCCAATTTCCATATATCCTAGTGTGTTTTTGCAACGGTTCTCCTCTGCAATTTTCCTCTCATTGTTTTTGGAGTTGATTCAGTGCTTTGAAGCTTAGAATACGATGACTTCTTTTTTTCTCTCTCTCTTAAAACTTATTACCAGCCGCAATAGCGATGCTGGTATTTACTGTATTTCAGTGTGTCTGCGTGTGTATCTGTCAGCACGATAACTTCGCATCTGCTCAAGATATATTCACAAAACTTCACAGGTTTGTAGTATGGATGACCATCTACGAGTTCGAAATTGGTGAAAGTAAGTCAAAGTCTGTGAGTCTGTTACCACGATAACTTGACAATCGCTCAACATATTATCACAAAATTGTACAGGTGTGTAGTAGGGATGAAATTTTCCTGCAAGTTCGAAATTGATGAAAGTAGGTCAAGGTTCAGGTCATATTCTAATCCTCTTTAGATATGTATCGGCTCGCGGCTGGTGTGATTCCCCCCTTGGGAGGGCCTCTAGTATATCTATCTATTAATCTATTAGTATATACACATTTATTTATCTATCTATCTATATCTATCTATCTATCTAAATCTATATCTATATCTGTCTGCCTATCTATCTATCTCTCTATCTGTCTGTCTATTTACCTATCTATCTATCTATCTGTCTCTCTGTATCTATCTATCTATCTATCTATCTATTTCTCTCTCTCTCTCATTCTCTGTATGTATATACTGACGGACACAAGGGGTGCTGTGCTGAAACCAGTGTCGCATACTGTAAAGTATGTTTGCACCCAGTCGGCTTGCGCGGGCCGATTACACTTGGTTCACAGACTACACACACATCCAAAGCCACTCCAACACTACAATTACACTTACAAGCACTTCTCACCATACATACAGTCTCTACCAGACAGCCTAAGCCACTTGGTAGAGATACATTGGCTGTATCGTCCCGACCTCGGTCGGGATAGGCCGGTCCTGCAGTGGATACATACAGCTGATGATGATGATGATATATATATATATATATATATATATATATATATATATATATATATATATATATATATATATATATATGGGATCGAATCCCGGCTGCGGCAGGGAACAGTTAAAGGATTTGAATTTTATAAAAGCAGACTTACTTTACGGATCTACCAGAAGACCCTCCGACATGTCATAAAAATACCCCCGCTCATACCAGTACACCAGTCCTGTATGAGACAGCCCTAGCATGTATTCAGTCTGGACGGTGGGTGTTAGTGCCGAAGGGGTGACATGTGGTTTGTAGGAGGATTAGAGGGCCTTTGGATGGGCCCTGATGCCTTTGCCCAGGATCGGACTTTTTAAACGTCTCTCTCTCTCTCTCTCCATCTGTGTGTATGTATATATATAACTTTAAGCCTATATACCGATATATAGATATAGCTATATATACCAGTATGTATACAGAGGGAGAGAGAGAGAGAGAGAGAGAGAGAGAGAGAGAGAGAGAGAGAGAGAGACTGACAGACAGACAGACGGACAGACAGACAGAGACAGAGAGAAAAGTTTGACTGAAAGAATGTGCTTGAATGTGTTTGTGAGATTGTGTGTTTGTGTATGTATGCATTTATCTATTTGTTTGTCTGTCTATCAGTCCATGTGTCTGTGTATTCTTACCTAATTGTATTCTTACCTAATTGTATTTTTACAGGAATGAGTCAAGCTCTTACTGTCCCGTGTCTTAAACCATATTTATCGTACATATCCTTAAATTTGTTAATTGTTTTGGCACACACTATTTCATTCGGTAGTGCATTCCATTGATCAATTGCTCTGTTTGGGAAACTGAATTTCCTTACGTCTTTATCACCTCTCTTCTTATGCAATTTTTTGCTGTGTCCTCTTGGTGATGCTTCTCCATATGTTAAGTAATCATTTATATCTTTTTTCTCCTTCCCTGATATGCATTTATATAACATTATCATGTCACCTCTTTTCCTTCTCTCCTGTAGTGTAGGTAGATTCAGTTTATTTAGTCTTTCTTCGTAGCTTAGGTCCCTTAAGCTTGGTATCCATCTCGTAGCGGCCCTTTGAACTTTTTCAATCTTGTCTATGTGCTTTTTGAGATGAGGACTCCAGACTACTGATGCATATTCCAGGGTTGGTCTAATGAATGAAGTTATTATCCTTCTTAGCATGTCTTCATTTATGTATGTGAATGCTATTCTCATATTTGCAAGCAGTGTATACATGTTCCGTACCTTCTCGCTGATGTGGTCAGCCGGAGATAGTCTGTTATTGATAATCACAACTAGGTCTTTCTCTCTTTCTGATGTGTATAGGGTTTTATTTCCTAACTTATAATCCCAATCAGGTCTTTTTCCACTTTTACCAAACTTGATTACATGACACTTGTCCACATTGAATTCCATTTGCCATGTACTACTCCATTCATGAAGTTTATTTAATTCTTCTTGTAGCTCTTTACAAGAGTCTGTGTTAGTAATTCTCCTTTGTATTTTTGCATCATCTGCAAACATATTCAGATAGCTCTCATTTCCAGTGTTACTGTTTATATCATTTATATACACTAAAAACATGATTGGTGCCAGCACTGAATCCTGTGGTACTCCACTAGTCACTTCTTTCCATGATGAGTAGTTTCCTCTTAGTACTGTCCTCATTTCTCTTTTTATGAGAAAGTCTTGCATCTAACAAATCAGTTTGCCTCGAATTCCTCCTTGATGGTACAGTTTCCATAAAAGTCTTTGGTGTGGTACTGTGTCAAAAGCTTTCTTGAAATCTAAATAGATACTGTCCACCCATCCTTCCCTTTCCTGTATTGTGTTTGTTACTCTGTCATAGTAGCTCAACAGATTAGTAACACATGATTTTCCTTTTCTGAAACCAAACTGTCTTTCTGTTATCATACTGTGTTCTTCTAGATGATTTACCCAAGCTTTTCTTATAAGTTTTTCTAATACCTTGCTTACAACACTGGTCAGTGATACTGGTCGGTAATTGAGTGGATTTTGTCTATTTCCTTTCTTGAATAAGGGGACAATATTTGCTTTTTTCCAAATATCAGGTAGTTTACCTTGACTCAAGGATTTCTTGAAAATTAAAAATAATGGTTTACATAACTCCTTTGCACATTCTCGTAATACCCAACATGAAATTTCATCAGGACCACTTGCTTTTCCTCTGTCTAATCTACTTAACTCCTCCTGTATTACTTTTTCTGCTATTTGTATATCTGGTAGTATGTGTGGACATGCGTGTTCCACATAGTCCCTCTCAAATTTTTTTCTTCTGTAAAAACTAATTGGAAATTCTTATTTAGTGCTTCACAAATATCTTTCTCTTGTGTATAAGTGATTCCCTCGTCCGGAATGGATTGTATTATATCTTTTACGTTAGTTTTGCTTCTGATATAGCTGTAAAACAGCTTTGGTTGATCACTACTTTTATTTATTATATCCTCCTCAAACTGTTTTTGGGCTTCCCTCCTTATTCTTGTATAGTCGTTTCTTGCCTGTTTGTAATTATTATACGCCCTTTCACTATTGTGTCTTCTGTATCTATTCCACAACAAATCTCTTCTTTCTTTTGATTTTTTACATTCTGTATTGAACCATTTCTGTATTTTCTTATCTGCTTCTTTGTGCTGTGGGATGTACTTCTGGACTCCTATTTCATAAAATTCACAAAATTTTTCATATACAGCATTTAAATCTTGTCCTCTAAGCTCATTTTCCCAATCAACTTCTAAGAAATACTTCTTTAGGTCTTGATAATTTCCCTTTTTATAGTTTAGGCTCTTTTTGTAACTATCATTGCTGTTTACTATGTCATATGCTATCCTGAAGTTATAATTTAGTACTGCATGATCGCTTTTGCCGAGTGGAGGGTGATATATTAAACTGTCAATATAATTTTCTTGCCTTGTAAATATTAGATCTAGCACTGAAGGTACATCAAGTCCTCTTTTTCTGGAGGTTTCCCTCACATGTTGCGTTAAGAAAAACTCTTGTACGAGATCCAGGAGCTTTTGGTCCCAATAGCTTTCTTGGCTATTTATATCTAGAGTATTCCAATTTATATTTGTATTGAAGTCCCCAGTTAGTATAATTCTTTCCGATTTCTCTTCCATTTTATGTAGCAATGATCTTACACTCTGAATTGTACTCTCTGCCAGGTCCTCATATTCGTCTCTTTCCCATGTGTTTGACCTGGGTGGCATGTACAAATTGGCTACAATTACTTTACCTTCAGATGTGTTGATCTCTACTGCAATCAGTTCTACTTGTGATGGTATATCTAGTTTTATTTCCTTGACTTTTAGATTTTTCTTAGTTAATATTATAATTCCCCCTCCTTTTTTTAAATATCTGTCTCTTCTCCATATATTGTATTCCTCTAAGTTTAGTATGTCATTTGATATCCTTGGTATTATTTTTTTTTCAGTTAGGTATATTATTTGTGGTTCATTTTCTCTGACATAATCATTCATCTCTAGTAATTTAGATACCATTCCATCCACATTTGAGTACATCAACTTTATCATCTTGTTTATATACTTGTCATGACATGGTTCTACTACCTTCCTCCTTTTTCTTCCATCCTGTTTGTGTACCACTTTCGTACCTGCAATTCTATTACTTTGTAAAAAAATTTCTTCTTCTCCTCTCCTGATCTTCCCTCATTTTTTGTTTTTGCTTCCTCCCTTTTCTCTTTCAGTAATTCCAGTTTCTCTTATGTTAGGCATATTTTTATCCATACATTTTTGAACTCCTCTTTTTCCTTAAGATTCTTTGCATTTTTTAGTATCTCTTCCACAGTGTTTACACTCTGGAAAGTCACCATTAGAGGTCTTGTCTTACTTTTCTCATATTTCCCTAACCTTTTGTGTTCCTCTATGTCTTTACTACAGATTTCCTCTGATACTTCTTTCAGTAAGCTCATTACATTTGCCATCTCCTTTTTGTCTCTTGTGATCTTGTTTTTTACTTCTTCCTCTTCTATACCAGTGATTACTATTGATTTATTTATCTCTACTGAATCTCTGACTAACTTTGGATTGTTTTGGATTATTCTTTTCACCTCCTTTTTAATGCTTTTTTCCTCCACCCTTGTTTCTAAGTCTTTCTTTACTTTCACCATTTCAGCATACGTGGTTTCTACATAATTTTTGTAGCTTTGCACAGCTTCATTCACTTGTGTTATCTTCTCCTCAATATCACTGCTCTGGTCAATAAGACTGCTAACTTGCCTAACTGTCTCTGTGTCATTTTTGAACTCTTCCATAACACTCTCGTGATTGACTACTGTACTTGCCATTTCACTCATTTTCTTCCTAAGTGTACTCAATTGCACTGTTAGTTCACTGATGGTTGTGTTTTTCTTATTGGCCTCCCTTCCTAGTTTTTCTATTTCTTCCTTTTGCAAGTGCATCTGCTTCTTTATTTCATCAATTTCATTTTTTAAAGCCATTTCTAGTTTGTTTACACGTTCAACCAGTCTATTGTGGGTCTCTACTTCAACCAGTTCTTGGTAGAAATCATCATTTTGCTTTTTACCTTTATCCCTTTTCTTTTCCAAATTTGTTTTACTGAAGTATGTATCCATTTTGCAATACTTAAAGTGTAAAGCATGTACCTACAATCTCCGTGTTGTTGTAACAAACCTCAGAGATGACACAGCGTATTCTTTCGTCTTGGTTCTATTTCCTGTTTTTTACAAGTCTTGTTTAAACTTATTATTTTTTTCCTTTTAATAATGAACAATCATTTAGTCTAACCTGGTACTGAGCTTGACTCATACAAAGATACTATTTAGGTAATGCCACTGGCCGTGATTTGGTACGGAGCGCCGGTGTCACACGTCCACCTAGATTGAATCCCTGTGTGTGTGTGTGTGTGTGTGTGTGTGTGTGTGTGTGTGTGTGTGTGTGTGTGTGTGTGTGTGTACCAGACGTATTTGTGTGGTTCTAGAAATGATGAAATGCGAGTGAGACAGAAGCAAAAGGTAATTTTTCAGTTTCTTTCGTGTAACCTTTTGACATTCCCGGCGAGTGTTGCTAAGTAACATTTATCTTCAGTTACTTACGCGTCACCCGTTAATGAGAGAGAGAGAGAGAGAGAGAGAGAGAGAGAGAGAGATCTTTATTCTTCTCACTCCGGTATATACTGTGTGTTATTTATATATTTTTAGTATTATCTTTCTTCTGCTGTTTTTCTTCAGCCATGGTGAGAGGTCTGTTAGTGAAGGGAGAAGTAACGACGATATTTATCCTCCACTCCGGAAAATATATCATGAACTGAGTAAAGTTTTCCTACGGCAAGAAGGCTCAAATATTAAAGACATCCTAGCACTCCATTCTTTCACTGCTGTGGCGTAACTCTCGTATTGTGCTTATCGTTACTATCTTCAGATGACTTATTATTCAGCTAAATTGAGTCGTTTTCTAACAGGAGAGATTAATAATTACACAGTGCGAGAGACCTTCCCAGATGTGGACAGTTCGCTTGGAGACTAGCAGAATAACATAAGGAGTACGTTGACGTATTAAATGTGTTAACGCCTCAGTCCGACATCATATTTATGTTATTCCTGTTGTCGCCAGACGTTGTTATTCACGTTAAAATAAACTTTTCAAAACTATTCATTAGCAACTTTTCTCGTACTACATTTTCCCATGAAAACATTCGCTTAGTGGTAGAAAAGTAATTCCAACAGTACGTCATCGAACTGAAGGGGTTTAATTGAATACTCGATAAAATTATTCGTCTCTGCATAGAAAGTTCATCCAGAAATGTGCGCTAAATCTAACTTCTCCACTGATAAAATTTTCTCTCAAACTGAATAAAATTGTGAAGTTGTAGTCTGTTTTGTTACCACCGAACGATTTATTCAGCTCTGTTGAGATTTTTTTTAACTGGAGGAGTTAGATGTAGCCTTCGTTATGTCTTTCACTACTAGAACTTAGACCGTAGTTGAATATAAGTGTTTGACGGTAGGAAGAATATAGCTGAAATAACTTCATCAGATTTAAGGCATTAAGTCTGAGTCTGTAAAATGCCCTGAGGAAAAATACACTTTGTAACAGTGGCACGTGAGAGCATGGCCGTTCCGTGTCCATGATTTGAGTTTGTGCCGTATGGTGAGCAAGAATATTATTTTATGGAATGTTGATGCAAATGTGGAGTCGACCTCGTATTACATCAGAGCAGGAACTATTATGATTTTGCACAACTGAAAATGAAATCTGAACGAGGGGGCAGTGTGGGAGGTAGTGGTGGGCGATACCACCATTTATTTGTAATCACGATTACTTATTACTTTAGGGAAAATAATCGATTAGTAATCGATTACCATTCCGAGTACTGGAATCTAAGCTTATATGCTTGTTCTTCAAGGCCCCACTCCTTACTGTATCTACCAGTAGTACTGGTAGATACAGTAAGGAGTCAGTAGCTATACTCGTACAGATTTGTGCCACCACCCTGTTGGCGTTCCTGTTTCTCAATTTTCAAATTCAATCATCTTTCAGTCCTTCTTTCTTCGATTAACCCCTTAACCGCGGGGCGTCACTTTCGTGATGCTTGGGAGCAAGGGATCATACCGTGGGGCGTCGCTTTTGTGATTCTGTGTTATTTTGAATTCACCCGGGCTTCCAAGTGGGGGCTTGTATCATCTATCAGTACTGCCAATGTCCAACACTAGTCAGCACTCCTAATCTCATCTGTACTCCCATCCATTGTTGACAATTTAGCCATTTCTCCCCATTCTTGACTCCCCTCCCTACCCCCCCTCCATTACCCTATCCTCTCGCCTGCCCGGCCGTGCTACGCTAAGTAAATCTTCCCTGGAATTTTTCACTGATTTCTTCCATTGAAATAAGCCCTATGTCCTATTCTTATACCAAATAATATATACAAGAAAGAAATAAGGTAAGTGAGAGTGTCAAACACCTGGAATTGGCTAATTATCACCTGACAACACCTCACGTGCACTCGTTCGCTAATTTTCGCTGTTTTTTTCCCCTTGAAATATGCCCTATAATCTATTTTCGTAATAAATATACATGTAAGGAGGGAAGGGAGAAGCCTAAGTGATATTTACATTCACCTGGAACTACCTAATTTATAATGTATTGTTTAGATTTCCTGCCAATCATATCAGTGCTAAACAAAGATGTTTCAAGATCTAACATTGGTAGCTCTGAATATATATCTCCCAAGTAGGCCTCTAATCTATTTTCGAAATAAATATACATGTAAGGAGGGAAGGGAGAAGCCTAAGTGATATTTACATTCACCTGGAACTACCAAATTTATAATGTATTGTCTAGATTTCCTGCCAATCATATCAATGCTAGACTTAGCTGTTTCAAGAAGTAATATTGGTAACTCTGAATAACCCCTTAGCAGACCTCCAGCTGGCCCTCCGTTATCAGGTTACTCTCAACTTCCGAAGCAAGAGTACGTATGTTTCTTCTTGCTGACTTCAAGGCCTTTTTTCACCCCCATGCAAATGGCCCTGTGACCTTTACCCCCTACTAAACCTCGTGTGGAAAGAGGTAAAGGGCTGACAATTGATAAAAGAGTGACTACGATCTTTCTATTGAGTAAAACAGTGCAAGTGGAATCGTAAATAATGTGTAAATAATGTGTAAACAGCAAGTGAAAGTAATGAATGTAAATATACGTGAACAATGGAAAATAGTTTTATAAGTTATTTCAAGTGACAGTGCACAACACAGTGTAAATAAAATAGAAATGTAAATAACGTAAATAAAATAGAGAACGTAAATAGAAATGTAAATGAGTAGTATTATAAGAATACGAGTATATACCCTAGGAGTAATGAAAGTGAAAGTTTCACTCTAGCATGTCTGAATGCTATGAGTTATGAGAGTGAAGATGAAAGTGACATTCACTCTCAATGCCAGTATACAGGACGAGAAAGTGAATGCTACGTATTTTACTGAAAGAAATTGAATCCCTACAGTGACAATAAACTAATACTACTGAAGGAAACTTATGGATAAAGACTGTAGATATATATAAGTGTTATATAGTAATAGAAATATAAAGTGTGAGGGGTTTTATGAATAATAAATGACAGACTACTAAGAGCGAACTAGTGCCAGTGAGACGATCAGACGCGCTCGTAATTTCCATTGCTTTCACAGTGTTTTTTTTTTTTAGTATGGATCCCAAACTACTTGAAAATTGTAGAATAGTGTTTATAGTGTTTGTATCTGGCTGTGGTAATCATATTACAGGTTGTCGGGAAGTGTAAAGTGGAGACTTCGTTACCCTACTTCAGAGGTCTCCACAAGTCCTACGGTAACTGACGAAGGCTCAACAATCATTCCAGGAGAAAGCTGAAGGTATGTGCCATAAGCATATATAATTTTATTATTCTAGGACTAATAACTGATTTTTGGCAAATATTTTTTGAGAGTCTGTCGGAGCCCAAATAACCCCGCGGCACACGCAAGTCATTGGTAAACAAGCCCGCGGTGTAGGGGTTAAGAGTTGCTCAATAGCTCCTTGATACGATGGATACTCCATATGATGTATGCTGCTTTTCTTTAAGTGCATAAAACACATATACAGCATTCATGTCTTTATAATAATTCATGAAACATACAGTATATCCTTGTTGGTAAAATAAATAGAACAAGCATTCTTGTGTATATAATATATACCGTATACACACACACACACACACACACACACAAATATATATATCTATATATATCTATATATATCTATCTATCTATCTACATATATATATATATATATATATATATATATATATATATATATATATATATATGTATATAATATATATATAGATATATATCTATCTACATAGATATATATCTATATATATCTATATATATCTATATATATCGATATATATCTATATATATATATATATATATATATATATATATATATATATATAAAACATAGGTGGGCAGTTCTGAGTTACATTACCGAGTTACAATTCAAGTACTGGTAGCGGTAGTGACACTACTTTTTTCATGTATCGAAACTGGTACTGACGGTACATTTTTAAGCATATTGTGTTGGTACTCGGTAGAGGTACATTTATTTATCTACAGGCACACATCGTATGGTAAAAAAAGGTGAGGAGAAGGCCTACATGGGAGTGCTGTTGCCGACCCTGGCCATGTGCCTCAAGATTAACTCGAGGTGTCCCGTCGATGTATGGCTACGTCTCAACGTTATGTCACTGCCAGTCCCGTCGACGTACTGGTATGTTGCGCAATTGCAAGGTTCATAATTTGCACAAATTTCAAATCTCACGCTTGATATTGGGTACGTAAGGTCGGGAGACCTTCCCCTACCTGCCACCAGGTGGGGACATTCGGCGACCCCATGTGACCAGCGCTCACCCTCGGCTCGGTCACTCACCTGTTAGCAGTGACCCAGGTTAGACATGGCGCACAGATGTCTCTCGGAGGAGGAAATTGAAACCGCCCTGGATGCCTTCACAGGCGACAGTGATTCACCTCTTAATGATGAGGTGGGAGACAAGGATTATGTCCAACCAGAGGAGGAGGAAAGTGCAGCAGTGATGAGGAGGTCCTGTCGCCGAGGAAGTGGTGCTACGTGACCTATTGTGCCACTACAGAGGGCCAGCCTGCACCAAAACATCGTGCAACAACCTCTCGTCAGCTCCTATGTGATGTGGAGCCCGAAATCGAGGACAAGGACGAGGATGAGGATGAGGATGGAGCTGTGGGATGTGCTGCCATGTGGTACGGCCACGAGATAATCACGCATCGCGGCCCCGAGCCCACAGCACGTCGTACTAGCTGGTATGGAGCTAGTGTTTTGTTTGGGGAGGGCAGAAGTGGCGTGGAGGGAGTGGGGAGTGAAATGGAAAGTGTAGGGGCAATCATTGAAAGTGAGAGTGGTGGGAGTGAGTCATTGTTCTCCCGTGGTGATGTGAGGTGGCAGAGCGTATCACATGGGGCAGTGAGGGTGCATGGTGAATCACGTGGTGTGGTGATGGAGTGGGGAGGTGAGGAGGAGCCACTCCCCAGCAATTCTTATGCTCCCCAATATTCCCGGACTTCCTCCCCACAGCCCCCTGATGTTCCCCAAGGCTGTAAGGGTAAGGGAAAGGGGAAGGGTAAAGGCCAAGGGAAGAGGAGTGCGAGTGGGGAAGCCCTCCCCACTCCTCCTCCCCAACCTTCCCCACCAGCATCTCCTCCCCACCCCGATGAAGGCGACGATGGGGATGATGGGGGCGAGGGTAATGTGATTTGGAATTGGGAAGATGGCAGTGATTTTTCTCCCATCATTCACCCCTTCACTAAGCAGGGGCACACTGGCTGCATGGCTCCAGGGATTCACCATTGTTCCACCAGGCTTGATTTTTTCCAACTGTTCTTCAGTGAGGGTTTTGTGGAGCAGATAGTGGAACAAACCAACCGTTTTGCTAGCAGCCAGCACTGTGAGAGTGAATGACTGGGCACAAGGAGCAGGCATTCGATCATTTATGATTACCCTGTCTCCCTCGCAGAAATGTTTTCATTTTTTGCCCTGGTACTTTTGATGGGTATTGTACGTAAAAACAGAATTCCGGCATACTGGACAACAGACCCTATCATGCAGACACCAATATTTGGCAAGATCATGAGCCGTAATCAATTTCAGCAAATTCTAAGCTGCCTCCACTTTTACGATGCTGATGATCCTGCCAATGCAAATGACACTGATGAGATGAGGCAAATTAGGTTGGTTTTTGATCACCTACAGCAAACATTCTGTTCCTTATTTTATCCCTATAGAGACCTTGTCATAGACGAGAGTCTTGTGTTGTGGAGAGGCAATATTTCCTTTCGGCAGTACATACCCAGCAAAAGCCACCGTTTTGGGTTCAAGATCTTTGTTATGTGTGACTGTAGGACTGGTTATGTGCAAGACATAGTCTTGTACACCGGTGCACAGACAGGCATAATAGAAGATCGGAGTATTGGACTGTCTGGAGCAGTGGTAAAGACAATGATTGAAGACTACCTTCATCGTGGTCACGTCCTTTACCTGGATAACTGGTACACTAACCCTCTTCTCGTTCATTATCTGTACCTGCATGACACGGGACTCTGTGGTACCGTCAAGGTGAACCGGCGTCACATAGTCAAGGTGAGGCAGAAACTAGAAAAAAATGAGGTTGTCTTCTTCTATGCTAACAACAACCTAGCTACAGTGTGGAACTACAACAGGGAAGTCAGCCTCTTGTCCATGGTTCACTGCCCATTGATGCACCGTACAGAGTCCATGGATTACCGCAGCGAGAGGAGGCGCCACATCTGGAAACCTGGAGAGTGTGCTTGATTATAACATCAACATGCACCTGGTGGACGAGTCAGACTCCATGATATCCACAGTCGAGTGTGCCAGGACTACAATGAAGTGGTACAAGAAGCTCTTCTTTTACCTGCTAGATATAACTGCCTGAATTGCCACCACCTGCACGCCATGACAACAGGAGACCAGGAAACCTTTGAAGTGTTTGTGAGGTAGCATTCACGTGACATTTTTGCCAGGTATGCTGTCGAGAGGCCCCGACAACGCTCAAGCACTGCCCCTACCACCCAAACTCCCCTGAGAATATCCGCCCCCCATTTTCCCACTCCTATACCTCCCTAGCCAAATAGACCTAGGCCCCAATGCAGGTGTAATGTGTGTGGTAATTCCCGTGTGAGACCCACCACTCAGAGAAAAGACACCCGCTATGAGTGCGTTGAGTGTGACGTGGGTCTCTGCATTCACCCATGTTTCAGTGAATATCACACCTTCATGCAGTTCTAATATGGTGTGAATGCGATATGATGCTCATACTTAGGAAGAAATGCGATATACAGACGCTCAGTGTAATTATAAGGCCCGTAAATATGTCTATCTATCTATCTATCTATAGCCCGACGCCCTAATCCCGCAAAGGGTGGCCGCAGACAAAACGCCTCCAAGTCACTCTGTCACCCACCATTTGACTCCCCTCCCCCCAACTCACCCCCCCCTCCCTCATATACCTCTCAACTCCATCCCTCCACCTCATCCTCGGTCTACCCCTCCCTCTCCCTCCCTCCACCTCACCCCCATACACCCTCTTAGTCAGTCTTTCACTCTCCATCCTCTCCACATGTCCAAACCACCTCAGTGTATTTCTCCTAATCTTTTCAACCACATCCACATCTACCCCACAACGTTCCTTCACTTCTTCATTCGTCAACCTGTCCCTCCATGTAAATAGTAGTATAAAAGTGGAAACGGGTGCAATGTAAGTGGAAAATTATTATGGAAGTGCATAAATATATTCTAAGCCGAAACATTCCTAGCAAGTGTATATGGATGCGATATTCTGATGCACAGTGGAATAAGTAAGGACCGTAAATATGTAAATAGTTGTATAAAGTAGAAACGGGAGTAATGTAAATGTGGAAGTATATTGGAAGTGAAGAAATAAAGAAGTTGAAACACGAGTGGTAGCGAGTGTGCTTGCTACGTGAATATGCACTAGCATTTCGCTAAATATCCTCGTAAGGAATGTAAATAAGTAAAAACAGTAGGATAGAATTTGTGGAAGCAATGAAGAAAGTTAAACTGTGGAAAGCCCCAGGAACTGATGGAGTGTATGGTGAAATGCTGAAGCATGGGGGAGAGATAGTAGCAGAATGGATGTGGAAGATGTGCAGATTGGCCTGGGAGGAAGGTAGAGTCCCCGGAGGATTGGAAGTTAGGTATAATTATTCCCTTGTACAAAGGAAAAGGGGAAAAAGAAGTGTGCAGTAAACATAGGGGCATTTGTCTTCTTAGTATAATAGGAAAAGTGTATGGTAGGATACTAATTGACAAAGTTAGAGAAAGAACAGAGGAATTAGTTGGAGAAGAACAGGGAGGCTTTAGGAAGGGAAGTGGTTGTGCAGATCAGATATTCATTCTTAGATCTTTAGTGGAAAAGTTTCTAGAGAAGGGAAAGAAGTTGTATGCGGCTTTCATGGATTTGGAGAAAGCATATGACAGGGTGGATAGACAAGGATTGTGGAAAGTATTAAGAATATATAGAGTAGATGGGAAGTTGCTGATTGCTGTAAAGAGTATGTATGATGGTGCTAAGGCTGCAGTGCGTGTAGATGGTGAACTGAGTGAATTTTTCCCTTTGAAGGTTGGGTTGAATCAGGGATGTGTCATGTCTCCATGGTTGTTCAATCTGTACATGGATGGGGTAATAAAAGAGGTACAAGGTAGGGCAGTGGATGTTGGAGTGTCCCTGATGAGAGAGGGTAGTGTTTGGAAACTTCCTGTACTCTTGTGTGCAGATGATACTATGTTGTTCAGTGAAGACGAAGGGGAGCTGCAGGGCTTGGTGGATGAGTTTGGAAGAGTGTGTAAGAAACGGAATCTAAAGGTGAATGTAGGGATGAGTAAAGTGATGGTCTTTGAGAGAGGTGAAGTCAGTGAATGTACAGCGAGGTTGGATGGTGAGGAATTGGAAAATGTGAGTACGTTTAAGTACTTGGGTAGTGTGATGAGTAAGGATGGAGGGTTGGAGGGTGAAGTGCTTTAAAGGGTACAGCAGGGAAGAAAGGTTGCTGGTTCCTTGAAAGCAGTGATAAGAAACAAGGAAGTGTGCATGGAAGTGGAAAAGTTACTACATGACAGTATTGTGATACCAACTCTAACGTATGGAAGTGAAGCTTGGACGTTGTTGGAAGGACACAAGTCAAGAGTGAGGGCAGTGGAAATGAGTTATTTAAGAGGAGCCTGTGGAGTCACATGGAGAGACAGGCTGACAATGAGGATATAAAGGAGCATTGTGGTGTGGATGTGGATGTGATAGGAAGCGTTATGAGGAATACACTGAGGTGGTTTGGCCATGTGGAGGGGATGGAGGGTGAAAGACTGACGAAGAGAGTGTATGTGAGTGAGGTGGAGGAGGGGAGGGGGAGGGAGAGGTCGAGGATGAGATGGAGGGAGGGGGTGGAGAGGTATATGAGAGAGCGGGGTGTGAGTTGGGAGCAGGGCAGTGAAATGGCAAGGGACAGGGCGACTTGGAGGCGATTTGTTTGTGGCCACCCCAAACGGGATTGAGGCGTCTGGCAAAAAAAAATTATATGTGGAGGGAGGGGGTGGAGAGGTATATGGGAGAGTGGTGTGTGAGTTGGGAGCAGGGCAGTGAAATGGCAAGGGACAGGGCGACGTGGAGGCGATTTGTTTGTGGCCACCCCAAACGGGATTGAGGCGTCTGGCAAAAAAAAAATTACATTGGTTGAACAATGGTACAATGTCATAAAAACAATAATATGAAAGTAAAAAAATTTAATGTATGTTGAGAGAAGAGTCATAGCGAGTGCGCTGAGTAGGCAGATGTGTGCAATAGTTATGCTAAATATCATCATAGTGAATGTAAACAGCTGAAAACATTTACATAAAGTAAAAAATGGTAAAATGTCATTGAAACAGTAGAAAAAACAAGTAGAAAAAATTATATGTTTACTGAAACAAGAAACTTAGCAACTAGCATGTAATCATTATGACCAAACTCACTATGCTCGAGCGATGGAACAATGCTTATTTTTCCTATATATATCACTGAAAACCATTATATGGTTGTTGTGACTGTTTATTAGTTCCAAATCAATAAATGTAGATGTGTTCATTGTTGGTTGTCCCAAAATTACCTACCATAGAAAACGTGAGAGCCTGACACGTCAGTGACAATACGATACCTGACGTGGGGTGCCTCACCTGTTCTGACCACTTATGGACCCCGGTAAGCCCTTTCTTGGTGATTTTTCCTTTGTTTCTCAACAAAAGCGGAGGTTTTAGCCCCCCTCCAAAAAATCCAAAATAGCTAGGGACTGGGGGTTATCGGAGGTGGGAAATCGGTCGTGACGTGACGGGTTAAAAGAGGTGAAGGAAACTGCCAGTCAGACGCTGTGCTAGCCTCTAGTGAATGCAGTGATTGGGGGTGTGGAAGGGGGTTCGACTATCGTTTCAAGGACATTGACTGCCTGCTTGCTGCTGCCTTTCATCCCCAATTGAAGCTATCGTGGTTGGCGTGGTTACCTGAGTCTGCCTCCTACGACATAAAGAAACTGAGGAGAAGGATGGAGAAGAAGATGGTGTCACTACTGAAGAGCAAGCTAGAGGACACGGAGAGCAGCACCACTGATGATGATGGCAAGCAGGATGTCAAGGAAGAGTTTTTTGAGCCCCTCTATGTAAAAGGGAGAAAGAACCTCAGACTGGGATAAAGCTAGTAAAGGAATTTTTGAAGAAACCCCAGAAATATAAAATCAACAAGGACTGCTTTCATTGCAAGGTTTTCAGAGACTTATTTGTAACTTATAACACGCCAATATCAACCAGTGCTACTGTGGAACGTCTGCTTTCATTGGGGAAGGACGTGCTCAGACCAAAACGGGAGGAACTCAGTGACTATCATTTTCAAGTGCTCATTTTCCTCAAGGGCAACACTGAAAAAGAAAACTGAAGTGCACTGTGTAATTATTAATGAGATTATTGTGCATGTAATGACATGATGTAGTCATAAAATTGCGTTTATTTTGATAAACATAAAACTAGGTGTAAAGGAATGTGAATTACAGTGGCTTTGTGCAGTGGCAGTATTGTAACCAATGAGGTCTTGCCTAAGTGACATATTTGCTGCTGCTATAAAGCTCGAATTGGGAACAGTTTCAATACCATCTCAGCACTTTTGCGGCACCTCGGTTTGGGTTACCTTTCCTAGAAGGGTAGTCAAGTCGTACCCCACCTGCTCGTGGTGACCTAGCAGACACCCTGTTTTTTTGTTTTTTTTCCATTTCTGTTTTTTGTGCTTTTTTTTTTCTTTCGGTTTTCTTTTTTTCTCCTAATTTAGGATGACACAAACGGGGGCGGCGCTACCTGGGTTTATCCCGGGTAGTATTGTATATACGTTTTGCTGTTGTTGTCATTTTGTTTTGTTTTTTTGTTCTCCCTTATCATGAGTAAACAACACCAATGCCCTCGCTGTAGTAGGTCGGTAGCAAAAAGTGCACAAGCACTGAAGTGCGCCTACTGCATCGAGTGGATTCATATGGCTTGTGAAAATTTGGATTCAGGCGACTATCCATTCATGAAGAAGAGCCACCAGCTGGGTTTTCGCTGGCTGTGTAGCCAGTGTGTTGCACAAGCAGACGAGGTCTTGGCTGGTGGGGGAAGTAGTACCAAGAAGGAGTTTGAAGATAAACTTACTGGGCCGATCTTTCAAGCAATCAGAGACATATCAAATAGACTGAAGGCACTAGAGACCAAGGTCTCATCACCCATGGCGGTCACATAGGAGCAGGCCAAGTCATTTGCAGATGCTGTTCGTGGGTCTCTCGTGGGGGGAGGGAAGGATCTGCCTGGGGGGGTGATTGAGATCAGTGCTGATGGCCAGAAAAAAGCCATTCATAGTCAGCATGTACTGATTGTGAAACCAGAGAGTGGCACTGGTGCCCTGACAAATCAGATGGGACCAGAAGACATCAGAGGAGTACTTAACTCGTTACCGGTTGATAGCTGCCTTAAGACCAAGGCTGGTGGGCTGGTAATGAAGTTTCCATCAGCTGAGGCCAAGGGTGAAGCAACTGGGGTGATGACTGATCATTTTGGCTCTGAGGGCACTTTTTGCATATCAGAGCCAAAGAAAATGTTGCCTAAAATGACCGTGACAGGCCTTTCCTCTTCCTTGGATGACTCTGACATCATCCCAAATATTCTGAGAAAAAACAATAAAATTAAGATGCTCATTGATCGAGGTTGTACCCTCAACCTTCTCTTCACAAGGACAAGGAATGACACCAAAACTGCTGTCTTGAAGATGTCACCAGAGGTGAGATCCTCCATTGTAGAACAGGGCAATTACATATAAGTGGATCTTACAAGATGCCGCGCTTTCGATAGATTTTGGGTTACACAGTGTCATCACTGTCAAGGCTTTGGTCATACATTTGAGAGATGTTCTAGGAAAAGTGATGAACCTAAATGCGTCTTTTGTGCTGGAGCCCCATAAATCTAAGGACTGTAGTAACAGAAATTCTCCCAAATGCATCAACTCCTCCTCTTTAAGGCATCAAGATGCTAATTCAAAGTCACAGTCGGTTGCCCATTTTGCATCAAGTAGAGAATGTCCAATTATGATTTCTCATAGGAATAGATTGATTGAAAACACCAATTTTGACCATTCAAAAAACTGACTACGTTCCTCTTGAACCAGTTAAGGATGGGTCTTTTAAATATTCGTTCTATCCGTAATAAGATAGACTATATTAATGAAACCCTAAATCAGCACGAGCTTGACATTTTGTGCTTGACTGAAACCTGGTTGTATGAGTCTGATATCGATATTATTTGTAATGCTTTGCCTAAGACACATTCTATTATTAGTATTCCCAGGCCTGCTGCTGACTATCCGGGAGGAGGCATAGCACTCATCTACTCGGCAGCACTTGCAAACGTTTCTCTCATTAACTCAGACCTGACCCCATCTTCATTTGAATTTATGGAAGTATTAATAATTTTCCATCAGAATACCATTGGAATTGCAATTGTCTATCGACCAGGTCATCCGGGCAGAGATCGAGGTTTTATGGAGGAGTTTGGGCAGTTTCTTGAAGGGTTTTCTCTTAAACCTGGAGGACTTCTTGTTTGTGGTGATTTCAATTATTGGGTTGACAGTCCAGAGTCAAAACCATTTTCTTCAGAATTCCTTGAGTTGATCATCCAGAACAATTTTTTCAATCATGTGAGTAATCCAACTAATGTCTCGGGACATGTCCTTGACTTGATCTTGTCCCTTGTTGGTTGCAGGCGCATATCAGATGTGGAGGTTAACTCATTTGACCCCCTCATCTCTGATCATGCTCTGATTACTCTTAGTTTTGATGTCCCGAAATCCCCTTCATTTTAAAAGGTCATCAGGTTCAGAAATTACAACAATGTTGACCGCCAGTTGATGTATTTTGAAATTGATCAACGTTTAAACTCCATCGATTCTTCAAGTCTTTCTTCTGGTGAATTGGTTGATATTTACAACAACGAGCTTAGGTCAGTTTTTGACCATTATTGTGCTGAGGTAGTAAAAACAATCACTGTACGTCATAATTCTCCGTGGTATGGTCCATCCATTAATTTTTTGCATAGACAACGTAGAAGGGCAGAACGTGAGTGGCGCTTGCAGCGGACTGAAGTAACTCGTTTGCGTTATGTTTTTGTGAGAAGAGCAGTTGTTCACACTGTAAAAGCCCAAAAGGCTAGGTATTATCAAAATAAAGCTGATTCATGAGTTGGTGATAAAAAAAAACTGTCTGCAGTTGTGAACAATTTGGTTGGTCGAAGGAATGTAATTGTTAAACCAACTTCTGTATCTGATGCCCAATTGGCTTCTGATTTTGCTTCATTTTTTACAAGTAAGATATCTCGCATAAGAAGTGATTTAGACTGCAGTTCTCCTAGTGAAGCGTACTCAGTTGACTTCCAGCCACAGTGTACCGGGGATCATTTGCTTTCAACATTTCATCTGCTGGATGTAAACAAAGTCAAATGTTATATCAGAGAACTTAATAAAACATTTTGCTCACTCGATCCGCGTAACATGTCACAACTGCCTGATGTGTATGAGCACGCTGGAGACTTTATCTGCAACATAATAAACAGATGTTTCTTAGAAAGTAATTTTGTGCAGTCTGAGAAACGCGCTTTGCTTAGGCCCCTAATTAAGAAACCTGGCCTTGATGTCGAGAGCATGACAAATTATCGTCCCGTCTCTAACCTGTCTTTTTTATCGAAGATTATTGAGTGGGCCATACTTGATCAACTCTTACCACTACTGGAACACAACAGAGTTGTTCCTGTTGTTCAATCAGCATACAGAAAATACCATTCAACTGAAACTGCACTAACAAGGATTAAGAGTGACTTGGTGGCAAACACTTGTAGTGGGATGTCCTCTCTCCTAGTTCTGTTGGATCTGTCTGCAGCTTTTCATACAGTAGATCATAAACTATTGTTGGATGATCTGTATTTTTATGGCGTTCGTGATAGTGCCCTTTTGCTCCTTAAGTCGTATCTGTCGGACAGATCTCAGAGAGTGGTTGTTGATTACGCTAGCTCTGATTCTGCTCCTCTTCTATTTGGAGTCCCTCAAGGATCAGTTTTGGGTCCAATTCTATTTACTATCTACACAAGCAGTTTATCATCTCTACTTGATGCTCATGATGTGTCCTATCATTTTTTTGCTGATGACACCCAGTTCTATGTTAAGATGTCAGATATCAACGATACTAAGACAAAGTTTGAATCTCTAATGTCTGATATTAAGATTTGGATGGCTAAGAGGAAACTTTAGCTGAATGATGGTAAAACTGAGATCATCATCAAAGGAAACAGAAGGGGTGATGACACTGACAATGCCCTGGCTTTGAACATTGGCGTGTCACAGCTGCATCCAGTCATTTCTGTTCGAAATCTGGGTGTTTATTTTAATTCTAAGTTAAATTACAAAGAACATATTAATCAGGTTGTAGGAGAGTGTAACTTGCATATCAGAAAACTGTACTCTGTGTGAAAATTCCTGAATAGACGGTGCCTCTTAACATTGGTCCATGCAGTGGTCTTGTCTCGTGTTGATTATTGTAATTCACTGTGGGTTGGTCTTCTAAATAATATACTAACAAAAGTTCAGTCTGTGTTGAACAGGGCGGCACGGCTTATCTTTGGTCTCCCCCCGAGAACCTCAACTACCCCGTTTCTGATTGAGTTGCATTGGTTACCAGTAAAGGCTAGAATTGAATTTAAACTGTGTCTTATTACATTCAAGGTTCTTAAGTTTGGTGAACCGAAGTATCTTGCTGAATTGTTAAAACTCCCATCGACACGCCCTGGTGTGATGTTATGCGGTGAGGATGATTCCTTGTGTCTTGATGAGCCAGGAGCCATTCACCAGTCATCTTTCTCTGATCGTTCTTTTGCATATAGAGCCCCTAGATTATATAACAGATTGCCATTGTCCATAAGACAACTCTCTACTGTTGAATCCTTTAAGAGACAGCCTTTCTTTTTTCAAAATGCTATGACCTGGAGAGAGGTACTATGATGGATGATTATAGGGTTTAATTATTGCCACTTTCATGTATATATGATGTAGCTTGTATTATATACAAGAAATGTCACAATTCTTGAAATTGTAAAAATAATGTATGTGTGTCAAGTGCTAGTGAATTCCCAAAAGGAAGAACTGGCGCTTTTGAGATACAAAAGGCCAGATTATTATTATTATTATTATTATCATTATTGAAAGTAAAGGACTGAACGGTCGCAAAACCTTATGCTTTAGTCACCCCATAGTTAATGTGACTGTGACAATTGTCTGACAGCATCTTTCATCTCTCCTCAGGTCCAGCTATGCTGACATGACTGGTCTCTGGGTCCTCAGTGTGATATCAAAAAAATAAAATTCAATACTGAGCAAGTTTACTTGATTCATATTCATGTACCGAGCACCGAGTCGGTACTCGGCATTTTTTTTTTTTTTTCTTCTTCTACCACAACCGGTAGTGACAGTACAATTTTAGGCAAGTTCCGCTACTGTTACCGACGGTACTTTTTGTGTACCGGGTGCCCACCTCTGTGTGTGTGTGTGTGTGTGTGTGTGTGTGTGTGTGTATATACTGTATATATATATATAACAATACAAACGCTCTTGTGCCAGACAAAAAAGGAGAAAAGGATTCGTATACTAGAAACATATTTGTTCAAAATATTCAAACAAACCAACATATTTCTGTTTAGAGAAGTAATATACCTGTATATTTGATTAGAGAAACACCTTGTGAGGAGAAGCCATTCATAGATGACATTTCGGTTTCACTCCTATAGAGCTTCTTCCATCTAGTGGCTCGATCACTCGTTGTGAAGAAGCTCTGTTGGAGGTAAACGTCATCACTAAAAGGCTTCTCTTCACAAGCTGTTTTTTTTTTTTTTTTTAATCAGCTTGTCGGCTACTCATTCTTACACCCTAATATATACTTAATACACGAGCATATGTGCAATCAGAAAATTTCATAAAACACAAACACTGCAAACATTCCATGTACAAAATAAAAAGATACGAAACATTCAGAACTAATAAGACAAGCTACAGTTCCTTAAAAATTCACTCTGTAGTAATTAAATGTTTCAATAATGGGAAAGTATGAAGCAAAGAGAAATAGTCACATTAACCCGCCTCGTTCCGGAGACGTGAATTCACGTCCTCACATGATGTGCACTCATATCCTGGAGACGTGAATTAATGCGGCAACATTGCAAGGTCCCTAATTTGCACAATTTTCAATTTTCGTGAGTGATTTCACGAGTGATTTTTGGCACGTATACACAGGACACCTTCCTCTATTCCTCTACAAGATGCCAAGCAGGGACAATGCCTTACACCGCATAACCTCTCCCCCTCCGCTGCACGCCATTGTCTCGGCAATTCACCTGTTACCAGTGACCTGGCCAATAAAGACATTCAGGGCCAGAGTGATTCCCCAATCAATGACAATGTGGAGGACAAAGTTTACATAGCATTAGAGGAAGAAACAGTCGGAAATGATGATCAGGTAATGTGGGAAAAAAAAAAAGCTCATGAATGGTGATGAGTTAGTGAGTGAAACAATGCTTATAATGCCTATATTACTGTTTGAAAACCAATATACTCTTGTACTACATATAAATTCATACCAAGTAAATAAATAAATACTGTTTATGAGTGGATAAAATAGTTACCCTCCCATAGAACTCGTTTTCTTTGGTGCCAGCCTGTTAGAAAACCCATTCAGGTAAGGAGGTACTCGTACCTAGATCGAGTATTTTAAACCTCAGGTGAGCGACTTCTCTATGAATTTTCGATGTTTCTCACCAAAAGCGGATGTTTGAGCCAAAAAAAAAAAAAAAGTCCCAAAATGTCGGGACTGGGGCATACCACTGCCCAGAAAACGTTGGGATGGGGCGGGTTAATAACCTACTCTGCTTTTATGCATTTTTATTGAGTAGTAATCGTTTCAAGTAATAGATTATAGAAAAACAAAAGATTACTGCATTTTTAAAAAGAAATAATCAAAGTAATCGATTACAAATAATTATGCCCATCCCTTGTGGAAGGCGGCGAGGTTGAAGTACGACATCCTGCGTGCGGTAACTGAGATTCGATTATTCGGTGTATGGAGAGTACACAGGAGTACAAAGGAAACTAAACAGCAACAGACTTTATGGTTCCTTTGAGGCTGTTTGTTAAAGAGTAGACTGTGACACGAAATCTAGCTCTACATGCTGAAGGATAAGGATAGTAAAGCAAAAAGGCTCCCCCTGCCTCTGAACCCTCCAATCAAAACTGGCCAGAAGAAAGTGAGAAAAACCACCATGCAACATGGAAAAACTGACTTGGAAATTTCATAGGAAAGACTGAAAAGGAAAAGCTACATTCTGTAATACATTATCTATAAGCTACCAGTATGAATAACCTGAAAGGGAAAGTAGTAAAGGAAAATGAATAATCAAATAAATAAAAAACTAATGCATGTCGCCATGTACAGGTACATTGATTTGATGGGGTGTCTGCGGACACAGCATGGAAACTGCACAGTGCACGGTGTGGATATTTAGGGGTGGTGCGGCAGCCTTGCATGGCGCTATTAACCCGCCGCGTCCCGGAGACGTGAATTCACGTCCTCACAAGATGTACACTCATATCCCGGAGACGTAACATTGCAAGGTCCCTAATTTGCACAATTTTCAATTTTCGCGAGTGATTTTTGGCACGTATACACGGGACACCTTCCTCTATTCCTCTACAAGATGCCAAGCAGGGACAATGCCTTACACCACACAACCTCTCCCCCTCCCCTGCACGCCATTGTCTCGGCAATTCACCTGTTACCAGTGACCTGGCCAATAAAGACATTCAAGGCCAGAGTGATTTCCCAATCAATGACAATGTGGAGGACAAAGTTTACATAGCATTAGGGGAAGAAACAGTCAGAAATGATGATCAGGTAATGTGGGAAAAAAAGGTCATAAATGGTGATGAGTTAGTGAGTGAAACAATGCTTATTATGCCTATATTACTGTTTGAAAACCAATATACTCTTGTACTACATATAAATACATACCAAGTAAATAAATAAATACTGTTTATGAGTTGATAAAATAGTTACCCTCCCATAAAACTCGTTTTCTTTGGTGCCAGCCTATTAGAAAACCCAGTCAGGTAAGGAGGTACTCGTACCTAGATCGAGTATTTTAAACCTCAGGTAAGCGATTTCTCTATGAATTTTCGATGTTTCTCAGCAAAAGCGGATGTTTCAGCCCCCCCCCAAAAAAGGTCCAAAAATGTCGGGACTGCGGCATACCACTGCCCAGAAAACGTCGGGATGGGGCGGGTTAATAACCTACTCTGCTTTTATGCATTTTTATTGAGTAGTAATCGTGTCAAGTAATAGAGTATAGAAAAACAAAAGATTACTGCATTTTTAAAAAGAAATAATCGAAGGAATCGATTACAAATAATTATGCCCATCCCTAGTGGGAGGCGGCGAGGTTGAAGTACAACATCCAGCGTGCGGTAACTGAGATTCAATTATTGGGTGTGTGGAGAGTACACAGGAGTACAAAGGAAACCAAACAGCAACAGACTTTATGATCTCTTCGAGGCTGTTTGTTAAAGAGTAGACTGTGACTACGAAATCTAGCTCTACATGCTGAAGGATAAGGATAGTAAAGCAAAAAGGCTCCCCCTGCCTTCGAACCCTCCAGTTAAAACTGGCAAGAAAAAAGTGAGAAAAACCACCATGCAACATGGAAAAACTGATGTGGAAATTTCATAGGAAAGACTGAAAAGGAAAAGCTACATTCTGTAATACATTATCTATAAGCTACCAGTATGAATAACCTGAAAGAGAAAGTAGTAAAGTAAAATGAATAATCAAATAAATAAAAAACTAATGCATGTCGCTATGTACAGGTATGTTGATTTGATGGGGCATCTGCGGACACAGCGTGGAAACTGCACAGTGCACACCAACATTCACAGAAAACTCATCACTGAAATCTCCATTCACCCTTACGTGGGTGCGAGCGCCCACATACATAGCCATAACCACCCTAACCAGCCACTTCTCGATCCCAAGCTTCCTCCTTGCCCACTTCACCACCTTTTGAGGGACTCTGTCAAATGCCTTCCCCATATCAACAAAAACAAAGTACAGATCCCTTTTCTTTCTTATATAATTTTCCTGAAGCTGTCGAACTATGAATATGGCATCAGTGGTCCCTTTGCCTGGCGTACCCCCAAACTGTATATATCTCTTTCTCTAATCATACCTTCTAGAACTCTCTCCATTTCCTTCATTATCTACAGTAGTCCAAAAGCTTTATGCCTAAATGATTTCCTCTTTCCAGGGCATCACCCTATCCCTTGTACACATTTACAACTACACTCTTCAGCCAATCATCTGGGACAGCACACTCATATATAATCGATTTTATCAAGTCACTGACTAACCCCACTCCTACATCTCCTGAGGCTTTCAACATTTCAGCAGTCAACCCAGACACACCTGCTGCCTTCCCCACATGCATCCTGCCTATTGCCCTGATCACAGTATCAGCGTCAATCAAAGACCAAGGGCCAAACACTGGATCTGCTTTCTCCAAATCTTCCCTGTCCCAGTCAAACTCCTCATTCAACAACCTGTTGTTATGTTTTCTGCAGGCGTCTTATCTATCCCCATTGTTTACCACTATCTTTCCTTCATCATTCTTCACACACTGCTCACCAGTGATATCACTGCTTTTCCCTCTTCATCTGATTTGCCACTTTAAATACCAAATTGTTCCTTTCCACACTATTTAGTTTATCAAGTAAAAGTCTCTTTTCTAGCCCTGTGCTTGGCAGCCAATTATTTCTCTTTTTTACCACTTGTGGAAAATTAAATTAATTCTGGACTGAATCAAACCTCCGAATTTCTTGTCTTTCTCTGGACGCACTCCAGAGTTTACCGCCTCAGATTATAGTTGCAGAATTTTCCATTTTGAATTAAGGCTTAATAATTGCTCGCATATACTGTCCTAACTATACCTCATACCAATTAATTTGGCCAGGCATGTATGGCAACACTGTTCCCACCGAGATTCTGATTGGCTGGAGGTGTTTGTTCGATTTCGTTGTTGCTTAAACCGATACTCTCTTTATTATCAGATATGATACTGAGTTTGTCGACAATACCATCGTCAAAAGCAATAACAAATCCGTTATATACTTAACAACAATGAAATCTGCGTAGGAAGATAGAAATATGAGTCAACAAATTATTATCACAGTCCAAGTCAAGGTCAGCATTCGAACAATTCCTTTAAATCGCCGACACTCGATAAAATTACAAAAAAATTAAGGAAACCTGTTTAATCTAAGCGCTGGTGTAACACACATTTAAATTTTAAGATCAGTCCGCACCTTAAATCGTGCCACAACTCTGAATAATTAAAAATTCTGATGAAAAGACGAGTTGTGCGGGGAGGGAGGTTTAAAAAAATTGCGAAAATCAAAGTAGGCTAAAGGAAACTATTTAATTACATCTCCTCTATTATCATAGTACGGACTGGACTTAAAATTTAAATGTGTTACACCAGCGCTTAGATTAAGCAGGTTTCCTTAATTTTCTGTAATTTTATCGAGTGTCGGCGATTTAAAGGAATTGTTCGAATGCTGACCTTGACTTGGACTGTGATAATAATTTGTTGACTCATATTTCTGTCTTCCTACGCAGATTTCATTGTTGTTAAGTATATAACGGATTTGTTAATGCTTTTGACGATTGTATTGTCGACAAACTCAGTATCATATCTGATAATAAAGAGAGTATCGGTTTAAGCAACAACGAAATCGAACAAACACCTCCAGCCAATCAGAATCTCGGTGGGAACAGTGTTGCCATACATGCCTGGCCAAATTAATTGGTATGAGGTATAGTACTATGTAGTATGGCAAGCTTAATGCTATCGCCGGGATAGCTGCACATATTCCTCAATGGCTGTGCATATATGCATTCTTACAAGCAAGGTTCGTGTCAAAGTTACTTAATTATCAAGCAGATAACTATTCACGGTGACTTGTATATTATCAGACCTAACTCTGGCACAGCGGTCGCCAGGTAGAACAGACGGCGACCACAGCTGTGTTGCCTGACCGGGAGGAGGGGTGAGGGAGTGTACCATAAGAGGGCGAAAAGGATAGGAAAGAAAAGAGGGAGGAATGAGGGGAGTGTTAGTGTGGGAGGGCATGATGAGCATGGAGGACATCTTTGAAGGGAGGATGGCAGGAGGTAAAGGGATGAGTGGGGGGAGTGGTATATCTGGGGGCATAAGGGGATGGGTAGGGTATTAGGAGGAGGTGGTAGAAAATTGAGAAGAGGATGGAAATAGTGGGAGGGGGGAGATTGTTCTAAGATGGGTGAGAATCAGAGTATTAAGACGGAAGGTAAGTAGAGAGAAGGTGGGAAGCGTATTAAGAGGGGGATGGCAGAACGTATAAAGGGAGAAGTGAGGGAAATGATGATGAGTGGGAGATAGTACAGTATGAGGTGGGTTGGGGGAGTTTATTAACAGGAGGGATGGCAGAAAGTAGGGAGGTAGGGAGGGGGAGGAAGGGTAATGGTGAGTAGGGGATATAGGGAAGATTGTCCTGAAGAGGGTGGGGTTATATTAAGGAGGGGGGGATAGAAGATAGAAAGAAGGGTGCTGGAGCAGAGGGGAGCTGTAGGGTAGGCAGGAGTGTGGGGGAGAGATGATTCTGGCCAAGGTCCCACAGCTTAGCATAATACAAGCTTGTCGTTCCGCAGTTATTGCAGCCTTGGGTTTTATTTATCACTAGCCACTACCCCTCCCTATCCCTCCTCCCTCTTCCACCCCCTTCCTCCCCATGTCCCTCCTCATTTCTCTCTCCCCCACTGCCCTTCTCCTTCCTGTAGTCTTTGCCCTCGTTTCCCCTTCTACCCCTGTACCTTTTGTTTTCTCTGCCTGTTGTCTTGCTGTCTGTCTGCCTCGTCCTAGGTATTGTCTTGTTTCCGTATCTGTATTTCTCATTTTGCCTTTTTTTTTTGTCACTCCAGTAGTCCCATCATTCCATTTTGTCCCTTCCTCCTGTCTCTCTTATTTTCGGTTTCTTCAATTCCTACTCCTTTTGTACACTTTCCTTCCTCCTCTTCTCTGTTCTCCCTCCTCTTCCCTCTCTCCCCTCCTTCTCCCCTCCCCTCTCCCTCTCCCCTCCCCCCTCCCTCTTCCCAGCCTCACATCCAGGCACGAGAGGGCAATGAGGGCAATATACACACCAGAGATATGCATTCCGCGGCGGCAAGGTATCAGTGACGGCCTTTTGTCAGTGTGACCTTGACCTACATCGGGCTTAGGGGAGACTGCAGTTATTATTTTTGATGATGATAATGACGATGATGATGATGGTGATGATAATGATGAGTATAATTATTTTTGTTTTTAACAAGCTTGTGCTTTTTTCTTAATGATTGTTCTCGATATAGCACTGTTTGGATGTTGAGTTTGATACTCTAGTAGGTGGTGATCTTTAATATAGTTATTCCCAGCGAATCGAACGTTACTTCATCTACTTCTTTCACTACAGAAACTTAAACAAATACAATACACAAAGTAATGTATATGCCGTGTCCTAACAAGGTCAGGACCGAAAGTTGTCTTTTTGACGCCGTCGGACACACCACTGGAGCTCCGTCGTAAACGGCTGGTGTACGGCAGCTGCTGCAACACTGATGATGACAGTGTCGCTGTCGTGGGTGTTAGTCCCTCGTCAGTGATTGCAACGGCGACAGCCAGAACATCCATCTTGTTAATGGGAGAGGGACTCTTCCTCAGTTACCTCAAGGGCAATAGCTAAACGCCCAGTAGGTGTGGGCTCCTTTCCCGTCGGCAGCCATAACATTGACAACCACATCCTTTATATATAAATCCTTTACACTCTTGCTTCGACTATCTTCTCATTGTCTGATTAAATATATCTGAGGTCTTTACTTATCCCTTGGCTCAATTATATTCTCATTTTTTCCCGATTATCTTCCTACATAAATGGGGTATAGCTACATTAGGAAATATGCTGTGCCTTTGTAAGCATCCTTGTTTGGAGACTTGCCGAGTCATCTTCGTACTTATGAGAAAGACTACTGGGTGACGCTGTAGGTATGTGGGTGGATGGGCAGGGTGGTGGGAAGTGGGGAAAACAGATCCGTGGTGAATAGGTCCAGGGAGTGGAGAGACCCATGGTAAGGTTAGGTCCATTTGGGAAAAAACGTCGTTTGGAAATGTATCCTCGATGAAGTGGGGAAATAGGTCTATTGTAGATAATAGGCCTTTATGGGCGTTCGATGTTTCCACACAGAAGGAATATAAGCCCATTAAGAAAAATAGGTCCATATCAGCAAATAGGTCCAAGGCGGAATGCAGGTACTTGCTGAACTAATGTTGAATATCTTTCTGATATACGTCACAGTCTCCTCCTAAATATTTGTCATAACTTTGGGATAATACTTGGGTTTGGAATTTTTATAAAGTTAATTGAAAAAAATCTGCTCTAACACGTTTTACCCAAAGAGAATTAACGTTCCTAATCATGATAATAAGTGGTTTCTGTCTTAACTGTATAATCGTCAACCTGTTGCTCTAATACGTCTTCCTCTGTGACTATTTAATTCCCTAGTCATATCCATGAACGGATTCCGCCTGAATCATGCAGTCGTTAACCTGAATAATAAATATTAATTCTATCTATCTATCTATCTATTGCCAGACGCCTCAATTCCATACGGGGTGGCCACAAACAAATCGCCTCCACGTCGCCCTGTTCCCTGCTATTTCATTGCCCTGCTCCCAGCTCACACACCCCTGTCTCATATACCTCTCTACTCCACCCCTCCATCTCATCCTTAGCCTCCCCCTTCCCCTCTCCCCCTCCACCTCACTCACATACACTTTCCTCGTCAGTCTCTCACCCTCCATCCTCTCCACATGGCCAAACCACCTCAGTGTGTTTCTCCTAACTCTTCCTATCACATCCACATCCACACCACAACTCTCCTTCACATCCTCATTTGTCAGTTAATTCTGAAGAGGCATTTAGAGTAGAAGAAGTAATTTCATTCCCTGCTGCCCAGTCGCCAGAATCATTCTTCAGAGGTCCAGCACCACTCATAGTTAGCCATTTCCATGATCCCGTTTGTCTATTTAATTTGTCCGTTCCGTCACTGGGCTATTGCGTAATGAATTCTTGATATTAACCTTAACAGTCTCTATTATAATCCTTTTTCATTTAACAAGGGCTCTTCTGGATAAGTTTTCATCTTTTAAGGGGCGGGAAGGGTCTTCAGCATTTCCTTGCAGCTTGTTATATGTGTTGAACTCTTTTCTCCCTCTTCCTCTTCCTTCTCTTCCTTCCCCTTTCCTTTTCTGTTCCATCTTCCCTTGTTTTCTCCCCCTTCCACCCTCTTCGTCCTTCATCCCCTTTCTTCTTAATCTTCCCTCTGCCTTACCTTTTTCATTTGCCTCTTCTCACTTCCCTCTCTTGTCCCCCATACCATCTCTTCTCCCATTTCCCCCTTCTTTCCCCCTTCTTTCCCCTCTTCCCTTCACATCTTCTCCTTTTCTCTCGTTTCCTCCTTCCACTCTCTTTTCTCTTTAGCCTCTTTTCATTTCCCCTCATCTCACCCTGTCTCTCTCTTTTCCTCCTTCCTCTGTCTTCCCCATCGTCCTCTTTCTTCTCCTCTTCTCTCTCTCTCCCCCCTTCTACATTTTCTCCCCCGTATTCTCTTTTGTCATCCTTCCTGCTTTACTCTCCCCTCCTTTTCCGTCCCCGAGTCTGCTTTCATGTTCTTCCCCTACTCTCATTTCGTTCTTCGTCCTCTCTCCCTTTCCCTCTCCTCACCCCTACCATTTCTCTCAAGGTCTCCCCCTACCCCTCTCGTTAGTAGGACAATGGCAAGAAGCTAATGGACAGACTCTCCTGATTACCCCATCGCGACGCACAGAATGAGTAAATTACATTGAGGAGAGAGAGAGAGAGAGAGAGAGAGAGACCAACTATAACATAATAGAAATCAAGCTGTGGGTCCCATCCAGGTTCCAATCAGTGAGCCACGAGATAACTGGTGTTAGTACGATTTTAAAAAATGAAGAGGGAGGTGTCGATATATTTGCAAGGAGAGTGGAAGGGTTACAAGAGGATGAGAAAAAGGCAGAATATAAGAGAGAAGTGGAGGAACGATTGGGCAAATATGAATTGGAGCAGATGTGGGACGTGGAAGGTGTGTGCAGGATATTTACAGAAGAAATATGTGCAGCATGTGATGTGGTGTGTGGGAGGAAGAGAAGACGGAGGGGGGTGCAAGGAACAGCGTGGTGGACTGAAGAGGCGAGACAGGCTGTGGCACAAAAGAAGAAAGCATACAATGAATGGATGAGAAATAGGGACGTGGAAGAAGTTGAGAGGCGGAGGAGAGAGTTATATGTAGAAAGAAAGAGAGAGGTGAAAAGATTAGTAAGAGAGAGTAAGAAGAGAGTGGATGAGGAATTTGGAAGGAATTTGAGTGTAAAGTGGAGGGACTGTAAGAAAATGTTCTGGAAAGAGGTGAAGAGAATAAGACAGGGTGGAAGTGAGGTTAGCAGGGGAGTGAAAGATAAAAATGATAGATTACTAGTGGAGAAGGGAGAAAAGGTGAGCAGATGGAGAGAACACTTTAAGGAATTGTTGAACATACAGGATGGAAGTAATGCGAGTATAAGTGGCTGGGGAATGGCTGGGAGAAGGAGGGAGGTAAGCAGACAGGAAGAAATCAGTAAGATAGAAGTTGTGGAAGCAATGAAGAAAGTTAAATTGGGGAAAACCCCAGGAATTGATGGAGTGTGTGGTGAAATGCTGAAGCATGGGGGAGAGATTGTAGTAGAATGGATGTGGAAGATGTGTAGATTGGCCTGGGAGGAAGGTAGAGTCCCGGACGATTGGAAGTCAGGTATAATAATATTATTCCCTTGTACAAAGGAAAAGGGGAAAAAGAAGTGTGTGGTAATCATAGGGGCATTTGTCTTCTTAGTATAATAGGAAAAGTGTACGGTAGGATACTTATTGACAGAGTTAGGGAAATAACAGAGAAATTAATTGGAGAAGAGCTGGGAGGCTTTAGGAAGGGAAGAGGTTGTGTAGATCAGATATTCATTCTTAGATCTTTAGTGGAAAAGTTTCTAGAGAAGGGAAAGAAATTGTATGCGGCTTTCATGGATTTGGAGAAAGCATATGACAGGGTGGATAGACAAGGATTGTGGAAAGTATTAAGAATATATGGAGTAGATGGGAAGTTGTTGAATGCTGTGAAGAATATGTATGATGGTGCTAAGGCTGTAGTGGGTGTGGATGGTGAACTAAGTGAATTTTTCTCTTTTAAGGTTGGGCTGAAACAGGGATGTGTCATGTCTCTATGGTTGTTCAATCTGTACATGGATGGGGTAATAAAAGAGGTATAAGGTAGGGTAGTGGATGTTGGAGTGGCCCTGGTGAGAGAGGATAGTGTTTGGAAACTCCCTGTTCTGTTGTTTGCAGATAATACTGTGTTGTTCAGTGAAGACGAAGGGGAGCTGCAAGGCTTGGTAGATGAGTTTGGGAGAGTGTGTAAGAACGGAATCTAAAGGTGACTGTAGGGAAGAGTAAAATGATGGTCTTTGAGAGAGGTAAAGTCAGTGAATGTACAGCGAGGTTGGATGGTGAGGAATTGGAAAATGTGAGTATGTTTAAGTACTTGGGTAGTGTGATGAGTAAGAATGGAGGTTTGGAGGGTGAAGTGCTTGAAAGGGTACAGCAGGGAAGAAAGGTTGCTGGTTCTTTGAAAGCAGTGATAAGAAACAGGGAAGTGAGCATGGAAGTGAAAAAGTTACTACATGACAGTATTGTGGTACCAACTCTAACGTATGGAAGTGAAGCTTGGACGTTGTTGGAAAGACACAAGTCAAGAGTGAGAGCAGTGGAAATGAGTTATTTAAGAGGAGCCTGTGGAGTCACATGCAGAGAAGGCTGACGAATGAGGATATAAAGGAGCGTTGTGGTGTGGATGTGGATGTGATAGCAAGCGTTATGAGGAACACACTGAGGTGGTTTGGCCATGTGGAGAGGACGGAGGGTGAAAGACTGCCGATGAGAGTGTATGTGAGTGAGGTGGAGGGGGGAAGAGAGAGGGGGAGGCCGAGGATGAGATGGATGGATGGGGTGGAGAGGTATATGAGAGAAGGGGATGTGAGTTGGGAGAAGGGCAGTGAAATAGCAGTGGACAGGGTGACGTGGAGGCGTTTTGTTTGTGGTCATCCTAAACGGGATTGAGGCGTCTGGCAATATATATATATATATATATATATATATATATATATATATATATATATATATATATATATATATATATATGCAGAGACGTCACTTCACCGTGGAGATATGTATGCAAACTAAATACAGGAGAAATGAAAGGAGCAACAGTGAGTACTTTCGTATATTACATCTTCAGACAGAGTGAGACAGAAACGTAAAGGGTAGAGGTCTTTTATGCACACCCGCAGCAGGCAGTGGCACACAAAACAATGGATTACCTGAATTTTTACCTACGGCTACCTTATGGTCACCTGCAGCAGGGAGTTGAACACAACAAAGGATGACCTGAATCTAGAAATGGGTGATGGGTGATAGGTACCTTTCTTTTTTCTTCCTTATAGATGCACGTGACGGAGGAGGAGGGAGTAGGAGGGGAGGAAACGGGAGGGGGAGGGAGAGGGAAGAGGGAGGGGAGGAGGGGACGGGGGAAAGGGAGAGGGGGGAGGGAGGAGGGGATAAATACTGCTACTTAAGACCTAGAGTAATGCTAGGTGTGTCCCACACAGGTGTGACTACACTACCAGGAGATGACAGGGAACAGTCAGTTGTTAGTCTGGGGGATACTGCTTTAAAATTAATTCAGTTAACAATTTATTACACTCAAAATGACCATAGCTCATGTTTACATTCTTTTCATATGTGCCAGAAATTAGACAAGATTCTGTTACATTTCTTTCATCTAAGCTTTTTGATCTTGCTAGAATCTTGGAGCCCGCCCAGTCAATATGGTGATCACTGGATGCTTTGTGCTGAAATAAACCACTAATCTGTTGGGCTGTCCTTACACTGTATTTATGTTGTAAGATTCTAGTTTCCAAATCTTTTCCAGCTTGTCCTTTATTCTGTGTGCCACTACCTGCTGCGGGTGTGCCTAAAAGACCTCTACCCTTTACGTTTCTGTCTCACTCTGAAGATGTAATATACGAAAGTACTCACTGTTGCTCCTTTCATTTCTCCTGTGGTTATTTTGCATATATATATATATATATATATATATATATATATATACTGTAGATAGATAGATAGATAGATAGAGAGAGAGAGAGAGACTTCGTGGTGTGTGTGTGTGTGTGTGTGTGTGTGTGTGTGTGTGTGTGTGTGTGTGTGTGTGTGTGTGTGTGTGTGTGTGTGTGTGTGTGTGTGTGTGTGTGTGTGTGTGTGTGTGTGTGTGTGTGTGTGTTGAAATGGGGGGCAAACACTGGCGCTGGCGTGGTGAAAAGACAGGTGGGGGAAAGTCGTGTGGCTGCAGGCAATTTGATGGTCCAGCCACCACGCACCCCATCCCTCACAATTTTTGTCCAGGACCTGGGATTAAAGTAAGGCAGTTCTGCTCTTGACTGGTTTAACCAGAGCTGTACATAGAGCTCTATTATGTGAAATTTCCCTCCTCTTTCTAAGTTTTTTATGTATTCCATTTATCTCCATTTTAAATCTTGACTTTGTTCTCGGGACTCGTATATAAAGAAATGGATTTCATTTGTGGCCTAATCAAACCTTGCCCTAGAATTCACATGACTTTTTATGACGACTTTTTTATTTTTACCCTCCACCTGACAAAGTCAGAGGAGGGTGTTATTATCACTGGGATCAATAGATGTCCGTCTTAGAGCTGGGTGGCAGGGCGGCTGGCTGGGTGTAGAGATTTCATTTCCTGGCCAGAACTCGTATACTATTCAGTATAAAGTCATGAAATTTCACGTAGTTATGTGTCTTCTTACAGTGAACTGGTGCCTTTTGATAGGTAGAATGCTGTGTCTCAAGTAATTTTTTTGAAAGTAATGAACAAGTTAAAAAGAAAAAAAAAATGCAGAGATTTCGATGCTGACCTGCGCAAGGAATCTGAAAGGCCTAGGTTATGTGCTCAAGGCATTCTCTTTACGCCCACTTTTAAAAGAAAAAATAGGGGGGGCGGGGTTGACGGCCGTTATGCTCTTGGTTAGGTGTGCAGGGAAGTGGGAGGTATGTGGTTGGTCAGATGGAGGGTTGCAACAGGGTAATGTTGCCTATGTTTATTTCTGCTTTTGCCAGACTTTTGTTTTCCTCATCATGGACACCCATGTCATGGATGGATTAATTGTATTAGTTAGAAACTGAATAAGGAGGAGGCATCCAAAAGCCTCCCATCACCCACACTGTTTTAACTTGTTTAGCGCACAGCAACAAAATCATACTCGCCACACGTTAATCTTTTCTCACTTGATAATTCATTGAAATGTCATACAAGGTGTCAAAAAGTACCTGATCAATTTTCACACACTTATAAAATATTAAAAAAAAAAATAAGATACACATTGACTACCTAAGTATGTGTATGTAGCCATGGTGTGTGTGTGTGTGTGTGTGTGTGTGTGTGTGTGTGTGTGTGTGTGTGTGTGTGTTTGTGTGTGTGTGTGTGTGTGTGTGTGTGTGTGTGTGTGTCCTGTGCTCCAGAAAATTTAATGAATATGGATATTTGTCACTGTTCTTCAGTACAGCTGGTGCATATTCACCCCAGCCACATTTTCTGTAAGACCATGCATAATGCTCTTTGGTAAAACTGGAGGAATTCCCTAAAATTAAGTTTCACCAATTCCATCAATGTGTGGATATGGCACGATACACTCATGGCACGTCACTCACTGATTCCTCACACGCCAGTTCTGAGGTAGTAACTGATAACCCCTTCAGTGCGAGGACGTATTTTCAATTATAGTCTTACCGCCGCCAGACATTTTCATTTCGCTCGGGAGTTACTTTTCAAACTGGAGGGGGCCTTCATTAACCCGATTTGTTGCGCGATCTTATTACGAAGTTGAATGAAATAGTGCGGAGATAGCAATAATATCCTTACAAAGCGTCATGGGATTGAAAACGTTAAACCCATCCATGACCATTAAACTGCTTAAGAGAGTGCACAGAAACACTCGCTTTGAATACCCACAAATAATTAAGCTAGTCGTTTTACTTGTCGTTATAATATTTGTTCGTTTTATAATACAACGATGAGGTCAACTTCATTAGCTTCTCCACGAAGCTATAATTATTTCAATTTCTTCAAATATCTTCATCCATTGATTTGCACAACACCATGAAACATTCTCCTTCACAGTTGAACAGCCTGTATATCCCTTACAGTAGTGATAAACATGGTTAATGTTACATGTTCATAACCTTCCCATGACCTGTGCCTTTCACAAGGAACTGTGGGTCATTTAGTCAGCATCACTTTAGAAGACGGAGAGGGAGATGTATTGTTGACTTCTTAATCATATACTCTCTTTGTCAATTTTTTCATTATATTCCTTAAGAAGCCTCAGAATTTGGTGGCTGATACTGCCTTAACCGGCGGCGTCCCGTCGACGTGAATTAACGTCCACACTTTTTGTCACTGCCAATCCCGTCGACGTACATAAACGAGAATCAATTGCAAGGTCCCTAATTTGCACAATTTTCAAGTTTCGCGAGTGATTTTTGGTACGTAAACACGGGACACCTTCCTCTACAAGATGCCAGGCAGGGACAATGCCTTACCCAGCATGACCTCCTCCCCCCCCTTGCATGCCATTGTCTCAGCAATTCACCTGTTATCAGTGACCTGGCCAGTAAAGCCATGTCATGCCACGGTACGAAATTCAGGGCCAGAGTGATTCCCCAATCAATGACAATGTGGAGGACAAACTTTACATAGCATCAGAGGAAGAAACAGTCAGAAATGATGATCAGGCAATGTGGCAAAAAAAGGTAAGGTATGGTGATGAGTTAGTGAGTGAAACAATGCTTATAATGCCTATATTACTGTTTGAAAACCAATATACTCTCGTACTACATATAAATTCGTACCAAGTAAATAAATAAATACCATTTATGAGTGGTGTGAAATAGTTATCCTCCCATAGAACTAGTTTTTTTTGGTGCCAGCCTGTTAGAAAACCCAGTCAAGTAAGGAGGTACTGCTACCTGGATCGAGTATTTTAAACCTCAGGTGAGCGATTTCTCTAAGAATTTTCGATGTTTCTCACCAAAAGCGGAGGTTTGAGCCAAAAAAAAAAAAATTCCAAAAATGGTCGGGATTGGGGGGAGTCAGTGGTGGAAAACTGGTCGGGATGGGGCGGGTTAAAAGCAGACTGAAAACCATCATACATAAAAAAAAGCACACGTAAGTATGCATACAGGCGAGAGAGAGAGAGAGAGAGAGAGAGAGAGAGAGAGAGAGAGACAGACAGACAGACAGACAGACAGAGATGAAGACAAAACGAAATATCTGTGAAAATACATACTCGTAACTCATTCGTAATACATTTATATGGAAATTAACGAACTGGAAGTAGAGTCATGGTGGCAAGAAATGGACTGGTTGAATCCAACTCACGACTAAAGGAATGGCAATGAAAGAAAGATGCTGGGGAATGAAAACTGGACACCCTATTGACTCCACTGTGGTTCGGGGAAAGGTAGGAAAGAAAAGGATTGGAAGGTGGGTATATTCATTGTTTTTCAGCTTTTTTTTTTTTTTTAATTAACCCAGCACACAAAGGCTATATCAATGGGGGAATGGAAACGCGCTCCTCCAGAGAAGAGAGGGGAGGGAAGTAAAAAGTGAGAGAGGAGGGAGGGAAGAAAGAATGAGAGGAGGAAAGGTGGAATGAAGAAGAGGGGAAAATAGGGAAGGAAAAAGCAAAAGAAGGTGCGGACAAACGATGGGGTGAAGGAGAGGAGAAAGAGGAATGGAGGAGAGAAAGAGGAAGTGGGAACAGGGGCGAGAAGGCAAAATAAGAGGGAAAATGGTGACAGAGGAAAACGTGAGGAGAAGAGTAAGTAACAGGGGATAAATATATGAAAAAAGAGATCATAAGAAAGAAATGATGGGAAACAGACTAAGAACAAAAAATCAAGGAATGTGGCCTCGAGTGTGGTCAGGGGAAGAGAAGAAAAGTGAGGATATTTTAATTCTTTTTTCTTTCTTTTTTTTTTCTGTCAGGTCATGAAACAAAGGTTATGTTATGGAGGCGTAGGGAAAATCGTTATTCCGGAGAAGGGAGGGAAGGTAAAGGTAGAGGGGGGGAGAGTTGAAGGAACGGAAAATGAGAACAATTGAGAGGAAAGAGGAAAACTTGAGGAGAGAAGAGAGAGAGAGAGAGAGAGAGACAGACAGACAGACAGACAGACAGACAGAGACAGAAAGAGGGTGAGGCAGAGATACAGTAAGGAGAAGAACGGGAGAGAACGAGGAGGAGGTGGAAGTCGGGAGGAGAGAGAGGGGGAAAGCGGGAGAGATAAAAGACGGAGCAGAGAAGCAAGAGAGGAACAGAAAAGAAGAGAGACCCAGACCAAAGGAATTCGGGGAAGAGAATACAGACAAAAAATGGCTGCCTGGAGAGTTCTGTGTGGTCAGCGTAATTGAAAAATGTGGAGGATGTCTTCATTTTCTCTTCAGCCTAGAGAACAGATTACCTTTGTGATGGAGATGTAGTCAAAGGCACACCTCGGAAAAAGGGAATGGAAAATGGGAGAAAAATGAAGATGGCTAGAAAAAAATTGAAGAGTGAATAATGAAGGGGAGGCTCGAGAGAGAGAGAGAGAGAGAGAGAGAGAGAGAGAGAGAGAGAGAGAGAGAGAGAGAGACTATTACCATCACATCCACCACCACCACCAACATCATATCTGCCACCACCACCATCTTCATCTCATTTACCATCACCACCACCACCAATACCACCTCCACCATCATCACAGTTACCACCACCACCAAAACCACCACACCTACCACCACCATCATCATCACAGCTACCACCACCTCCACCAGCACAGCTACCACTACCTCCACCATCACAGCTACCACCACCACCACCACCACCACCACAGTTACCACCATTTTTTGCAGAATGAAGTTGTCTGCTCGTGGCATAAATGAAGTGATATACATCGGAATGCAGGTATGCAACCCTCCCTCCCTCTCTCTCTCTCTCTCTCTCTCTCTCTCTCTCTCTCCAAAGGTGCATGGAGTTCCAATGAAATACTCTGCCGTATTTTTCCGTGTGTGTGATATGTAGCACCAATGAGGACAATTATTAGGGGCCACATCAGGAAAATTTTAATGTGCATGGAATTGAAACTGGCCTATGTGGAGCCCAATTCCAACTATCCTGCCAAGTTTCATTTAAACTTTCCAGTCTTGGATGCACTGTATACACACACACACACACACACACACAGGATCATAGTATATTAGATAAAGATATAGGAGTATTTGAGTTTTGGTAATACTTGGCCATAAAGTTGTTTCTCTTTGTAATCTGGAATTTTGACAGGGAATGTAGAGTGTGTTTTGAGTATGGAAAGTTGAACGTTTTTATCAGTTAAGGTTATACTGAGATATTGAAAAACAAATTTAGATTTTTTTTTTTTTTAGCTTAGGTAATTCATAATAGTGTGTGTCCCATTGGTAAACATAATTTTTGTTGGGGTATATCCAGTGGCTTCGGAAATATGGCAGTCAGTTTTTGTTTGTTTGTCTGTTGATTTTTAGGAAAAGTTACTGATCTTCGTATTTTACGAGTAATTTGGACCACCAACTTAGATCAGGTAGTTCGTGATGGCGCTATATTTTACCGTTAAGCTTAAGTTTTGACCTGGAGTAACGTATGCTTGTTCTGCAGAGTGGAAATGTTTTTGTTGTCAGTTTACAGTACAAGGAAATATTTGATATAGATGGGGTACACATATAGAATAATTTCAGACACGGAATACAGAATATCCTACGAGAATGGTTTCGAAGGGCTTTAATCAATTACCATAACGATAATGAATGTTTTGAAAGATATGAAAACAGTATTTAGTATGTATAGTAATATTGCCGTAACTTTTTTTTGTTTTTTGTTTTTTTGACGGCCTGCCGTGATTATTTTGTAAGAAGGAAGCAGAAGACTTTTTTTTAGAACTAAACTGGATGCAAGTATAATTAAAACAGATGAAAGTTACGATATTATAATTTCGATTTAGGCAAAACATAGAGACAGTGTGTCTTTGTGCAAGGCTGTCAGTTCCTTCACTATGATTATGTACTATTAATTTCAAGCTTGCTATCTTCAGATTATCTTATTCTGCATGGGAGAGGCTGTTCGATCTGCAAGAGTTATATATAAGATCATTAACTTTCTAAAGTTTTCGGGCGATTTCTTGAATGAAAGAGACCATTTGATAAAAAAAAAAAAATAGCTACATTGCGTTTTCTTCATATTGAAGTGATTAACCTTCATTGCTAACAAGGAATGTCAAATACTGTGCCCTCCGGAAAATGAACATATATATTAGTTAAAACAAAGTTGCATCTCTCCTTTGCTATAATTAAGATTATGGTTTACTGTTAACGACCTTATTCAGTTTTGGGGAGACGACTCTTGGTGAAGGGGGTAGAAACTCTCTTGGGTAACTCTTTGGGAGTGGTGACAACTTTGATGTCTCTGTCGCTAGACAGTACTAATCAGCTTAAGGAAAACCTATCATACTGAATGTAAAAAAAAAAAAAAGAAAAAAAAAAGGCAGTACTGGAGCAGGCTGTTTCGGAATATTCATATGAGGTTTTAGTAAAAAACTGGCACAGTTGAAGAACTGTATAGTAAGAAAGGTGCTGAGTGAGTGGAAAGGATAGTTAACAAGAGAGGAATACTAAAAATCCCGAAGGAACAGAGAACAATATCCCTTAATTCAGGACATATAGTTGAGACAAGTTATGTTACGAGAATAAGACAGTAGATAGGAAAACATGGCAGAATATAGGCAGAAGAATAAAACGATAAATAGTTTTGACAGTAGTGACGAGAATAGGTGATAAAATGGAAGAATGAGATAGAATATTGCAAGAAGAGTGAAAGGTAATACAGCTGTTGCAGGAGATATTGCTGAAGTAGGAGAGAATAATAATGAACAGAGCAGAAAATGACAAGCAGATTTGAAAGGTAGATTGTTGTGACAGAAGATCTGAGAGTGTAGGAAAGAATATGACGACATGATTTATGATAATTATATGGATATTATAGTTGATATTATACAGTAGATGACTATGACACATAACTGAAGTAGAACAGGGAAAATAGGTGTACTGCAGTAAGTGAATAGACAGCTGTGACAAGTGGGTCGAGGATAGGGAAGAATATCGTCGCACGAGAATGGGAAAAAGAAAATATTTTTGTTACAGGAGGTGGCTTGAGGAAAAGGAAGAACAAGGTGGGATATGTCTACTGCAGAAAAATGTTAGTTGGCTGGAACTAATGGGCCGAGAATAGGGGAATATGTGGCCGGTAGAGAATAAACGATAATTTAGCCATTGCAGTGTTCAGGATGGGTGGCTGTGAAAAGAGAAGGCGTGAGAAAAGGGGAAAAACATTGATACAAGAAAGCAGGGATAATACAACTATTACAAGTTGTTTGACAGAAAACAGTACAATAATATGTCCTTAAAAAAAATAAAAAGGTAAATTGAAACAGTATTTGTGTTTTGTCTGTTCAGTTGCTGTGGATGCTCTATAATACTGCATTTAAGGCAACGCCAGGTAATTTCCTTTGCTTGGGAAAAACCTAGGCCCTCAGACGAATGTAAGAAACAGCGTCTATTTTTTTTTTTTTCACACCAGTAGAGGTAAGTTATTACACTTACATTTACACTAACTTCAGACAACTTAGTTCAGCGGAGAGAAATGAGAAAAGTCCAAGGGATAATGTGCTTCATAATGTGAATGAGGATGAGCTTTATGTGTAACTGTGGCTCACTCAATTAAAGTATGTAAATTGCAAGGCGTTAGGTAGAATGATAAAATATATTTTTCCTTTTCAGGTGAGGCATTTATCGTAAAAGATTTAAACCCTTTTGTTTTTGTTTCTCTGAGCATCATGACGTCATCTAATGGAGTAAACTACTCTGTTCATAATTTGCAACCATGGAGTTGAACACTGTTGCTGATTTCATTTAAATATCTTCACAGCGATGGTCAGTTATTTTATTTCATTTCTCTTTACTGCGATTTAATGCACTCCATTTCTTACTGAATGGGATAAAGAAGGTCATACCTAACCCATATAGTCAGAAAAATTTGTCTTTAAGGAGATTATAATCATCTGGAGGTAGGAAGAATAAAGCAAAATTCACGTACTCATGCTGAAGGAACCAGTGCTATGGAATTCTTTCTGGTGTTCCCTTTTTTTCTTTTTGTCTCTTTTCTATTGTTTTTTACATAATTATTATCGTCGACAGATGATTTTTTTAAACTCTGCAAAAAAGTTAATCAAATGAGCTTCTTCATTCAGGGAAGATATTTTCCAGCTGAAGAGGATACATGTAGTCTTCCTCAACCCCTTAAATACGAAGGGCCTTTCCCAAGCACCGTCGCGTCCTTTACAATTTATGCCATTCACTACTACCTTATTTTGAAACCAGCTTTCTCTGTCTGTCTGTCTCTCCTCTCTCTCTCTCTCTCTCTCTCTCTCTCTCTCTCTCTCTCTCTCTCTCTCTCTCTCTCTCTCGAATTTGTTTAATCTGAAGCCATAAATGCACACCTTATCATGCCCACTCACGTAAAAATTTTACTAATGCCTCCAGTATTATATCCTTTAATCCACTTAAACACAGAAATTAAATCTCCCCCGACTCTGCTCCTCTAATAAGCTTTAATATAACTTTTCAAATTGCCCTGAGTAGGAAGAAGATCATAATCTAGTGAATGATTTGTGTCATTCTTGTACATTCATCCTCTAAGAAAGAGAGAGAGAGAGAGAGAGAGAGAGAGACGTTTACTCCAGTCTGCTCAAAGTTACAACTGCAACAGGGACCTGGATTATAATTTCAAGTGTTACGTGTTGTAGTCATAGGGAAAAAACAGGACTTAGCAAAAACCGACCATCTTTATTAAGGACGCTCATGTAATCGGTAAGCATTATTAATCTAAGCCTTCCTTTTCCTACTTAACTTCCTTTACTTTTCCTCCCATTTTCTCCTCAATGCTCATTTTCATTGCCACCTTTCTGCTGTCATTCTCATCCTCCGCCTTTGTCTGTACTATTATTAACCCTCCCTAATTCCTTCATCATAGTTTCCATCTTCTTGCCCTGGATCCAGAGATATTCACTTACATTTGCTAACAGTTGATATCATACAGCAACAAGAATCCTAACGATTTTCCAGAGGTATTAACAAAGTGTTATAGGTATTCAACCCATGGGATGTGATGGTCCCTCTGGAAGGACTATGTGGGCAACTGCAATGGTCCTTCCAGAAGACAGTGGGAAATTTCATATTTTGCATGCTCAGTTATTCTTGCCTAACTCTTTAATACGCTCAATGATAAGGTCACATTGGTCCCCCCAGATTGCATGTAGGTGTTGCATCATTCAGTTATCCAATGGACACCATGGAGTCAGAATATTAGGTGGTTTCTCCAAAGTACCTCCCATTCCCACCTCTCCCTTCATCATTGCCTTTCACTCCCTCCATCTTTTTCTTTCTCATTTTGCTCCTCCCTATCTACCCCCCCCTCCCCATCTTGCTTGTTCCTCACCATTCACACCGTCCACATCTGCAAGGTCCTACCCAAAAATTCCCGTAACTTGACTAAAGAAGGAAAATACCCTACATCAAGTCCTACTCACCACCATCCCCTTCAAAGTAGTCTCCTTGGGCACTGAAATAAATATGCTAGCGCTTCCCTCACGACTGGAAAGCGTTCTGGAAGTCCTTGAGCATCAGCTTATTCAGGACCTTCTGCATTTTTCTCCTGGATCTCCTCAAAGGTGTCAGATCTTAATCCTTTCAGGTGGATTTTTATTTTTGGAAAGAAGGAAAAATCACAGGGGACCAAATCTGGTGAATATAGGAGGTGGGGGACAACTGGCATATTTTTTTAAGCCAATAACTGCTGAACAACAAGGGCTGTGTAGCATCCATTAGTTTGTCTGCTACTTGTCTGGTCGTTTTTGCCTCGCATCACTAGAAAAAAAACATTTGCACGTTCCATACGATAGGTTAACAATGTCACAACCATCATGGATTGTCCTCCTATAATCTTCAGGATGGTTGCTCAAACGTTGGCCACATTGTCAGGAGTTAAACTGGCGGAAGGGCGACCAGAATGTTCATTGTCATCTGCTGACGTTCATTTTTTTAACCCTCCTCAGGTAGACCTACAGTTTCGCATACAACTTAGGTACACCTGGGTCTGTCAGAACCAGCTTTAAAAAATGCTGCAGTGCCACACATGTTTTATATAATGAATTCCTGAATATCCTACAATGTATTAGGTCTTATTAGTTACAAAACTATGTAAATTAGTTTTAATTCATTGAACTCCATATACTTTTTTAAAAAATGATGAAAAAAATGCCAAACTAAAAGTTTTTCTCTTTTTTTGCAGTCACCATACACGAAAACAAAGAACACTATGAGCCAAGCACTTGTGTCACAACTTGAGGGATGGAGGACCTTCATTATGGGCATAGTGGATCCCACACAACATAAAATCAACTTGGAAACTCATAGTGAAAAATTCTCCCCCTTCTCAGGTACAACCCGACATGCAATTCTGAGTGATATATTGCAAAAACATAGAGAGACACGAAAGTAACCCCCCTACATCGTGCATGGGCACAAAAAGTTAGTAAGCTATTGAGAAGAACGGGGATCCCAGGCATCTATAAGTTACTGAACTATACCATCGAAAAAATTGCCAGGGTCTGTCATCCCAGGTGTACCTGAGGAGGGTTTGAACACCTAAACCAGTCGCAAGTTTGTGTAACCTCCAAAGTATTGTCACCAAATGCTTGTTTTAACATTTTATGAGTTTCTGCCATGTTCTTCCCAAGTTTCACGCAAAATTTAATGCACACACATTGCTCTTTCACATCCCCCATTTTTTAGATCATAACATTTCCAAACTGACTCAAATGCGGTGATAAAAAACACATACATGCAGCAAACGCATCCACCCTGCACAACGCCATTTGACACACTAATGTAGAACTACATATTATATGAACTTAAACATGAACTTAAACATGAGCACAAGTATTAAGCTGACTTCACCTAAGTTTGAAACTATGCAGCTGATCAATGAAACAATGAAGCCCTGGGAAGATTTGAGTTTGAGTATGTTCAACCCATATTATGTGTATAGCCCAGCACCTACTGTCTTTATAATCGTCTGCATTGTAGTTGCAGTACTGCTGTTTGCAATGCACAGAATGCATGCAAGAATTGCTAATTTGGAATCATTATTTAGTGGGGGGAGAGTTAACATCACAGTTAACCACCCTGAATGAAGTGTATATATTTTGTATATAGTATTAATTATATATATAAAAAAAAATAATAATAATAATAATACAAAGAAGAATGACCCATATATGGCAGACCAGTACCATTATCTTTAAATGAAATATTAATAACTCTTACAATAATCTTAATTTTAAACTATTTTTATTCTTGCATGTATGCATTTCACTATAATAACCCAAGTACATACTGTATTACAGTTAAATAATTTACTTTAATGCATTTATTCAAATATGTATACAACTTATTTAATATGTAATATTACTGAATAATCACTATTTACTATGAATAATATATGTATACAATATTCATACAATTATGTTACTTTACAATATTGTATATTTCACTTAATTAGCTTGTAAGTTCATTGTAATGTGTATGTAGTTTGTATTAATATATTAGAACTATTAACTGTCGATGGTACGCCATTTTCGCGCGGCCGAGCAGTATGTAGAACTACATATTATATAGATAGATAGATAAATAGATAGATAGAAGCAGGGAGTCAGATGATGAGAGGTGTTGTGTCTGTGAGAATCGAGCAATGCTAAACATGCTTACACTGAGGAAAGCTGACGACAGCGGCCAGTAAGGAGATGATGCAGTTAGCTGTCAGCAGTCCTCTCGTGAACAAAGACCTAGTCCATCCACGAGGAACAAACGTGACACACCCCAGCTACACCAGAATTTAGGAAAGAGAGCTCAGACGGAGATTAGCCACAGAAGAGGCAACAGAGGAGTAGACAGGCCTCAGAGGAGACAGGTCACAGGGAGAGGGGCTTGGCAATTTGAGAGAGAGAGACAGATAGCGAGACAGGGAGGTAGCTACCCGGGACTTATACTTTGTTCCGTGTGAAAGACTTGTTAATATTTCCAAGACAAATAAAAATAGTCCCATACAATTCTTTACCTCTCCTGTCACTACATGACACTAACACACAAAGGGTGCATACATTGCTACCGAGCATTCACACCGTACGACAAGCGGTTTCCACCCTTCTTTCAGATTTCGGGAACTTTTAGGTAGCACCTGGTATTACTCCCTCCTCGCCTTTCTCTCTCGCCCCCTTCGCATCTCCCACTCTCCCTCATCGCAACACCCTCACATCGCTCTCCCTCCCTCCTCTCTCTTACATATCCATGCTCACTTATTTTTCAATAACTCGCTTCAAATCCCTTCCCAGCATTCCTGCATCTGCCTCACACCCGAGAGAGAGAGAGAAAGAAAGAAAGAGATGAATGGACAAAAGAAAACAGACAGCCTGATAAGGACAGAGTGAGTGTGTGAGTGTGGAAGAGAGTATGAGAGTAAGGGAGAGAGAGAGTGAGGGAGAGGCACTGAAGACATGAGGTGGTGACCTGACAAATGACTTAGTTTCCTTGATGGACAGACGGAAAGGAGGGAATAACTATCTATCAGAGTCACTGGCAGCAGCCACCACCGCACCTTAATCAAAGAATAACATTTACAGTTAATTTGGGTGAGAAAAGTCAGAAGAGGGTTTGTGTTGGGAGATTCAAAGTGGTGTAATAGCTGATATTAATTCTGTCTGTCTGTGTGTCTCTGTCTGTCTGTCTCTCTGTCTGTGTCTGTCTATCTGTGTCTGTCTCTCTGTCTGTGTCTGTCTATCTGTGTCTGTCTGTCTGTCTTTCTGTCTGTCTGTCTGTCTGTCTGTCTGTCTCTGTCTGTCTGTCTCTCTCCCTGAGGACAGGTAGCACTGAGATTAAGAACGCAATTTAATTAGCAAAGTTGTCAATGAAGGTCATTATGTAATCCTTCCAGTCTAATAACAGGAGCAAATCAAAAAGAAGCATTCAGAGTGCAACACCCGTGGCTGTTTAATTGGTCTAAGGGCTTAGTATTTGATTTTGTCCCGTGACCTTGCTCTTCAGCCAATTGGTCTCCAAAGTATTATTTCACTCTTTGCCTCACTCTTAACCCTCCCACAAACCTTGATCTAAATCGAGTCAGACCTGTCTGAGTTGCTCTTGCCCTTTGATCATGTTCTTTGAAATTCACTTCTCAAAATGAATAATTTCATCATCCTTAGCTAATGGCTTATCTTCAGTCTTTGCACCAAATTTGGTTCAGACCGAGTCAAAAATATTTGAAGATTAGGTTGGACCATTTGACCTCCCATGGTGGCATTGACTTTTTTTTCATTTTTTTTTTTCCGGATTGTTCTGTAAGTTGAATCTCTTCATCCTTGCGATACCACGAACCTTCCCACAATGTGGGGTTAAAATCAGATCGAAACTCTTTAACTTGATCTTGCATATGATCTTGACCTTTGACCTACTAGTCTTGCGAACTCACTGGGTGACTCAATCGTGTCACCAAGTTTGGTAAAATAAATTATTCCAGTTAATTTGTACACACACACACACACACACACACACACACACACACACACACAGGTGTGTGTGTGTGTGTGTGTTTAGCAAGCATCTTGCTTTGCGAGTACAGGTACAATAAAACCGTTTGGAGATAGCAAGAATAAAGAAAACAGGCATCGCCTTGTTGAAATGGTTAATAAAATCTGGTACGAATATGGGCAGATTGTGTATGGATGGTGGTGTCTAGCTAAAGTACATCAGGACTGCATTCTTTTCTAGTTGTATAGTCAGGGACAAAATTATGTTTGCCTACTATTCCACAGGGTTTGTCTTACATTAAGAAAGAAGGGGAGGGTTATATTATTTCTATCGCCTGCACGAGGAACTTTACAGCAAATAAGTAGTTTTGGAAAATGTTAACCTTCCCTTGAATACATACAACAATTGACTTTACGTCCACATCAACTGTACTACTGGAATCACAAGGACAGTGGGAAAATATGATTTGTCGTAGAGCCTGACCGCCTGGCGAATAGGACTCGCCTTCATATCCGTGCTGGATGTTCTCTCCCATACACGACCGGCTTCCCCATAAACTTAGGACATGTTAATCACATTCCTTACGGACACCTCATTTCAGAAAGAAGAGCCTGGGACAGAGAAATATATCAGGTCTCTTCCAGCTTAAGAATACCAGCCTAAGAATATGTTGTTGCCGAGTAACCCCAGACTGTCTGGCCAACCAGAAACATTAACCGCAAGGAAGCATTCACCCCTGCATGGCCGTCATGTACATTTAGCTGATGTTCCCTTGCCGTAGACAATGCCTCGCCACAGTTAGGCGTGGGGAGAGTGTGGAGATCTGGTCCCCAGATGGACGCAGCATTTGTTTCTTTCCACCCACTTAACTTGTTTGGTTATATGGTTACCAAAATGGTTTCTTGGATACAGGAAACCATTGGGACTGTCTCTTAATGTAAAATCACGTGGAGTAGAAAGTGGAGAAATAGACTGCATCAGGAAGGTTGGGAAAGGTAGGAAGAGAGGAGGATCAAAAACAGAAAAGGAATGATAAAGGTGAGGGAAGAACTAGGTAGCACTACATCAAGTGAGTAGATGATGGTCACAACGACCTACCACCATAGAAAAATGAGTGAGCTATAACAGGTGAAATATTCAGCCAACATATTATATATCTGGCTATATCTTGTGGAATGAAGCGTACGAGACCTGCAGTACATAGGAAGAGACATAAACTAAGGATATTAAAGAAAATTATTTTGGCAATGTTTCTTACCTCCTAGGTTTAGCAACGCCATTTACAAGAAAATTATAACTACGGTACAGTTTCCGAGTTAGGCGAAGAAGCGGCATATACAACTACAGGCACACCTTACATTACAACCAGTCTCCTTCTTCCTATCATTCTCGCACATTCATCTTCATAAACTTTTTTTTTCTATTCTTCAGCATTACTCGTCTTATTTACCACCTCGTTTTTATTTAATTTCTTTTCTTTTTCTTCTTCCCCTCTTCACTCTTCTACTCCTCTTTCTCTCTTCCTCCTCCTCCTCCTCCTCCTCCACTTACTGTCACCCTTTTCACCCTTTCTCTTATTCTTCATTCCTTTCTCTCCTCACCATTCTTCCTTTTCCTCCTTCTCGCCGTTTCCCCTCTGCTCCCCGTGCTTTTGCCTCTCGTCTTTCTGCATTTTGTATCAGATGTTTACATCTTTCTTCTTTTCCGTTCCCTCCTCCTCGTCTTCTTCTTCCCGTGTTGTCTTCGTCCATCTGAAAGGCCAGAATATGTGGCGATTAAATCTCAGACCAGACGATACACTGGCCAGAAATATACTCTTCACTTATGGCCGAGGGGGGAAGGAGGAGAACGAGAAACGGAGGGAAGAGAAGGAAGAAGGAGGGGGCAGAGGAAGAGAGGGAAAAGAGAGGCAGGGGAGGGAAAATGAGGTGGAGGAGGGGGTAGGGGATGACCGTTGGAAGAAAAGGCTTGGCAGGTGGCAACGATAAATATTCGTAGTTGAGAGAGGTGGGGGAGAAGAGGATGAAGAGATGGAGAGGAAGGGAGGAGGGATGGAGACATGGAGGTGGAATATCATGAGAGGAGGGGAGACATGTAGGAGGGTGGAGGAGGAGTGATGGGGAGAAGATGTGGGAGAGGAGATGCAGGGGAGGGAAACGAGGAGAAAGACAGGGGTGAGAAGGGGCGATATGAATGGAAGGTAAGAAGGTTTGGCAGATGGTAAGGAGAAAAGGACTAGTTTGGAGGAGGAGAGAAGAAGGGGAATGGACGGAAAACAGAGACACAGAAATGATGGAAAGCAGGGGAGGTGGAATGGTGAAGGAAAAAAGGAGGAGAGAGGCGGGAGACGAGATGGAGGTGGAAAAGTAGGCAGGGGGAAAAAAAGAACATGGGAAAGAGACAGAGGTGATGTGATTAAAAAGGTTTAGAGATAGAAAGGCAAAGGCGGAGGACAGAAGAGAGAGAGGGAAGGAGGAAGAGGGAAGAGTTGAGGAGAGTCGGGAGACACGGAAATGGGAGAAGGAGAGCAAAGAGCGGAGAAGCAAGAGAGAGAGAGAGAGAGAGAGAGAGAGAGAGAGAGAGGAGTAAAGGGGGAGGAGAGAGGAGAAAAAAAAAAGTAAGAGGAAAAAGGGAAAAAGGGAAAGAGGCAGCGACAGATGAGGAAAATGAGAAAGATGCAGGGAGAAGAGGAAGAAACAGGAGAGGGAGGAGGAGGAGGGCGGGGACAGAAATAAAGAAGGCCGGAAGGTAAATAGATTTGGGAAATAGTAAAGGGGCTTTCGCACGTTCAGGAGTCGGACGAAGAGTCGCCAAGAGTTCAAACTCCTCGTGGATTCTTGTCAATTTGGCCAAGAATTCAGCAATCTAGGAGTGCGCCAGGTGGACACTACATGTAGCTACGCGTAGCTTATGCGTTGCTACGAGTTCCCTAGGGAGGTGCCATGAGTAGCTAAGAGTCGCTACGCATTGTCGAACCAAATGGTCCGTGAAGGTCTACGAGTAGCCATGAGTAGCTAAGAGTAGCTAGCAGCAGCTAAGATCCCCACTAGAGTAGTTACGAGTGCGCTACGACCATCAAGAATTTGACGCGAGTCTGTCAGAGTGTCGGGCGAAAAAAATCTATATATAAAGGATGTGATGCAAGCAGACTACTCATTCAATAGCGAGCTTGCATTCAGCATAGACCTATGTATCCTCAACGACCATGGCCGGAGGTGCCCGCGAATTGAAACTACTGAAGCTGTAGGTGGATTTGGGATGTGAAGCGTCTGACATCAGTGTGGCAATATGTAGGCTGTTACTTGAGAAGAAGAAAAGAAAGCAAAAGAGGAGAACCCTTTGGAGCAGGTTATGGCTGCTACGACGTCCTATGTACGGCCAGTACGAGAAACTTATTGACGAGTTGAAATTGGAGGGCTCCCTTAGCTTCAGGAATTTTCTTCGAGTGGATGACAACATGTTCATGGAACTGCTGAAAGGGTTGGTTCCCGTATCGATACGCAGGACACCTTCTGGAGGAAGTCATTGTCACCTGAGTTGGGTTTGGCCATCACTCTACGCTACCTGGCGACTGGAGATAACTACAAAACCCTTTCATATGGCTTCAGAGGGGCCCACAATATCATCTCACTTATCATTCCCGAGACCTGCGAGACCATCATTGCAGAGTATCTGAAGGATGTCCTGGCCTGCCCCACAACACCTGGCACCTCAAAACCAACGGTCACCTACTCCCAGCAAATTCGCAGTGACTCCTACCACACTTTTACCATTCTCTTGGCATATTCGTATTGACTCATAGATAAGTCTTAACTACTCGTAGTAACTAGTGGATGAAATGAAACGAAACTTTTGAACGCTCCTGTGAAACCCCTACCTACTCTTGGAAGACTCCTTGCTACTCTTACCAACTTCTAGCGACTCATAGCTACTCTTAGTTACTCACAACGATTCTCAACAACTCACAAAGGTTTTTTGATACAAGAATCCTTTGAGAGTAGCTATGAGTCGCTTAGAGTCATTAAGAGTAGTCACGAACGCTTTAGGTACGCGCTAGGAGTTAAAAAATATTAGTTGCGGTTCTCGAAAAATTTTGAACATGTCAAAAACATCAGTGCCGGTATTAATAAAAACTTCTAGGAGTACTCCTAAAATTACTACTAAAAGTGGCTGTAGATGAGAGTTGCTTCTAGAAGTTCCTCCTAGGAGGACTGGTAGTAGTAATTTCGCTCCTACCATGAAGTGTTACCAACACAAAGAATCTCTGTTTAATATATTTAATAAATTACCATTAGAAAGCCTTAGAGTATCAGCAAGTAGTTTAAAAACGAAAAACTAGTTTTTATATATAGAAACAACATCTATTTGATCATATATTATGATTCTTTACGAATGTCGATAAAATAGATAAAATGTAAACACATCGTGTGGTCAGCTGATCGTGCCTGCTACCATCGGAGCATTGTGTGTACGCGTGGTACAGTGACCGTCAACAATGGCACAATTTCAACATACCACGGCTGCAGATAAATTCCGGAGAAAGAGAAACTGGACGGAGCAAGAGTATCTCGTGCTGGCAGAAGGCATTGGAGAAAGAAAAAGAATTATAAAAGGGAAATTCGGCCCGGGGAACACCTCGGACATGAAAAAGCATGCATGTGCTGCGATTGCAAATGCATGCTGCTTCCTCTCATCCACTTTCTTGCCAAATTTGGGCATCATGTGTTGATCCAGGCCACCTTGCAACCATATCCAGAATTTTATATTCACTATCAAACGCCAACTGAATGTTCATGCTGTGGTAATTTTTCCTATTCACATACACTTCTTCATACTGGTTTGGTGCCACAATTCGTATGCGAGTCCCATCAATCACACCAAAGCCAGCAATTCGCCAGAAATTTTCTTCCAATTCTTTGTAGTTCAGGAAGTGTACGAGGGAATTTCACAAACCTCTTAACAATGTGTGGAGCAGTTAGAGCATAAAGTGTTTCCGTTATCACATTGCTCACTGATGGCTGCGATGGTCCAAAGTCATCACAATTACTCTGCTGCATTTTTCCAGTTGCAAGGTACCTAAATAGTGTCAACACTTCCATCTCGGGTGTGAGAGGATGGTTTCAATGTGTGGGCCTTTCCAGTACATCTCTTACTAAATCAGTAATAAACAGAATGCCCTCACGATCGAAACGGTACCTTCTTACAAGTTCTTGATCATCATATTCCATGAATGCATCCTTCCGAGCTCGAAAATTTATGCGTGGTGGGTGGTGTCGGTCAGCCATGGTCTATGTTGTCTTGTCTCATCGGTGTTCGAGGAACGCAGCTACTGTGTTTACTGTCACTAAAAGCCCTACTAACTCCTTAAAAGTCCTCGTGGAGGGCTTTTACTTATGAGCGATTTTACGAGTAAACTTAGGAGTTGAAAGTAACTTTTAGGAGTACTTCTAGAAGTTAGGAGCCAAATTTAACTTTGAGAGGAACTTTTTACTCCTAGGAGTTTTTATTAATACGGGCACAGGAGTGCGCGAGGAGTCCCGAGACAAAGCCGAGAGTCCGTAGGACTATAGAGGAACTGTCAGGAGTAGGGTGCAGAGTGTCTCAGGAGTAGCAACTCGCAGTGATTCTCCGTCCGACTCCTGAATGTGTGAAAGCCCCTTAAAGAGAGAGAGAGAGAGAGAGAGAGAGAGAGAGAGAGAGCAGAAAAAGGAGAAGGAATATGGAGAAAACTGGAGGGTACAAAGTTTTGGTTATGGTGTGGAAGGAAGTGAAGAGTACATGAATAAATACAAAGGCTGGAAGAGAAGGATGTTGGGGGGAAATGTCGAGAAGTTTAAATGATAAATATGTTAAGTATATGGCAGCAAGGAGGTGTGGAGGCAGAGGAAAAGATGAAAGTAAAGTAGGAGGACAGAGAAATGATAAAGCGGAAATGGAAGAGACTTGGAGGGTAAGGACATTTGCCGGGTTTATGAGAGAGAGAGAGAGAGAGAGAGAGAGATGACAAAGGAATAAGGGAGTTGGAAGGTAAGAACGTTGGTTGGTAGCAGGAAAAAACAGAAGAGAGTAAAAAAAAAAAAAATGTGAGCAAAGGGAAAGGGAGAGAATGAGTGAGGTATAACTGGACAGACCTTGAAGATGAAAATAGTCTGGCAAAATTAGAGATAGATGTAATTAACCAGACGGAAAATGGGGACAAGAATGAAGGGAAAGAGTACAGAAAGTTAATTTGCAGGGTAAGGAAGGTAAACAGTTGGTAGAAAAGGTGATGTAGGCAGTAACGAGGTGAGGAGGAAGTTAGGGTGAGGTTAGTGGGACTGGGAATTGATTAAAGCGAAATGGAACTCTAGGTAAGGAGGTTTGTAAGATGGGAGAGTCGACGCTAAGGGAGGTAACTGAATGAGTCTGAGGAAGCTAATCAGTGACTGGAGACTTGGGGCGTATAACCAATTTTCAGTGCGACAAGATGTAACTAACCGTAAGTTTGGACGATCATTTGTGGAGCACTGGTAATTGATGGATGCGATCAGCGTGAATCATACACTGCAGGATGTAATCATCAATGATATAAAAAAAAAAATCATACTCTTTCATTTCATGCTTCAGTACTGGTAAAAAGGGGAGGTGGGTTGCCTACTCCTCCTCCTAATGTAAATAATACGGACCATATCTCTCTCACTGCGAACATTCGTATTAGTTCAGGATTTGTCTCCTTAAGGATTTATTCTAATTACAAGAGATTTATTAAACTGAAGAGGTTAAATATAACCATAAAAAAGAAACTGAAAAAATAAAAGGTCTTCACAAGATGTTTAAATGCATCTGGTGATAACATGGAGTACATAAAAATATGCCATGCTTATGAAGGGAATAAGAATATATAGGAAAGCTGTTATTGTGTTAGGAGACAGTCATCCTGGCAAAACACATTAGCTAACCCTATCATTACGATGACGTAATTTAAGTAGTATTATTGAGGTCATTATACGATTTTGTCTAGCATGGGAGAGCTCCCTAACTGTGAAAGGGCTAGTTAAGGCGATATCATACTTCTCCATTTCGAAGTCCCTCCTGGGTTGAACAGTGTCGTTGTATAATATTGATAATTTTTCTGAACTTACGAAAGGGCTTTTATTTAGGATGAATACTTGATGGTTGTATTTTACTCCCTTAGTTAAAAAAAAAAAAATCCTAAATTGAAGTAAATCACTAGCAGATATCAGAAAAAAAAAATGCTAATAACTGAGGAAGATGCTAAGCGAAGTCTCACATACCAACGAAAATAAAGTTCCTTAAACGGAAACTCCTGAAGGCAACGATGCTTGACAAATGATTATAAAGACATCGTACAAGGAAACTGCTGAGGAGGGATTAGTGGAAGAGAAAAATATTAAAGAACATAATAGTCGAATGCGAAGGAATAAAACTTACTAAGGTTAACTGATTTATATATATATATATATATATATATATATATATATATATATATATATATATATATATATATATATATATAAAATATATATATATATATATATATATATATATATATATATATATATATATATATATCTGTGTATATATATATATATATATATCTGTGTATATATATATATATATATATATATATATATATATATATATATATATATATATATATATATAAAACGGAGGAAGGAAAACAAATGGAGAAAAAAAAATCCATACACCAGATTACTGGTGTCCTCTGTTCATAAAATATCTGTAACAGTTAGACTTGAACAGTTGTAGGTTGAAATTTGGAGGAAAACAACTCTGGGGAAGCGAGTTCCAGAGAGATGCAGTTCGGGGAATGAAAGAATTCTGATAGGCAGAAGTTCTGCAATATGGTTGAGTGACATTCCAGTCATGAGCGCTACCAGATGCTCGTGTAGCACGAGGGAAGGCATGGAGAGGTGGCATCATGGACGCAACTTCGTCTGAGCATTTGCCAAAAAAATATCTGTAAAATAATGCAAGGGAGGCAACATTCCTTCTTACTTGCAGGGGAGGTAGTTTATATGTAATGGCAGGGTTGTTAATAATTCTAACAGCTTTATTCTGAATTTTATCTAGTTGTCTTAATGCAACCTCTCCACAACCATTCCACAAGGGTGAGCAATATTCAAGCTGAGAGCACACATGACTCTTATAAATTATAGCTAACTGCTCATCAGCGAAGAAGTTACGGACTCTGTACAATAATCCAAGTTTCTTTGAGGCGGTTTTAGCAACTGATCTGACATGAAAGGTCCAGCTGAGGGCACTGTTAAGTGAGACACCAAGAATTTCAATACTTTTGGAGATGGGAATACTAGTAGCACTGAAGGTAATGTACGAATCTGGCAATATCTGTCTATTAGTAAACTGTATATATTTAGTTTTACTAGCATTAAAAGAGACAAGGTTGTTTTGTCCCCATTCACTGATTGTAGATAGATCTTGATTTATGGAGATGGCTGTATTGAGTTGAGAAGTAGAGATATTAGACTTTGTAAATGGATGTCTGAGTGTGAATGAACTATGTAGTGTTGAGTCATCTGCATATGAGTGAATGGGATTGTGAGTGACAGATAAGAGATCATTAATATGAACCAGAAATAGGGTTGGCGCCAGAACTGATCCCTGCGGCACGCCGGCGTTAATTGAGTGGAAATTCGAATATACATCATCTACTTTTACTCTTATTTTCCTGTCACTAAGATAAGAGGAAATCAAAGGAACAAAAGACGTTAGTCCATAGGAAGGGAGTTTGGACAGCAGGGAACGGTGCCATACTCTGTCGAAAGCTTTAGAGATATCAAGAGCTACTGCATGAGTTTCTCCAAAAAGATCAATTGATTGATGGATGGTATGAGTTAAAAGATTGAGTATGTCAATGGTGGATCTTTCGTGGCGAAAACCGTATTGTCTATCATTAATTAAGTTGTTGGATTCAAGATGTTTAACAATATGCTTATTAATTAAAGTTTCAAATACCTTACCAAGAGAAGATGTGATAGCTATTGGTCTGTAATTGGAGGGGTCAGACGAACTTCCTTTCTTCGGAACTGGGTGGATATTGGCTTCTTTCCATGAATTTGGGAATAAAGAAGTACGTATGCATAATCTGAATAATTTGGCTAGGACAGAGGCAAGTTCAGGGGAACACTTTTTCAAAACAATTGGCGGAATTCCATCTGGACCTGGAGCTTTGTTGGCAGGTAAATTGTCTAGGATGGATTTTACAAATCTCTTCTGTATTTTAAGTGGGGCAATTTCGGGAGAATCAAGTTCCAGTACTGAGACATTCTGGCTGGTATCATCCATGGTAGAGTTTCTTGCAAAGGTACTAGCAAAGATATCTGCTTTCCCACGTGGGTCATTTGTAATATTGCCATCTGAAGATTTTAGTGGGGGAATGGAAGATGACTTGTTAAAGTTATTATTGAAAGAATTAAGAGTTGACCAGAATATTCTATTGTCATTAGGGTTGTTAAGTAGTTTTGATGCTTGCTTTTGAAGAAAGTTTGATTTAGATAGATTTAATACAGCTTTTGCGTGATTTCTAGCAATTTTAAATTGGGAGAGTGATTCAGGTGTTTTTGATTTTAAGTAAGAGTTATATGCTAATGACTTTTGGGCTGTTGCTCTGGCACAATTGCCATCAAACCATTTTGGAGAGTTTGATCTTTTAGTGAATTGTTGACTTGGTATGAATAAATCCATACCAGCTAGTATCAAGTCACAAATGTGGGACTGGGTAGAACTGGGATCACTAGAGAAGAAAGACTGCCATGGAACATCAGCAAGATAATTTCTAAATCCATCCCAGTCTGCCCTGTCAAAGTGCCATCGGGTCACCCTGACAGGTTCGGAATGGGGAGGTGTAGGAGGGTTAACTAATGAGGCTTTGATGAGATTGTGGTCAGAGGATCCAAGTGGTGACAGTACCTCTATCCTGTATTGATCTGGATTATTTGTCAAGAATAAGTCCAAGAGATGGGCATTATGGTCAGGATTATCAGGTATTCTGGTTGGTTGCTTTACCAACTGGGTGAGATTAAACGATTCCGCAAACAGTTCGCATTCTAGACCAGCGTCGTCAGTCCGGGCAGAATGCAATAACCATTCAACATTGTGTATGTTAAAATCACCCAAAATGGTAATTTCATTGCTAAGGGCAAGGTCAAGGTTATTCAACTGAGTGGATATGGAATCAAATACACTGGGTTCCGAAGAAGCATTGGGGGAACGATAAACTACACAGATATATTTGGTAATGTTTTGGCAATTTAATTTATATAATGAGTAATCAAAACTGGATGAAGTGAAGTTTAAAATAGTATCAACTGCATATTGGGATTTGATATAACAACAGGTGCCGCCCTTGTTTCGAAAGTTTGTAAGGAGATGGTAACCGGGAAAACAAAATGGAGATATATCGGTAGAGGGTGAGATTTGTGGTTCTGTGAGGAAAAGGGCCAAAGGGGATATGGACTGAAGGAAAAAATGAACTGAGTTTAAATTTGTGGTAAGGCCGCGGATGTTGGTAAAGAATAAGACCGCACCGTCACCTCTTCGCCGACGAGCATTCCCGGAAATAGCAAGTCGCTGCTGGCACAGTCGCTTGATAGCGACCGGGAGGACCCTGTGCCTCCAGCCCTACCCTGCCGGTGGTGGCAATCCGAGATACCACCTCATTTGATTGTGAGATTGCAGCGGCCATTACTAAAGATGTGAATAGAAGGTGTGATATGTTATGCGCATGTAGTGTGGTGTAGACAGTTGAAGGTAGAGGTATCATGAGAGCATGCTGGCCTACTCTCTGTGTAAATGAATGCACTGAAAATGTTCAGAAAAGGGAGATGGTCAGGATCAAGTCCTGAGGGCTGGTGAAACGGGAGCTCCAGCTCTCCCTGTCACCAGCTTGCCATCAACCTCGGGAGTACTGCCCTGTTCGACTGGTGATATATATATATATATATATATATATATATATATATATATATATATATATAGAATGAAGTGAAAGGGAGAACATAGGATCAGAATGAACTAATGAGGGGAAAATGATAGGGGAATGAATAAATAAGTGTTGGACAGGTAGCAAAGGATAAATCAAACGAGAGAGAGAGAGAGAGAGAGAGAGAGAGAGAGAGAGAGAGAGAGAGAGAGAGAGAGAGAGAGAGAGAGAGACCAACATAAACAATGGCTGTGCTATCCACCAGTCACCAAGAAGAGAAAGCTAACCTTCATGAAAGAGAAAGTGAAGTAAAGTTTCAGAGTATTGAAACAAGACGGCTGAAGACTGACCAACAATGAATCAAAGAAGAGATATTCCAAAGACGGACGAAATTCCACGAAGAATAACAGTAAAGTTAAAGCGAGGAAAAATACACATGAGGAGATAGCACTGAAATTTCTTGCAGGCTAAAGTATTGCTAAGAGAGAGAGAGAGAGAGAGAGAGAGAGAGATGGTGAGGTGACATGTCGGAGGGTGGGTGCTGATAGTTTCTCTCATGGTGTGTGGGAAGGGGGGGTAAGATGAAGGGGGAGGAGCGGAAAAGGAAATGAGGGGAGAAGAGGGGAGAGCAATGGATGAAGGAAGGGAGGAGAAGGCCAAACGAGGAGAGGGAAGAAGGGTCGTTTCGGTGAAGACTATGCTCTATAATTGAGGATATTGTTAAATGTTTCGTGGGCACAGTGTGTGTGTGTGTGTGTGTGTATGTGTGTGTGTGTGTGTGTGTGTGTGTGTGTGTGTGTGAGAGAGAGAGAGAGAGAGAGAGAGAGAGAGAGAGAGAGAGAGAGAGAGAGAGAGAGAGAGATTGGTGCAAGATGTCTCTGCTTACATTCCACCAGCTGTGGCTAAAATGGGGTCAAAACTATTTATTCTCACACACACACACACACACACACACACACAGATGCGCCTAATTAATAACCCGCACTTGCTTCGCGAGGTGGGTTTTTAACTTTGATGTCGATCAGGAAGATGAAGCAATAGTGATAGTCACTTGTGGACGTTAACTCAGTACACGGCAGGGTACTAATGCTGCACCATCCTCCTTTGGGAGCTGAGTGAGGAGGAGGCTGTAGCACGGGCCGAACAGGGTGGTACTCCCGGGGGGAATGGGAATGCTGGTGATAGGGAGAGTTGGAGCTCCTGTTTCACTAGCTATTTACCCATTCCCCTTTGCTAACTTTTTCAGTGTGACAGTAACATGGAGAGTAGACCAGCATACTCTCCCAAACATTTCCTCTAACTATCTTATGCACTACACCTCATGCACTTTACATTTCACACAACGTATCCCACTATGTTACAGGGGTTGGTGCCAGCAAGGGCATGCGGCCAGAAAACTTTGCCCACGCTACCTAGTGGTGGACATCTGCGGGGAAGAGTGACGGGGGTTCCGCCGGCATAGATCATGGGTCCAGGGCGAGATGGGTCTCGGGCCTGTGCTAGAGAGTACAGGGTATTGCGGTTCCCAGGCTGCCGCTTCCGCCCAATAGAGAGGGGGCTCCAACCTGGGAGTAGCACCCCAGGAGGCAGCACTATCAGTGGGTGTATAATGGCGGGATAGTTGCAGTGCCAAGGTGCACTTGGAGGGTGTCCCTGCAGCTGTCCTGGCAGGGTGCCCTGAGGCCCCTACCACAGCCACTGGTAAGCTGGTGGGCTAGTGGTCCCAGATCCATTCCCTGGACTTGGGGCTGTGCAGTGAGTGGGGCCTGTGGTGTGTCTATCCCCCTTTATTAATACTGACTATGACAAAATACAAGGATAAGTTTCAAAGCAAGCCTGAGGACAGTAAATCACCCAGGGGAATGAGAGTGGGTTCATGGAATTTGGGAAGTTTGAGGGGAAGAGCGGGGGAAGTTGTTGAGGCATTCAGTAGGAGGTGAGTGGATGTGGCGTGTTTGTAGGAAGTCTGGTACAGGGGTGGATCAGCCAGGAAGACTGTTGGGAAGGACTGTTACTATAAGTTCTTTTGGCAGGCGGGGACAGATGGATATGGGGGTGTTGGTGTGATGGTTGCGGAGAAATGGATGGAATATGTTATGAATGTTATGAGAGTAAGCGATACAATATTGGTAGTGAAAATTCTGTTTGGTAGAAAGATAACTGCAATTATATCAGCATATGCTCCACAGGCAGGATTGGATGAAGAAGAGAAAGATAGATTTTGGGATGATTTAATACGTTTAGTACGGGGTATGCTTGTTTGTAACCTTTTTGTAAATATTATATAGTATGTAAATATAGTACATAAGTAGTTGTAAGTAGTTGTAAGTAGAATCCAAGTAGGGCGTCACCGCCCAGTGTTATGTCTAAGAGCACTTATATTATGTCTGGGATTTGAATGAGTCACGACTTCCGTAGTCACACCGCCGGTCTAGCCTGAGAGAGCCGGTGATCAGTAGCTGTCTGTAAGGGTCTGGGGTTGGACACCAATGCTGTCCTGTGCTGTTGTACGAAGATTCACGACGGTGTTTAATATATTGTCAGAAAACTAACTCCTACACTTTGTCTTCACCTACGTCTGGCGTCAAGGGGCATTGACAGCATTAACATTTGGTGGAAAGCGAGTGGAATTATAGTGATTTACGTCTTTTGTGGGCCGGCTTAGCTGTGTCTGTCTTCCCACGCTGCTGTCGCTGCTGTTCTTCCCACGACGACACACAGTCTATCTGCGCCCTAGCCTCCAGCCCTGTTTGCAATCTTGGTGTGGAATCGTTCTAGGAGCCTTGATGTAATTTTTTGGAATTTCCTCCACATTAACACCCCACCTACCACCACGCCACTACAGCCACATAAGGTTCCTGCTCCTATCAACCTACAACCTGCCTTTGCCTGCCTGTGTTCCTGTCCGGCCTGCTGTAAGGGTTAGTTTCAGCCCCCACAAACTCCACCCCAGACCCCACACCAGGAAGCAGCCCCCAACCGCCGCCTGACGCCGTTACGTCATCGTTTTCCCCCACCCAACACACACACCAACGTCACCAAGGGAGCGTGACCACTCACACCGAGCTATGTCACAGTCTTCTGCTCCTATCAGCTTCTCGTTCCGCCCAGTGGTGCGCCACCACCCAGTGACGTCACGGACACTTCCACTCAATCACGAGGAGACGAGAGCCTCACTTTTTCTTCAGCCTTGGGATGGACCGCATCTCACTACAAGTATTTTCTACCTGCATTTTCATGCAATTCATCATTCCATCACATTAATCAATCCCTTTCTACAGAGAAGCTAAGCTGTCTTTATAGATTGTGATATTTTCGCCATTTACTTTTATCCATTCATTGCATTCTGGTCCCTCATTTTTCATTCAGTCAGAATTTTTCGTTCACTCACTCCTACTTTATCCCATTTTCTTCCACTTATACTCAGCTTTTTTTTTTTTTTTAATGCGAGGAAGAAGGAACCAAAGGCCATGAGCCCGCAGTAACAGTTCCCTCCAAGAGAAAAACAAAATACAATATAGAGCCAAATTCAAGATCCGATCATTTTGAGATGCCTGGACACACTGCGTTTGAAAGACTGGAGATTATAGGCAGAAGGAAATACAGACAGAGGGAGACAGTTCCAGAGCTGACCTGTTGCATAAATGAAAGACTGGGAGTAACGGTTAACTCTTGCATTAGAGAGTTGGACAGAAAAGGGATGAGAGTTTGCTGCCAGACGGGTGCTACGTGCCCGTCGTAGAGGTGGAGGAATGCAAGCAGACAGTTCAGAAGAGCAGTGACCATTAAAGTAGCGATAGAAAAGAGATAAAGATGCAACAGTGCGGCGAAGAGACAGAGGTTGAAGGGAGTCAGTAAGAGGAGGAGAGTTAATGAGACGAAAAGCCTTTGACTCCACCCTATTGAGAAGAGCTGTATGTGGGAGCCTCCCCACACATGAGAGTTGTACTCCACACAGGGGCGGATAAAACCCCTGTATAGAGTCAACAATTGTGCAGGGGTAAAGAAAGAGCGGAGTCGGCTTAGCACACCCAATCTCTTGGAAGCAGATTTTACAAGAGATGTAATATGATCTTTCCAAGATAAGTCTCGAGTAAATGAAACCCCAAGCATGTTCAAGGATGATGCAGGATTAAGCTGAATATTATTAAACATTAGTGGGTATACCTGTGGAAGATTTTGTCGGGTTGATAGGTGTAAGAACTGAGTCTTAGATGCATTAAAGACAACCATATTATTTTTACCCCAGTCAGAGATACGAGCCAGGTCAGACATTAGGTGTGCCATAGCCTCATCCCTTGTTTGTTGAAGGAACTGTTGAGATGGGCGTTGCGGGAACCGAATGGAAAGGTGAAGGGTGGAGTCATCAGCGTATGGGTGGATAGGGTTAGATGTACAGCTTAGAAGATCATTGATGAATAAAAGGAAGAGAGTTGGTGATAGGACAGAGCCCTGAGGAACACCACTGTTGATAGATCTAGGAGAAGAACGATGGCCGTCTACAACAGCGGCTATAGAACGACCAGAAAGGAAGCTAGCGATGAAGGCACAGATAGAAGGATGGAAACCGTAGGAGGGCAGTTTGGAAATTAAAGATTTATGCCAGACTCGAACGAAAGCCTTTGAGATGTCAAGTGCAATGGCAAAGCTTTCGCCAAAGTTCCGAAAGGAGGATGACCAGGAGTCTGAAAGGTAGGAGAGAAGATCGCCAGTGGAGCGTCCCTGACGGAACCCATACTGACGATCGGAAAGAAGGTTGTGATAGGAAAGATGCCTTAAAATTTTTCTATTAAGAATTGACTCGAAAACTTTTGAAATACAGGACGTTAAAGCAATTGGACGATAGTTGGAGGGTTGGGAGTGGTCACCCTTCTTTGGGACTGGCTGAATGAGAGCAAACTTCCAGCAAGAAGGAAAGGTACAAGTTGACAGACAAAGGCGAAAGAGTTTGCCTAGGCAGGGTGTAAGCACAGAAGCACTCATAGTCATTGTATATATATCATTTCTTCACAGATTACAAATATTTGTATTTATTTATTCTCACTTATTCATCCATTTGTTCATTTAGTTTCATTTCCTTACTTCCTATTCTGTTAATGTCCCTTTTTAAAAGGTAGATATCTCCCCTATTGAATCTGACGGTAAAACAGATAACGCTGTATGTAGTGATAATGTAAATCTTCGTAGTGGCAAATCTTATAGCAAACCAAACGTAAGTTCCCTACCTGTTTCTACTATTCCTGTTACTCCTACCCTAAATCCAGATATATTAACTCCAGAAATTCTATCATCTTCTCCAACTAATTCTCCTGAAACCACTCAGTCTTCTCCACAGCCTTCATCCTTCCCTACTACTACACATACCCCACCACTACCCACGACACACACACTACCGCCATGACACTTCCTTCCCACACACTGTCTCAGATCACTAATGTGCCTAGTTCCTCACCTTCGCGGTCTCACCCTCTTCCTATGATGGCGACTCAGAACCCTCCACCTCCCCAATCCATATATTTGGATGATGTTAATAGACCCAAATTTACAGGAGAGGATAGTACTGTTTCGATTTACGATTTCCTCAGAGAGGTCGAAAATGACATCCACAATTGCCAAATCATCACTGAACCCTTGAAAGTTTCTTACCTGCTAAGTCGACTCCATCACGGCAGATCACAAATAGGAGCCGCTATTCGTGCGAGGTACTTCGAAGATTGCCAAACGTTTGACGCGTTTAGCCAACGGCTTAGTCAATATTGTTGCCAACATTCCAATGCTGCATCTCTTATAGGATTGACCAATCTTCTCAAACAAATGGAGGAGGACATGAAGGTATTTCCCCAACATGCAAAAGTAATTGAGGCAGCCACTACTATGAAGATGATGAGTTCAGAGTTGCTCCAATTATTCCGTGGTACTCCACGGGTAACACAACGCAATGGAGAGCTCACGATTTCATTAAATAATTTTGCAGACTAGTTCGGTTACTTTAGATTTCTCAACTGGCTTTCGGACTCCCCAAAACAAATAGCACTACAAGTTGGCTTTAACCCAGGAGACAAAATAATGGATATTAGTAAAGCCATCGTTGAAAGGTCAGGAACAGACTTCACTTGCCAGGTCGATTCTTACAGTCCACCCTCTCCCTCTGCAGGTGGTACTGCAAGAGTACTACACACCAGCATTACTTCATCTGAGCCCTCTCTTTCGCGGCCAACTACAAGAACCAAACCTAGTAATCGGCCTCACTCACACTATCGCTCACCTTATAGCGGTCATGACAATTCAACTCTGCGATGAAGCAAGCAATCCTCATTTGTGTGCTGGCACTGCAGTAATGTAGGTCATCGAGAGTCTAGCTGTGCATGCAAAGAAAGAAGTTTTTGCTCACGGGAATGCCCACGCGCACCCTCGCGGTCCCGACGTCTAACATGCAAATACCATAAGAATAGCACAACTCACTCTATGGACGAGTGTCGTTACCTTAAGAGCCGTCAGTTGGGGGAACACGAGCGCTCGGATTGGAGAAATGTTACCTAACAGCGGAAGATCTGCCAGTGTCTGAAAATAAGGTAACAGAAAATCAACTCCCCATTCGTCAGGCAGGACCTATAACATCTTTAGACTTAGTCATTCTAGGATGGAGTGAAGGGGTACAAAGCTCTTTCTTTATGGACAGCGGATCTATGGTAAATCTAATCTCAAATACCTTTTTAAACAACATCAGGAAAATAACTAAAAGAGTTGGGCTCCTCGAACCACTTGACATTCGCCTATGCGGTGTGGATGGCTCAGAATTTCAGGTCAATGGAAAGATCACACTAGAAGTACAACTTGATAAAGCCTTAAGACCTTTTGACGTAGAGTTTCATGTTACTAATGATCTTAAATATCCAGCAGACACTCTCATCGGCTTTTTGACAATGGCTCAAGAAGGTATTGCTCTCCTCCCTGCTTCTCATAAAATAATTGTCAATGGTTTCCCAATAGCTAGTATGGAATATCCACATCCAGTACTTTCCCAAACCAACTCAGATACTAAAGCTAACGTTATTCCCACATTACTCAATAGTAAACAGGTACACACACCGTTACCTGAACAGCCAAGTACACTACCATCTAGTATTACATCCTCTGAGCATTCAACTGTGGATCGTATCAACCCCTCTGACAGTGGCACACTCGCCGACTCAGACACGTCTCATTTAACTACCTCAGATAGTGTGACTGATGTTTTACAACACACAGAGATAAGACGTGCAGTAACAAATCAGTGCACAATATTGTTACTGCACAAATTTACAAGGTCTCTGTTCGTGTTGTGGGTGCAAAAGCAGGAGTGGATGTACTAACCTTACCTGAGACGTGTTGTATGAATGGCTTAGCTTATGAGTCGGCGTTGTGTACGGTGCTGGAGGATGGTTTATGCTACTTGTACATTGCCAGCACCACAAACGCCGCGTTCACCTTACGAACGAGAACACAGATTGGCGATTTCTTGGTATACCCAGTGGCCGTATGTGTGTGCCAGGATTTCCCACACCCTGTTGCCGATGTGTGCTCAGTTGCTCAGTCCACCAATATTCCATCTAATCTTGAATCTCATGTGAAACAAAGTGATTTCCCGGAACACCGACATCAATTAATTGATCTCTTGCGAGACTATCGCAAAGTCGTAGCCCTACCCGGTGAGAATATGGGAAAGACGGATTTCATAAAGTATAACATTACATTACAGCCTGGAGCTCAGCCAGTATATATACCTGCCTACCGTTTACCACATAGCCAACGTCAACAAGCCGATCGTCTTACTCAGGACATGTTGGATAATGAGGTCATTGAACACTCTGATAGCCCATGAAACAGCCCACTATTTCTGGTTCCAAAGAAAGGTGGTGAGTTACGACCAGTCATAGTTTACAGACGTGTGAATGCACTGACTGTCCCGGACAGTTTTCCAATTCCTGTACTTACTAATTTGCCGGAATCCTTAGATGAAAACAATTGTGTTTTTTCCTCCCTAGATCTTTTAAGTGGCTACTGGCAAGTCGAGATGGAAGAATCATCTCATCCTATCACTGCCTTCAGTACTCCATCTGGACATTACCAATTCCGTAGACTTCCATTCGGTTTGAGAAATGCACCATCAGCGTTCAAGTGGCTAATTCATACAGTTTTCGCCGGCATGATAGGTCAGTCAGTTTTTGCTTATCTAGATGATGTCATAATCGCTAGTCACTCGGTGGAGGAACACTTAGAAAAGTTAGCCGAAGTGTTCACTAGACTCAAACAAGCTGGACTTAAGATCAAACTATCAAAGTGTGACTTTTTACATAAGAAACTCCAATTCCTAGGACATGCTGTTGACGCTCACGGAATTCATACATCAGATGACAAGGTTGGAGCCGTGACGAATTTCCCAACTCCAACCAACACCGACGCTGTACGCAGTTTCCTCGGTCTCAGTGGGTATTATAGAAGGTTTATTAAAGGGTACGCCCAGATAGCTGTGCCATTAACAAAATTGCTAAAGAAGGATGCGTCTTCTGTATGGGCTGATGAACAGGCAACCGCATTCACAACACTAAAAAATGCTCTTGCACAATCACCAGTTTTGGCATTCCCTGATTATTCTAAACCATTTCTTCTCTGTACTGATGCTTCCGGAGTAGGCCTAGGTGCCGTTCTCATGCAATATGACTCCGAAGGAAAGAAACGTGTCATTGCCTATGCTAGCCGTGTGCTAAACTCCACGGAAAAGAATTACAGTGTAACTCACTGGGAAGCCCTTGCCGTGGTCTGGTCTCTAAAATATTTCCGCGACATCATCTACGGATATCCTGTTCACATCCAAACAGACCATCTTCCCTTACGTGACTTGTTTCGGGGATGTAGCCTTACCGGTCGACTTACACGTTGGGCAGTCACTGTGACTGATTACAATCCAACATTTGAATACGTTCCTGGGAAATCTAACGTCGTAGCCGATGCCCTCTCGCGGCATGTTGCCACAGTCTCAACTGGTTGCGACGTAAACTTGGCGTTCAATTATGACACACTACATAGGTTCCAGCACGAGGACCCCGCATGGTCACAGGTCATATATTTATTTCCTAGAGTCAGGCAATGATTCTTCTCTGCCAAAGTTACCAGTCTCTGTATCTGAATTCTTCCTCAACAATGAATTGCTCTTTAAAGACTCAGTACTGAAATGTAACAACGTACCTTATCGCGAAGTTAAGCAACTAGTCATTCCAACAGACTTAACTCCTGTTGCCCGCTATTTAATCCACGACACCTCTCATGCATCGCACCCTGGCAAAGACAGAAGCTTACGGCAAGTACGTCTGTCATATTATTGGCCTACTATGCGAAAGGATATAGAAGCGCACTGCGAATGTTTATCATGTGCCCGTCACAAGGGGACAACCTGTCAATCTGCTCCTATATTGCAGTACCCAGTACCATCAAAACCTTGGCAAACTGTCTCTCTCGATCTACTGAAGCTATCTCGTACAGAATCTGGCTTTGTTTATCTGTTAGGAATAGTCGATCATTTCTCTAGATTTATTATCTTAGGTCCATTGCGTGAAAAATCTGCTAACGCAGTAGCATATGCCTTTATTAATTCAGTCATTTGCCTTTTCACAACACCAGAAGTAATTTTAACTGATAGCGGGTCAGAGTTCAATAATTCAGTACTGGAAGAAGTTTGTCTTCGATACAGAATTAAGAATTGCAATATAGTGGCCCATCATCCAGCCTCGAATGGCCTAGTAGAGCGCCAGAATAGAAAGATATTGGAGAGTCTGCATCACATAGTGGGAGATCAGACTTCCACCTGGGATGAGTGGATTCTGCAGGTAGCTGCTTCAAATAATTCATCCATCAATAAGTCAATTGGAGAAACACCATTCTTCATCATATACGGCTTTGACAGAAGACTACCTTATTCACTGTCGCAATCCAAACCTGATCCAATCTATGACTACGATAACTATGTGTGAGTCAACCTGTCCAACTTCCAGAAAATTCATAAATATGTTCAGGATAATCTGGCCCTTACAAATGAGGAGATGGTACGTAACCAACATGCCACTGCCACAGATTTTGCCATCCAAGTAGGTGACTTAGTTTTTGCCCTAGATCATGACAGAGAATCAAAACCAAACAGTAAATTCTTGGGTCCCTTCCGTGTCATATCTCGTAAAGGTAATACATTCGAATTAAGAGATCCGCACAAGGCAGAGACGACATGGGTGCATGCAGATCATCTCAAACGTGCATCAAAACCAATAGTCTTGGAGGAATCACAAAGAGAGACCACATCCCCACAACAAACTCCTACTCAGACTTCTTCCTCTTCTCTAAACCTTCCTTCTGACATTACTATTCAGCCTTCCCCTACTGTTAATGACTCTCGTGCCAAATTGCGTTCTGCCACTAAGTCTCTTGCATAACGTTATCATCTCACATTGTCGTTACCATCTGTATCAACATCACCTCTAAGATCACCTCATTTTATAGGAAAGATGCTGTGGGTCTACGTGCTGACAGTGTTGACTCTGGTTGGGTCTGGATCGGGTGAGGATGATAGTGCCGTACGGCCCGGGGCCTTGGTTGGTGCAGGAGGCGAGGTAATGGTGGTTAAAGATGTAGTCTCATTGCGCTACGACCTAGAGCCGCTGGCCGCCGTGGCCATCGCCCTGCCTGACCTTGCACGTCAGCTAGACGACCTGCAGGGACTCCTGTCAGATATAAAAAATAGACATCACACTGACACATTTTTGTACCCACTCTGCCTACCCATCTGCTGGAAATTAGATTATATTCGTTATCAGTTCAACCATCTTCAAGATTCCTTCCCTCACCAAACGCCTGTGGGTCGCTTACTAGTGAAACGTGGACTTTTTGACCTTGGAGGAGAAATCCTTAGTGGATTATTTGGTGTAGCGACTACCCGTGAACTTTCTGGTTTCAAAAAGGACTTAGTTCAATTAGCAAATGCCCTAGAGTCACAAGACAAAGTGTTACGTGTTCAACATTTTATGCTGCAACAAATGAGTCATCATTTACACGATGTTACTAGTACTTTTAAAAATTTTACGATTATTCTTAAGTGTGAAGTATCAAAGACTAATATTACTTCAGAGTTAATGTATGTTGAATTACATGTTGATAATTTGCAGATTTCTCTGGACTCTCTTGTCTCCCAAGTTTCTAGCCTAATTCGTATTTTAGTCAATGCTGTTGATAGTCGTGTGACCCTAGATTTAGTATCTCTCTCTGACCTTCGTTCTACCTTGGAATGGGCTCACTCAACCTTCGGCTTGTGTCCTATGATTCCATTTCCTCTTTAGAACACTGCTACCCAATACTAGAAGCCACATTCGTTACTAAAGATATAATTGTTCATAATCCTCTTCGTTCTTCCATCATACTCGATCTCTTTCACATCATTCCTTTTCCCTTCTGGTATAATAACTCCCTGGTACAAACCTCTGTCTCTTCAGAGTACTTTCTTCCCTCCCATGATCATCTCTATATTGCCTTCCTCTCCTCAAGTGACCTCGGTAGATGTGCCCTTCTCACACCCAACCCTCGAGTTTGTGCTGCGTACCTCCTAACAATTTTTCCTGGCAGCGTTGCTCCTTGCGAATCTGCCTTAGTCCGTAACTTCTCAGTACAATCTGTCTGTACCTTTGTTCCTGCCCCCAAAGGCCAGGTACACCATGCTCGTCTAAATCACATCCGCTATTTCTTCTTTAGTGTCTCAACTCCTGTCAGTCTTAATTGTCCAGGGACCCCTGTACGTTTAGTATCTGCAGTCGGTTTATATAAGGCCCCTGATTACTGTACAGTAAAGTCTGAGTCTATAATAGCCCATGCCACACATTATCACTTCGCACTTCGCTCCCACAAGTATGACATCTTCAAACCTATTAATACTACCTTTCATCTACAAACAGACAATCCTTCTATCACATCAGAGAACTTACGTATGTTGAACTATCTAAACAAGTCTGATTTTATTATGAACCAGTTCTCTTCAGCTTTTAACTGCTCCTGGTCACATCCAGTCTTTATATTTCCTCTGGTTGTCTTATGTTTTCTAGGTATTGTTGCAATTGTTTGTATCCTGTATTGTTGTCTCAAGCGAATGGACAAAAGGTTGCATGAGATCCGTGTAGCAACAAGGTTAGTGCGACAACCAAAAGACCTGGAAAATGGTAGTTCTGAGTAAAACTCATTTTGTGATTACATATGTATATATTTGTAAATTGACCAAACCTATATGTTTATGCTATTTTTCCAACATGGCCATGTATTGTAAATATATTAATCCCTTCTTACATCCAGCTTTGTGAAGTATGTAGTAATATCTCATTTATTATCATACTCCCATATAGTCCCGGTTGACTGTATACTCAGACCACTTGCATTCTTACCATATTATGATTTACTGTCACACCACTGTGTCAGGAGACACACTTCTTGATGAGGGGGAAAATTGTTTGTAACCTTTTTGTAAATATTATATAGTAACAAAATATAGTATGTAAGTAGTTGTAAGTAGAATCTAAGTAGGGCATCACCGCCCAGTGTTATGTCTAAGAGCACTTATATTATGTCTGGGATTTGAATGAGTCACGACTTCCGTAGTCACACCGCCGGTCTAGCCTGAGAGAGCCGGTGATCAATATCTGTCTGTAAGTGTCTGGGGTTGGACACGAATGCTGTCCTGTGCTGTTGTACGAAGATTCAAGACGGTGTTTAATATATTGTCAGAACACTAACTCCTACACTTTGTCTTCACCTGTCTGGCGTCAAGGGGCGTTGACAGCATTAACGTGCGGGATGATGAGATAGTGGTTTTGGGAGGGGACTTAAATGGTCATGTAGGTGAAGCAGCACAAGGTTATGAAGGAGTACATGGGGGATGTGCGCATGATATAAGGAATGCAGAAGGGGAAAGGATACTCGAGTTTAGGGAGGCAACGGACATGATTGTGTGCAACACATATTTTAGGAAAAGAGAGAGTAGGTTAATTACGTATGCGTCTGGGGGAAATAGCAGTCAGAGAGATTATTTACTGGTTAGGAGGGCTGATAGGAGGTTAGTGAGGGATGTTAAAGTTATAGGAAGTGAGGAGTGTGTGCAGCAGCACAAACTATTGATTTGTGATATGGTGCTTAAAGAATGAGGGATGAAAAATAACTTGGAGGAATATTTGGAAGCTGGAAAACCAAGTAGTAAAGGATGCCTTATAAAGCGAGATGAGGAGAGTGGTGGCTGAACAGGGAGCCATAGACAGAGGCGTTAATGAACAGTATAGAGCCCTCAAGAACAATCTCTTGAGAGTTACTCATGTAATATGCAGTTGGACAAGAGGACCACCAAGACATAAAGTAACTTGGTGGTGGGATAAGGGTGTACAAGCTGCAGTTAGGGAGAAAAGAAGGTTTTTCCGGGAAAGGAAGAAAGGTGGTAGCAAGGAGGAATGCTTGGCTGCCAAGCGTAGCGCTAGAAGAGAGGTATACAGGGCGATGTCTGAGTCACAGAGATATTTACTTGATAACCTAAATCATGGGGAAAGGAAAAATATGATATTTAAGCTGGCAAATCAGATGAAGAGGGATAATTGGGATATTATAGGTGAGCAATGTGTGAGGAATGATGAAGGAAGGGTAGTGGTGAACAGTGAGGATATTAAAGATGCGAGGAGAAAGCATTATAGCCGGTTGTTGAATGAGGAGTTTGACTGGGACAAGGAAGGTTTGGAACCAGCAGATCCAGTGTTTGGCCCTTGGCCTTTGATTGATGCTGTTACTGTGAGTGAGACAATAGGCAGGATGAAGGTGGGGAAGGCAGCAGGTGTGTCTGGGTTGACTGCCAGAATGTTGAAGGCCTCAGGAGATATTGGGGTGAGGTTAATCACTGACCTGATAAATATGATTATTTATGAGTTTGTTGTCCCAGATGATTAGCTGAAGAGTGTAATTGTAAATGTGTATAAAGGGAAGAGCGATGCCCTGGAAAGAGGAAATTATAGAGGTATAAAGCTTTTAGATCAGATAATGAAGGTAATGGAGAGAGTTTTAGAGGGTATGATTAGAGAAAGAGTGAATATTGATGAGATGCAGTTTGGGTTTATGCCAGGTAGAGGGACCACTGATGCCATATTCATTGTTCGACAGCTTCAGGAAAAATGTATTGGGAAGAAAAGTGATTTGTATTTTGTTTTTGTTGTTGACAGAGTCCCTAGAGAGGTGGTGAAGTGGGCAATGAGAAAGCTTGGTTTGGAGGGGTGGCTGGTTAGGGTGGTTATGGCTTTGTATGTGGGTGCTCGCACCCAGGTAAAAGTGAATGGAGATTTGAGTGATGAGTTTTCCGTGAACGTTGGTGTGCATCAGGGGTCAGTTTTGAGTCGCATGTTGTTTATCATGGTACTTGAAGCCCTCTCACGTGACTTCAGATAAGGACTCCCGTGGGAGATGTTGTATGCTGATGATTTGGTGTTGATTGCAGAGAACAAAAGGGAGGCAGAGGAAAGGTTTAGGAAGTGGAGAGATGGTATGGGACACAAGGGCTTAAGGGTAAATGCAGATAAAACAAAATTGATGATATCTAGGGTTGGTGGCAGTACTGTCAAAGACGAGGGAGAGTGACCATGTGCAGTTTGCCACAAGGCCGTAGGAAGTAATTCCATCTTGTGCGGTGTTTGTGATAAATGGGTACACAAGAGATATAGTGGTATCAGAGGTAGACTGCAAGATAGTGCTGATTTTATGTGTACGGCGTGTCAGGGAGAGGAGGTGGAGATTGTCAGGCGTGAAAGGATTGAACTTGCTGGTGAATCTCTTGAGTGTGTGAAAGAGTTTTGTTATTTGGGAGACATGTTGTGTGCTGGAGATGGGGCTGGAGCTAGCTCTATGGCTAGGGTGAGAGGTGGTTGGAAGAAGTTCAGGGAGCTGTTGCCTCTCCTGACATTGAGAGGACTCTCCCTTCGTGCTAAGGGGTCTTTGTATGCAGCATGTGTTAGGAGTGTAATGCTGTATGGTAGTAAGACCTGGCAGTAAAAGAGGAGGATATTCGCCGGCTCAGACATACATAAGTGACAATGACTAGGTGGATGTGTTGAGCGTCTCGCATGCAAGGTCTGGGAGGGCTAGGTTTACGATGGAAGAGTTGAGAGGTAGTATGGGACTGGAGTGTATTGGTGTTGTGATGAGGAGATGTAGATTGAGATGATTTGGGCATGTGGAGAGGATGGGGGATGATAATTGGGTGAGGAAGATTAGAAGTATTAATATTGTGGATGGGGTTATGAGGGGTAGACCGAGAAAGACGTGGGACGAGGTCATTAAGTGTGACCTTAGGGTAAAGGGACTCAACAGGGAGGCTGCAATAGATCGTGCAGCATGGAGAGCCGCCATTAGGTGACCAAGGCCGACGCATGCAAGCATGTTGGAGCCTTAAAAACGAAACGAAACATACATCCGGATGAATTAGTGACATCATGGAACGGAATTATTCTCCCGCGCTAGGAAGACGTTGAAGGCTAAGATGAGAGAGGTATGTGGGGTTAGTGATAGTGTATGAAGCAGACGGAGTGAAGGTGTGGCGAGATGAGGAAAGAGACTGGAAATATGAGTTCGAAACATTGGATGCAGAAATGGCAAAGAGAGAGGAAGGAAAATAAGATGAATATAAAAGTGCATGAATGTTATGAGGACTGAAGCTGTATGTCGATGGCTTAAATGACAGGATATAATTTTATACTGTATATGGACAGTAAGAGCGGACGGCGAGAGTAAATCTGAAGAGATGTAGGGAAAGTTAGTGCAATTGTTTGGTGAAGAGACTGAATTTGAATACGGCAAATAAAATCAAATAAAATTGAAAAAGAAAAAGTAACGATTGCTAAAAGGATGTAAATGGCTGAGCTAAGGTGGGTATGTGTGGAATGTGAGAATGGATATTGTAGAAGAAATCGAGAAACAGTGTGGGGGGAGGTAGGGAATGAGGATGGAGAAGTGAAATTAAGAGGCTTGTGGATATATCAAAGAGGAAAATTTAAAAAAGGTAGGAAGATATGAATGTGAATGAGAAAAGGACGAAAACTGTAACACTGGTGCAGGTGTTGAGCGGGATGGGAGGATTAGAAGATTTGTGGGGTGAACAAAGGTATGGAGAACTAGTGTGGATAAAGCAAAGGCGGCCGTATCACTAAAACTGTGATCGCGAAGGTGAAAGCAAGCCATTAATATCTGATGGTCAATAACAAAAGATAGGGTATGCATAATTTACTTCATTTTATGCTGTGCACTTAGCAACGAGGAAAAATGGTCACATTTCTTGTATTTTTCCATAATTTTGTCAGATATCAAGCTTTTGCTTTCCCATTCTTTATTTCGGGTTTAAAAATGCAAGCCACAGAATGTGAGTTATGTGAGAGAGACAGAAAAAGGATGAGAAGTGTGAAAATGCAAGGCGAGGGAGAAAGGGAGAAATGGGGGTGGGGTGTGAAGAGCTGAATGAAAGAAAATGAAGCGAGGCAACGAAGAAGAGTGGTGAAGGGGAGGCGGGCAGAAAATAAAATGGCAAAGGAAATGAATGTGGGTGAGTTAGTGGATGTAACGATTATGGAGAGGGCTGAGATGAGTGGATATTGAGATGATCAGATGATCTCCTTCCTCAGAACTGCTGCCTTTCCTCCATACAACACGTCTTTTTACCTCCACCAACGAAGTTTGAGGAGGTTATATATTCATCTATGTTTGTTGCTTGCCTGAATCGAAATATTAGGCAAGCATGATGGTCAATAACGCATATTTGTCTGTCTTTCTGTCTGCAGTTCACTATTGTGCGTCAATCGTTCTTGGGAAAAAAATCAGAAGGAAAATATCCATAAACCCTGGAAGCCTGTTGTTCTTCATCATAGTCGGTCAAAGGCCTTGGGCTGAGTGGAGGGTTGAAACCCCTCAATGGCCGTGGGTCTGGAAGTCGTCGGGATCCAGTGGCCGGTCCAAGTACCATTTTTTCAAAATTCGACAACAGAGTGAGGTATTGCTGAATGAAGAGATACAGAAAGCAGTGAAAGAGTTTAAAAGATAGGTGCAATGATGAAAAAAGAGTGATAAATATGTGAAAGAACTGTTAAATAGAGTGCCTCAAGCCAATAAAGCGAGAGGCACCGTGGAGGCCTTGATACCGATGAGAGGTGTGAGTAAAGAGGCTGCAAATGGACTACATGCAGGTATATTCGTGCCCACATTAGCATATGAGTGTGAGACTAGGAAATGACACGGGTATTACAAAAAAAAGTCAAGGAGGTAGAATAATAATGCTAAGGACTGTATGTACTGACTGCACAGATTGGAGAGGATAAGAAATGGGGAGATTCGTATTACGTGTGTAGCTAGGAAGTTTGTTAATCAAAGAGTAAGAGTGTGTGTTTAAACGTTGTAGTCACACAGAAAATGGGTGTGTGTACTGTGATGAAAAGGGCATATTACTTTCGCCGAGTTTATTTTTCGTCTCAGTTTGTCTGCCTACCTATGTGTCTGTCTGTCTCTCTGTCTCTCTCTGTGAGCAACATGGCAACATTATAGGAACACTGTTGCATTGCATGCCACCAGATCTGATATAATGATTGAAACTACTCGAAGAACAAGTGATTAACATTTGGATGGAAAAAAAAAACACTAAAGGGCAAGGTCAAAAGGGATAATGCTGCTGCTTTGGCAAAGGCATGCGCTCTCTGAAGGCTTTTGTTATGAGTGAGTTTAAGGGTAGGAAGGCACATGGTAGACGAAGGAAAAGGTGAATAGATAATGTAAATTAATGTGCAGTAAGTATTCGAGGATTAAATTTGAGGAAGCAAAAGAATAGGCTAAAGGTAGAAATGGATAAAATTTGCAGCTATAGAGTTATACAATGGATACGGTATTTTTTGACATAGCTGCCATCGGAATGACTATATCACATAGGTATTATGATGCGTAGATTTGTGTGGCCTGTTTGGTCTTGAGAGGGAGTCCAGAATTTCGTAGGGTTGAATGATAGGTGAATGGATATGTGGTTTATTTCACTGGGTTTGTAGTTTCACTCTACTTCAGTTTTCACACGTTCCTGTTTCAGTTTCTGGAACCATCCCACCCCATGTATTAGTGGGGAAGATAGAACTGAAGAGGAGAAAAAGAGAGAAGCCGGGAAGGAGGGAGGGAGGAGGGAAAAAGAGAAAAAAAAAGAAGAAAAGATATTCGGAGGGAGGAACGCGAGAGAGAAAAAATTAAAGCGAGCGAGAGAAGGGAAAAAGGAGGGGCTCATAGGATGAAGGGGCTTTGAGGAAGGGAAGGAAGGAGGAAACAGATGCTTGGAGGAAGCACAAAGGAAAGGAAGGGGGAAAAAGATGCTTGGAGTGAACAGGAAAAGAAGAGAGACTTTCACTGAGGAAGTTGTTTACCTGGAGTGGAAGAGAGAAGTGACTCAGGGGAAGTAAAAAGAGACAAAATGAGAGGCTTATAAAGAGTGAGAGTAGGCGGGGGAAGTGTGGCGGGGGGGGGGGGAAGCAGGAACTAGGCAATGTTTGGAGAGAAAAAGGGAGATACGAGGGAACAAAGGATAGGACTGGAGAGAGGACGGGAGAAAAGGAGTGAGAAAAGACACGGTGGGATGAGGGAGAGGATTAGCGGAAGTGAAAGTAGGCGTCGAGAGGGGGAAGGAGGTTACATAGACTAATTATAGGTTAGGGGAGGAAGGAAGAAAAGTGCGAAGGACGAAAACGCTTGGAGGGAGAGACATAGGAGAGAAAAGTGGCGTGGAAAAAGGGATGGAGGGAGGGAGATCAGCATCAAAAGGAAGGAGGGTGAGGAGACGAAAAGTATGAGACATATGAAGAGAGGAAGGGAGACGAAATATAAGGAGAAGAGACTCGGGTGAAATAAGAGAGCTAGGGTGCAGGGAAGAGAGGTTTAGAGAGAAGTGTGAGTGCGTGAGGAATGAGTGAAATTACATGGAACACAATGTGGAGGATGGGGAGAGCTGGAGAGAGTAGGAGACAAGATGATTAAAGAGAAGAGGAGGAGCTTGGACATGGAGGGAGAGAGGAGAGGTTTAAAGAAGTGAAAATGGGTGGGAGTGGCACTAGGATTGAATGGTCTGAGTAAAGGGAGGGAAGGTTGGGGGGAGGCAGGTGGGTACGAGAGAGGCTCACCACCACCAGCCAGATCATCATCTGGAACTTAGTCAGAGATTACAACCTTGGGGAAACATGAAGCCACGTCAGGGTGCAGCACAGAGGAAGGGACAGAGATCAGAGGGAACGGAGTGAAGAGAAGGAGAAAGTGGTTAGGAGAGGGAGGAAGAGGATAGGGAGAAACTGAAAGTGGGGCAAGGAAGAAATGGGATGGTAGAAGCTGAAAGTAAGTGTGATGAAGGAAGGTAGGGGAATAAGGTAAATGAGAGAGGCTAGGCTTGGTGGGAAGAAAAGAAAGCAGTGGGAGGAAAGGATGGATGGAGGAGATGAGAGGGAGAGAGAAGACAGAGAGGACTTCTGTGAAAGGAAAGAGAGAAGAGGCTTTCATGGAGGAGAGAAGGAAAGGCGAAGGTAATTGGGTCTGCAGCGGGAGGGAGGAAAGAAGAGTGAGAGAAAAGGCAGAGAAGATTATAGGGAGGAGGACAGGTAGAAGAGTGAGAGGGAAGTGAAGTGAGTCATGGAAGGAGAAAGAGAGAGAGCAGAGAGGAAACGGTCGAAGGGTCGGAGGTATGAATATGAGAGAGAGAGAGAGAGAGAGAGAGAGAGAGAGTAGGTGTGCGTGTGTCTGAGTGCATGTATAGTCAGCCAAAAAAGTCGTGTCTTCTTTCCGAACCCCGCAAATATTCGAACAGATAAGTCGAAGCAGAAGGGATAGCTTCATAAGTCTGGCAACTGTGTCGGACCAGACGGTGGTGGGGGTGAGTGGTTTGGGGGTGGAGGTGGGTTAATGAAGGATGTATGTGCTGTAGTTGTTGTTGGCAGTGTAGCATTACATCGTATAGTAAAGGTGCTAAATGTGATATTACACGTGATTTAATACCTGTAAATAATGAAATGTATCGTCAGCCAGAAATAATGCCTAGATCGTGTAGCCAATCAAACGTTAAATGAAACGACGAGGTGCAACTTCGCTCCCTCCTCACTTTCCTGCCACATCCCCTCCGTCGGGTATCAAACAAGCCACATGACATAGGAGTAAAGGACAGAAAGCTGTGTTTTTACAGTATGTTTACCTTCTGAACGTGGCAGGATATATTGTATACATACCATGTGTGGTGTGGCAGACGCATGCGGTGCCTTCACAGTAATAACGAGAAAAGCATTCCACAAGTGGTTAGTGTTTTGGTAAAGGGGTGAGGCAAACCCATAGTTATAAATAAGTCTAGATGCCGCATGACACTACTCAGATGCGTCTGCCCGGCCGCCATCTTGGAACGATCGAGGCAGACGATGTCGTGTTCCTGACAGTGGGCAAAGTTGACCATTATTTATGTAGAAATGCTGCAGCACTGCTGCTTTTGGGTGTAGAAAGCGTCGGAATATATCAAGAGTGACACCGATAGCATGAGCGGCTAAACTGTCTGGTTATGCAAACGTCCCTCAGCTGCTTCCTATCCCTCAAAAGGAGGATGGTGGGTTATAGAAGGGAAATTTAAACCAGCAATCCACCGAGTTCACGTTTCAGATGAACCAGGAACCACAACCATTACTACCACAACAACAGCCACCACCATAACAACAACAACCACCACCACAACCATAACAACAACCACCACCACCACCACCATAACAACAACAACCACCACCACAACCATAACAACAACAACCACCACCATAACAACAACTACAACAACCACCACCACCACCATAACAACAACTACAACAACCACCACCACCACCATAACAACAACCACCACCACCATAACAACAACTACAACAACCACCACCACCACCATAACAACAACAACCACCACCACCACCATAACAACAACAACCACCACCACCACCACCATAACAACAACAACCACCACCACCATAACAACAACAACCACCACCACCACCACCATAACAACAACAACAACCACCACCACCATAACAACAACAACAACCACCACCACCATAACAACAACCACCACCATAACAACAACCACCACCACCATAACAACAACAACAACAACAACCATAACAACAACAACTACCACCACCATAACAACAACCACCACCACCATAACAACAACCACCACCACCATAACAACAACAACCACCACCACCATAACAACAACAACAACAACAACCATAACAACAACAACCACCACCACCATAACAACAACAACAACCACCACCACCATAACAACAACAACAACCACCACCACCATAACAACAACAACAACCACCACCACCATAACAACAACAACAACCACCATCACCACCATAACAACAACAACAACCACCATCACCACCATAACAACAACAACAACCACCACCACCACCACCATAACAACAACAACCACCACCACCAACAACAACCACCACCACCACCATAACAACAACAACCACCACCATAACAACAACAACAACCACCACCACCACCATAACAACAACCACCATCACAACCACAACAACAACAACCACCACCACAACAACCACCACCACAACAACCACCACCACAACAACCACCACCACCACCATAACAACAACAACCATAACAACTACACCACCACCACAACAGCAACCACCACCACGACCACAACAACCGCAACAACCGCCACCACCACTATAACAACCACCACCACAAGTCACCACCACCACAACAACAACCACCACCACCACCACCACCAAAACAACCACCACCACAGCAATAAAAACAACAGCAACAACTACCACCACAACAACCACCACCACCACAACCACCACCACCACATCCACCACCACAACCACCATAACAGGAACAACAACCACAACCATCACAACAACAACCACCACCATCACCAGAACCACCACCACATCAACCACTACCATCACAATAACCACCACAGCAACAACAACCACAACCATCACAACAATCACTACGACAACGACAACCACCACCACTACCACAACAACCACCACCATCACTAGAACCACCACCAAATCAACCACTACCATCACAATAATCACCACAAAAACCACCATAAAAGCAACCACCACCATTACAACAACCACCATCACTACAACAACCACCACCACAATAACCACCAGCACAACAACAACAACCACAACAACCACCACCACATCAGCAACCACCACCACAATAACCACCACCACCACCACCACGACAACCACCACCACCACAACAACCACCACCGCAAAAACAACCACCACCACAACAGCAACAACCACCACAACAACAACCACCACCACAACAACAACCACCACCACAACCATCACCACCAACACAACAATCACCACCAACAACAATTACCACCACCACAACAACAGCAACAAAAACCACCATCACCATCACCACCACTAGAACAAAAATCACCATCATCACCACCACCACCACGACAACAACAAAAACCACCATCACCACCACCACCATAACAACAACAACCACCACTACCAATACAGTAAACACCATCACCACCACCACAACAAAAACCATCACCACCACCACAACAACAACCACCACTACCAATACAGTAAACTCCATCACCACCACCACAACAAAAACCATCACCACCACCACAACAAAAACGACCATCATCCCCGCCACAACAAAAACCACTATCACCCCCACCACAACAAAAACCATCACCACCACCACAACAAAAACCATCACCACCACCACAACAAAAACCATCACCACCACCACAACAAAAACCATCACCACCACCACAACAAAAACCATCATCACCACCACAACAAAAACCATCACCACCACCACAACAAAAACGACCATCATCCCCGCCACAACAAAAACCACCATCACCACCACCACAACAAAATCCAACATCACCTCCACCACGGCAATAACCACCATCACCACCACCACAACAAAATCCACCATCACCACCACCACAAAGAAATCCACCATCACCACCACAACAACAATAACCACCATCACCACCACCACAACAAAAACCACCATCACCACCACAATAAAAACCAACATCACCCCCACCACAAAAACCACCATCACCACCACCACAACAAAATCCACCATCTCCACCACCACAACAATAACCACCATCACCTCCACCACAACAATAACCACCATCACCTCCACCACAACAATAACCACCATCACCACCACCACGGCAATAACCACTATCACCACCACCACAACAATAACACCACCACAACAACATTCATTCTCATAGTCTGAATTCACTCTAAAATAAGCCCCACTATTACATGCTTGACCGCTCCAAGATGGCGGCCACACAGACGCACCGCTGCTGTACTGAAGAATGGGCGATGCTGCATCTAGTCTTATTTATATATATGGGGAAACCCAGCCACAGGTGTTACGCAAGGTGATGAAACCAAGATATACACCGACCAGCATATAGTCATGTCTTCACAGTCATTCAGTTATCTATACTGGACGAAGGGAAATAGAGGGAAGATTCTAGTTATCACTAATAAAAGCTGTTTTATATCATATTCGTGACGTTTCATTAAATTCCAAACACTTGTTATGAAACGTATTCCACCTTTATTCCGTCTTCTGAAGTATTCCAAATATCAATGATGAATTAGACATGACAACCCAGGTACCGATATATGAAACTGCAGTATATTTTGATTACAGGTAAACTCATGATGATGCATATGTAGACGTTTAGTGACATAATAGTGATAAAAGTTTACTATTACGCTATTACCCAGTATGTTATTCCCAAAATTTTCCACCCGACAGTAATACATGGCACCCCAAACCACTCACCCCCACCACCGTCTGGTCTGACACAGTTGCCAGACTTGTGAAGCTATCCCTGCTGCTTCGACTTATCTGTGAATATTTACGGGGTTCGGAACGAAGACACGACTTTTTTGGCTGACTATACAGTATATTTGCATGCATGCATGCATGTATGTTTTCGTAGGTGCATGTATATGTGTGAGCGTGAATGTGCGTCTGCTGGGAGTAGTGTTGGTGTTGGGGGCAGCAACAAGAAGATGGAAAGTACAGATTCAGTGTCCTTGCTGAGAACACAACCTGTCTTGTGATTAGAGCAAAGGAAGAGGAGGACACAGCATTAGCATGATTTCATAGTCTGTTAGCTCTCAATGTACGGTGACGTCGTTTAGCACTGTATTTCTGATACCTCCAGACTATTTTATTCATTATGGGAAACATCTGTGGTAGATGGTGTCGCTGTACTTTGGCTGAGTTATCTGTTATTTTAGGAGAACAGTCTGATCACGACGTTGCATGATACTTTATTGGTATATATATATATATATATATATATATATATATATATATATATATATATATATATACCATCAATCCGTCTGGTACAGTTTCTCAATTTTAGCGATCTGAATGTCTAAATCCACTTTATTATTATTACTCTTTATACATTATTATTGTTATGTGGTAGGTGGGGACGCTCACCGTCCATTCACTCAATGCAGTGCTGCTCGCGGGTGTCTGCCCTTTCCTTACCTCCACCCTTCTTTCCTTCCATCCTCTTCTGTCTTTCTTTCCTTTATTCTTTCTTCGTCCTTCTGCCTACGGGTGACTTTACATTCCCTCCTGTCTTTCCGTCATTCTTTCCTTTTCCTTCTGCCTGTGGGTGACTCAACACTGAGTGACAAGCCAAATGGTTTCCTGTACACCAGAAAACCATTTACTAAGCTGGGTGGTAACCATATGAATTTTGGTGCCTGGTGGTTTAGTGAGTAATTACGGCGCTCCAGTCGGATTGAGCCGGCGAAGGTTTATATCCAAGGGATGGTTGGGTGTTTATTGCTCATGTAATGCCTCCCAGGGATGAGTGAGGCTGGTCACTCTTATCTTAAATGTCAGGGCCAACTTGCCTAGTCCCGGGCTCCTACGCTTCTTATGGGGCAATGTAGGATTGGATGATGAATGAATCAATGAATGTTTTTTGTTTTCATTATTATTATTATTAGTTATTATTATTATTATTATTATTATTATTATTATTATTACCATTAATACCAATCATCATCATCATCATCATCATCATTATTGCCTTTTCACTCCCTGCACCTCTCATTTTCTTGTTATCTTTCTCTTTAAATGACTTAAGTTTTCCGTCCCAATTTGACAGTACATTCCAACCATCTTACTTCATTTTTTTTTCCTTATCTTTCACACATCTTCTTTCCTCCTCTTTATCATGTCTCTCCCTCTTAGTAATGTTTGCTTTTGGGTGCGGCCACACTTGCTCCAAACATGTTACCGACAAGAGGAAATGAGGCTCAGCGGTCCGTCCAGCGTTCAGACTCAGATATTGCAGCAGCTCCAACCCGGTGTTTCACATAATCGTGTTGATCACTGTTTCGAGCAAGTGTGGCCGCACCCCATTGTCATGAGTTGGCGCGATCATATATCTAAACAAACTCGTGATATTGAACTTTGGTGGGAAACAGCGAATTCTAGTGAATTCCCATATTTATCACTCAGTCAACCGCCACGCATTCACCCGATCGGGAGTGTTTTCAGAACACTTTTGCTGTTTCCTAAGTGATCGTCCTTGTGCGTGACATTAGCGCTTCCACTGAGTGATTTGTTATGGGCATGTATCACTCGCATTAATTCTGTTAGCAAGAGCGCGGATGACACTCGCCTCTCTCACAATTTGAATTTAGTCAGGATTAGAGCGCCATGAGACTAGGTTCCTTCGCAAGCGAGTTCCTGAATCTCCACCCAGCGTGAATCGGCGAGAGGTTCAGTGTGTGTGGCAGTGTCCTTCCTCAGCAACGATGCCCAGTCCATTCCACTTAGCCCACTCTCTGACCAGTATTTTCTTTTCGTTTTTCCTAGGCTTAAGAGTTTACTTTAGCTTGTGAGTGAGCGAGTGAGTGTATTCTCTTTGTTATTTTGAATTCATTTTGAAACGTAACGTAAATTTGTTTCATTGTGATTAATATATTTTCAGTTCTTTTCTTTGAGCTTGATGTAATGTAAACTTGTGTTTTATTTCTCCACATTAAGTTTATTTCACTTATAGCTCCTAGTTTGCATAAACGCTTTGCATTATTCATAACTGGTACTTAGGCCAGTCCTTTTGTATTAAGCATAAAATCTGTTGTGCAACCAGGAGTTAATGCACCAGCAAGAACCTGTTTATCATTAATAGCATTAGTTATTGATTGTCAGGGGTGGAGTCACTTTCTCCAGGGGCCAACAGTACTAATAAACAGCACGTGTGAGTAATTAGTCTCTGCTGTGTACTGTTGAGAAAGTTTATAAATTCTCATCCTTAGAGAATCGGCGAAGTAAGCCGGAATAAAGTAATCATTGCTTGATTTTCACAAGTCAATTCATTGTCCTGTTCTCAAGTAACATTTTAAAGTATCAAGTATTATTGAATATTATTCTTTAATATTGCATATTCGCAAAAACCCCTTGACACCCATCTCTAACCACACACCAAACCCCAGGGATCATAGTGTTTAGCTACAAAAAAAATTGCCCACCGGATCCCTTATCGCAATATACCTCCACTCCCTGCTTCCCCTCCAAGGTGTCTTCCATCATGTAGCCTTCCACATCATATTTTTATCTTGCTGTATGGGACGTAATATCATTGATTAAGAATGTTTCGCAGTATCTCTTCCTTACCAGTTTATTAATACACATAGTGTTTTGCTAATCTGTCGACGTTTTCATTGTTTATACAATCAGAGTTGGTGGTAGAAAGGTACAAGAAAGAAGTCAAGTGTAATGTGCTTAATAAATCGCTAAGGAAAGATGCTAAAAATGTCCTAACCCGATGACTGTAAGCTTGATGTCTTCGTCTCCTTATTATTCATATACGCCGATGCACACACATTCCATCATAGCGTTTTACTTTATTATTTTCATTTTCCCCACAAGAGATATTGTGATAGAGATTGATGGGTCGTCTTCCGTACCGGGACTGGTTTCACAGGCTTTTTTTTTTTTTTCTGGCTTCTTTCCAGCATAACTGATTTCCCTCTTATTCCTGAGCTCCCGTATTATCATAATCTATCAATTTATCTCCATATCTCAGGAGAACTTGCTTGTTTTTTCTTTCGCCGACTTTCCCAGGGGCGGGCCTCCGAAAATCGCCAGTCTAATTACGTATCCATCACTTTATGGCCGCAACCTGTCCGATCACACTTCTGCCCAATCTTTACCCCTTCCCTCTCGTCTCAACATCCCACATCTTTCACCTCTCTCCTAACTTCTTCCCTCTCTACTCACCATTTTCTCTCCTCTAACTCCTCCCTTCTCCCCTCACTCCTCCCTTCACCTCTTATCCCTCCCATCTCCCCTAACCTGCCACTCCCCCTTCACTCCTCTTCCCAGCTTTCCTACCAGTTGTCCATTAGTGCGCATCCACACGTGTGCTGGAACAAGTGCTGGCAACATGTAAACAACACAGTAACGAACAAGATGCAAACATGCTGGGAACAGCAATGTCCAGATCATGTTGGCAACATCATGATGAAGTCTCAGCTGCCTCTTATGGACACACTTATCCCATCACTCTGCCGCCAGCAGGTTTGAAGCAGCACTGTAACATGTTTGCATACATCTGTCCAAATACTGCTGCATATATGTATCCAAACATGTTGCCAGCTATTTTGTCAACACACGTTCGAGTACACGTGTGGACGCGCACTTACCCACACTGGGAGTTCTTTTGCTACCCTTTGTGTTTTTTTTTTCCATTGCTATATCGTAATTCACTGTTTTTTAAATATATTTTAAAGATCTAGGTCACAGAGCATAGTCAAATTTGACTTATCAAAATCAACTTAAACAGATTTCATCCAGTTGGGACTAAACTTGAAAGGAATGCCTGAGAGTGAGACGATGAAATGACTGAATTTCTTTGAACAATCAGTCAAGGATAAAAGGCACAGGGCTAGGTCAAGATTTCGACCCTTGTGTGTGTGTCACCAAATAACCAAAACAGTTACTATTTGATGTATTGTACATCAGACTTAGTGGGTGAGCTGAGCTGAAGATTACCCAAGAGACTGACCTTTATTTAATTCAAGAATAGTTGACCAAAGGTCAAGCTTACTTGAAAAGGTCAGCTTAAACATCTTTTACCGGTATAGATTAAATGTTTTTGGAGAGATTAAGGATAAGAATATTAAATTTTTAGAACAATCAGTTGAAGGTCAAGGTCGTTGGGCAAAGTCAGCTAAGTTTTGATCTGATCTGAATCACAGCTGGTGAAAGAGTTTAAGAGTAAGACGAGAATAAAGTTGTTCAACTGTAAGAGTAATCAAGTGAAGGTCAGGGTCAGAGGGAAAGTCAAAATTTCACTAGTAGACCACTTGGTAGGCACAGGTGTTTCACCCTTTGAGGAGTCTTATAAATCACTAGGAGGGGTACCCGTAACCCGGCGGCATATTTCCGAACTGTACTGCAGTAGAGACAAGGGGCGGGGCTTGGACTGTGACGTCACTACGCGCCTGCCTTCAGCACAACTTAGATACGGATTTCTCTCTTGGTTTCTGTGCTTCGGGCCTGCGACATGCGTTGCCCGGGCCAAAAAGGCGAACACTCTAATCCTATTTGTTGTACTTCAATCTTTCTTTCTACTCCAGAAACACCTTGAACCTCTTATTCTTTTGAAGAGGGATTATAAGAGGTCCAGGAGCTTTCTATTTCAGCTTTCGCAGACTACCTCACAGTATTTGTGCACACTTGTTTACTGTTACTGGTGACCTTAAATGATCTCCGATTGGTGACCTCAGAAACCTCGGAGGTCAATCTCACATAGCCCATGTCCGAACTGGAGATCATGTGAGTCTCCATGCCAAAAACTGGGCTGCTGGGTCCAGTCGTTCGAGCATTTATTACCATTAACCTCAAATGACCTGCTACCAGGGACCTCAAATGACCTTGTAGATCAACCTTACATAGTCTGTGTCCAAACTGGAGGTCATGTGAGTCTCCGTGCCAAAATCTGGGCTACAGGGGTACCCGACGTTGCCAGGGCCAAAAAGGCCAACGCTCTGCCGATGACCTCAAATGACACAGATCTGAATTTTGACCCCCTTAAAACCATCTTTGGGTCACTCTAATTTAGAATATATATGGGTCTTGGAGTCTCTGACCCTTTGTTTGGGCGTGATTGAAGGACAGACGAAAAACACTGCTCTTTTATACATACATAAATATTACATTGATCCTTTTGAGTCACTGAGAACATCTTATCAAAATTTAGAATATATATATATATATATATATATATATATATATATATATATATATATATATATATATATATATATATATATATATATATATATATCCTTTTATCTATTTATAAAGTCCTATGTCATGAGGGAAATAAGCTACTTGTAATATTGAAACAGAAGCCGACAACTGAATGTCAGTTACTACGAACATCTGACCGAGTCCTCTCAGTGTCAAACAAATGGCGGTTTAGCTTTGGTGTTTCATTCATTCTCAGTTATACCTTAAATGATCTGTACACTATATTACTCATTCAATGCTTTAAATGTACCAATATTTCGAAGGTTTCTCAATATGTGTTTCGGAATGTATCCTTCTGTATCCTTTCAAACTGAGTACATTGTTCTTTTAATAATCGTATTACTGATCTCCCTACAAAGTTTTGTTCACCTTAGAAGAAACTCCACGAGTCTGAAGGGTGAGATACTGACTTCGTTAAGCCCTTCACTATTGTTGTGTTCTCCTAAGCTGAATCGCAAAGTCGTGTTCTTTTAACACATTTCAACACTTTTTTTTTTTATATATATAGCTCGGGCCCCACAATTTATAAGAAATACTGTAGGGGTATTAATTTTTTTACCTCCGCTAAGGAGATTATGTTTTTACCCCACTTTGGTTTGTTTGTTTGTTTGTCTGTTAGCAGTATTACTCAAAAAAGTTATGAACGGATTTTAATGAAATTCTGTGAAAGGGTGGGCCTTCGGACTAGGAAAAAATTATTAAATTTTGGTTAGGGTCCGGATCCGGAGTATCCAGCACAATATCTCCCAGAAATTTTCAGTGAATTTCAATGAACTTGTGCTGATAGGTGGGCCATGGACCAAGAAAGAATTGATTAATTTTGAGGCGGATCCGAATCCGGATACGGATCTTATAGCCACGGATCCGGATCTGGGATTACTCAAAAACTTATGAGCGGATTTTGATAAAATTATGTGGAAGGTGGGCTATGGGCCAAGGAGGAAATGATTAAATTGAGCATCCCTCACAATATCTCCAAGTTCTCAATGAATTTCAATCAAATTTTGTGGAAAGGTGGGCCATGGACCAAGAAAGAATTGATTAAATAAATGGCGGATCCGGATCCGGATCCTTTTTAATGGCACTGGCATTGGCGGAGGTATGCGCTGTATGAAGTTTTCTCCTTTATTTTTTTTTCTTCTTTAACTGCTTCCGACTCACCCCTTTAGCTCATTCTCTTCGTTTTTTTATTAATTACATGTGTCTTTTGCTCATTCATTTCTGTCATGTACTTCTTTCTTCATCTCAGTACCAACGTCGGAAGTTTTACTCATTCGTTATCCGGGACGATGGTGGAACACCCAGACTGTCCCTTCGTAGCGAGGTTAAATACGTGAAAAAATAGGTGAGAGGCATTATACTTTCTATTCACGGTACAGTCCGACTACTGAAAATGATACGATTTTTTTTTTTTACTTCAAAGAATATCCTTTCTACCTCTGATGATTTATAAATGCATACACAAATTATCGTACATTATGGGTTATGGAAGTTAGTGTGTTAGCACATGCGCATCTTGAGCGCACTTACACACACACACACACACACACACACACACACACACACACACACACACACACACACACACACACACACACACACACACACACACACACACACACACACACGGTTTTATATACTTTTTAAAATTCAAGAAAGATTGTACGAAACATATAAAACATACGAAACACCTAATAGAATCTCTAATTCTAATTGATAACCGAAGTGTCATTGTTTTTCATTGTCTTTCCGGGTCAGTATTCTGTTCTTTCCTGACGGAACTGGACATCCTCGGTGTGAGTACTAAGTGGTGGCTGCGTAAAATTTTATGAATTGAAGAGGTAGGAATGAATATCCTTGACTACATGCCTAATCAACCCTCCACTCGAACAACATTTAGCCATCAGCTGAACTAAGAAGTGTTAGTGACCTTCGTCGGGTCAGAAGGAGGACGCTATAGCTGCTGTAACATGCCCGTATGCTCCTTTTAACTGATATCTCCTTCCACCTGCCACACGGAATAAAAAGAGAGATACTGTACTGGTAATCCTAAGCAGAGAATTGCGGGCCGGGGTAATATTATTCACTCTGGATTAATGGATCAAAATGTGATCAAAAGCCCATCCACATTAATTATTCCCAGTGAGGATGTGGTGAGGTGCTACTTTGCTGCTGCCTGTGAATGTTACGCCGCTTTCAGTATGAATTTAAGTGTAATTTCGGTTCGTGGTGTTGGTTGCAGGGCTGAGAAATTCGGAGCGGCTAATGAATTGCTGGAAAAATCATTTACAGCTGCGTCTAATGGCGGGCTAAAAATCTTGGATGGGTAACGACCTCACAAACTTAAAACATTGTATAGCTACCTGTAACAAGGCAAACAAACTGCTCGGTTTCATCGCAAGGAACTCGGATCATTGAACGTTTTATACGTCATTAGGTAGCCCGCCCCTATAATTTTGTGTGCAGCAATGGTCCCCGAATATTATTATGGACGAAGAAAGTCTCGGGAATGCAGAGCAGAGCCACAAAAATTATTCTGTCACTGCGAAATTTACCCTACGAAGAGCAACAAAGGATGCTAAATATGTTTTCTCTTTCTTTCTAAAAAAAAAAAGTGACAACTTAGAGATCTAGTAAGAGTATTTAAAATTCTTAACGCTTTTGATTTGTTAGGTTCGATAATTGGTTCGAAATGTAGATTGATTCTGTGACTAGGCATAATGGAGTAATATTCAAAAGTAAGAACTGTAACACTAATGGGTGTGTAGGGGAAAATTACTTAAATATTGCTGTAGTACAGCAATGGCATAGGCTACCAGCAACAGTAGGTAGTGGATAATCTATTGGTACGTTTGAAATTCAGCCTGACAAATATGTTGAGACTATAGACCATGACTAACTTAGTGCTGTTTATTTCCAGGTTGAAATATTTGCTGACGACTGGGAGACTTTTGATTAAAGAGAAAATTCGACCACTGTATTTGTTTTTCTTTACAGATTTGTAGAACACAGATTGTATAGTGCATAGTTGGTCCTCTTCTGCCTTTCATACAAAAATGTTCATGATTTTTCTTTCTAACAATCATATTTTTTAAAATCTCTTTTGAGTGGGTTTACGACACAACTGAGGCAGTGTCAGTGGCTTGTCGTGCACTAGATGGGTGGTACTGCCCATGATGACTGATCTGCTCTGCTCTCCATCATAATCACAAATACATTCTTTGTTATAATATTCTCCACATTATGTTTGAGACCATACTGTGTTTTGCTTTCTTTCTTGTTTCTTCCAAGCGCTTTTCAACTTAGTGCCGAAAATTTCCTTCATTTCTTCACCAGTAAGATTCTAACTAGGCACAATTTGCTCTAAACCCCCAGACAGCTTTTCCACATTCTCGTTTAAATTTTTTTTTGGACCTTCAAAAGTGCATTATGAGGACAAAGCCTAAACAATGAAAGCTTACGGATTTTGTGATCCTGTGTAACTGTATGTTTATTAATAATAATGACAATTTGCAAAGAAGTATGTAAGAGTACGGCCGCTTTGTGGAGACCATCCTCCATTCCTATGGTGATGTTGGCAGTTTTTAATTGCTATTGATAGCTAAGAGTCAGATCATACTGCGGAAGGCTTACAGAGTACTGACACTTTAACAGACAATATAAACTAACCTCTGGTAAGCCTTATTCATATATTAACATTACTTGTATTTTTCATATTGTACAGGTTAATGCAGTTTAATATAAAATGTTTTCCACTATTTCAGGTAATTGGTTGTGGAGTACCTGGTTCGTGTATGTATGTACGATCATATCTAGTTCATGGATTGTTGGCTCATTAAAGGGGTGATTGGTTGTTTCAACTACTGATTTTATGTCCCATAAATATCCCGGTAAGGCTGATCCTTCAAACAGTGTTTGAATCACATTTTTTCTTGGTTTCACCTGTGGCAAAATTACGCGTTTTTAAGGAACTTAATAGTTGCTTCTTCATTGCAAGAACAGCGTCTTGTATCTTCATATCTGTATCGTCTGACTAAATAAATATATATATATATACTGTATGTCAGATTAATGAATTATTGTCTTACAGGCAGCCCTTTAAAGATCATTATATTTTTCCCTGTATTCCTCAGTAGTGAAAAAATTGGGACTGTGACGACAAAAAACTGTGTTTTTCTTCTAATAGTCTTTCGCTCGGTAAATAATCGAAGGTAATGATAACGGCTTTTTATGACCTTTTCTCATTTGTTTCCTTCCTTGCAAAAAATTGCTCTGCTCTGATAGTGGCAAAATTTAATAGATGGCAATGATAAGAACATTTTTCTCTATTAATTATCGTATTTTCTGCCCTGACTACAAAATTATCAGATTTGACAAACTAATGAATGTTTGTGATAAGTCCTACGTTTCATTTTCACATCGTTTTTCTTCCTCTCCCATCAAAACCTTTTAATTCTGATAGTGAAGTATTTACCAATATAATTATATGATCAATATACTGTATTATCGTATCATCATCATCCGAGTTATCCCACCCGGTGTCATATTAATAAACTTCAGTCTGTTCAAGAGTTTCAGCAAGTGTTTCCTTTCCTCCGTTGTTCTTGTTTCTGCCAAATGGGTCGTCTTCCTGATGTCAAGAAAGTAAGCGCGTTGTCGACTTTTTTCCTTGTTTTGTACTGCCGCCAAATTGTTTCCTTCAGTTTCGACAAGGTCATTCACACTGAAGGGGTAAATGTTATTTCGACTGCATCAACACCTATACATATTTTTGTACGTTTGTAATTCCATTTATACTTTTTCCTTGCTTTCAATTTGTATATGGAATTTTGGTTGTTCTGCTGCTTCTAGAGACACTGGAGAAGCATAAAGACTGAGTTATCCATTTATTTATATACAGTAGTTCTATATAGAGTTATAAGAATGATACATGATATGTTGAGACTTTAAGAGGTTAACTAAAGAGCTAGGACCAGCCAAATAAACACACACACACACACACACACACACATATATATATCGTTTCGTCTCGTTTTCGTTTTCGTTTTTAAAGGCTCCAACATGCTTGCATGCGTCGGCCTTGGTCACCTAATGGCGGCTCTCCACGCTGCACGATCCATTGCATATATCATCATCAGCCGTTTGAGTATCCACTGCAGGACCGACATATCCCGACCGAAGTCTGGACGATACAGCCAATGTATCAGTGGCTTAGGCTGTCTGGTAGAGATTGTATGTAGGGTGAGAAGTGCTTGTAAGAGTAATTGTAGTGCTGGAGTGGCTTTGGATGTGTGTGTAGTCTGTGAACCAAGTGTAATCGGCCCGCGCAAGCCGACTGGGTGCAAGCATACTTTACAGTAAGCGACACTGGTTCAACCACAGCACCCCTTGTGTCCGCCAATGCAGTACTTGACCGGGTGAACACACCCAAAGTTTATTACCCTGGCGGGGCGCGAACCCTGGTTCACCCGTGTAAGAAACGCACACTCTACCACAAAGGCTCCATATATATATATATATATATATATATATATATATATATATATATATATATATATATATATATATATATATATATATATATATATACACACGAGTGTTTCTCTGTGTGTATAATCCACCGGGTCGGTCAGGATCACTTGATGGTCGTGATGGTCAGCTTTTACCCTCCCGGAAGGGAGCTGAGAGCTCATATAGTCCGATCTAAGGGCAAGGCTGTGACCGTCACACACGCACACACCCGTCCCCTTGCTCAAGGGGGACAGTAACCACCCACTTCGTCAGTGAAACTTTTCGCAACCTGAGCGAGGCGCGAACTCCCGTCCAGCAGTTGGCAAGCGGGAACGTTACCACTGCACCAGCGAGCGGTGTGTGTGTGTGTGTGTGTGTGTGTGTGTGTGTGTGTGTGTGTGTGTGTGTGTGTGTGTGTGTGTGTGTGTTGTTCATGACTGTGAGGTGGAGTCAGGATTTCGGGGGCTTCAATGGTGAGTGAATGAGAGTGTGGCTCATTGAAGTGGGCAGACTTTTGATCAGTTTCTTCTTCTATTACTTTCTTTCCCTTGCTCTGTGGACTCTGCCTCACGCCGTCCTTATTTTGGAGATGTCTTGATGACGACGATGATGATCGTGTTTACAGCTGCTTAACCATTTCGCAGCTTAATGAAGATTACCGGTATATTATTTTACCTTAGTATACACTATGTTACTTGCAAATTTGTTCAGCCACATTTGTTTATTAATAAGTATTACAAAGCACTATTTTATTTTTTCTCTTTGTGTATAAAAACTTTTTCATAAATGTTTATTTTCTCACTTGCAGATTTATCCAAACATTTAAACTAATTAAATATTGCATGTTGCTAAAAGCAATATGGTAAGTTTCTCTCATAAAACTCGTATTAAGAATGCATTTAGACAAATCCCACATATCTAGGCGTTATGTAGGTATACTTGGTACTTACAATGTTTCGCACAAAGAGTCCTCGCACATTTGGTTTATATTTTGTCCCGCCTCCCTCATTACTGCTCCCCATCGCGGAGTATTTTTCACATCCTGCCTGTCCCCGTAATCTCTTTATTCCCTCCCACGGTTCTCTACTACACCTCTCTCTCTCTCTCTCTCTCTCTCTCTCTCTCTCTCTCTCTCTCTCTCTCTCTCTCTCTCTCAGTACAATGGTTTAACGTCACCTGGAGTAGGAAACTAGAATTGTCCTACCATTTTCGCCCTAATAAATTTTGTCTGACATAATAGTAGAGTTGTTCAGTACATGAAAGGGTTATCGGTAAAAGTATGAACTGTCAGATTTATGATTTCCTTCCGCTAAATAAAATCGCCTGGCGTTAGCTTGGATGGAAGGCATGAAATCCCTTACGCTGAAAGTGTTTTCAGTGATGGTATTTACCCTCTCGGTCTTTTATGACGCACTATCAGTTGAATCAAGCCGTCTGGGGTTAGCTGTAGCACTAGAGCTGTTCTTACTGTGAGATGGATAACAGTAATAATATTATTTCTTCAGGGCTACTATGACACTCTCGCCGTTCCCCTGGTTAAACTCTATGATCGTCCATACCGGCATTGCCTGGGGCCCAGGCAATCCTTCTGGAGTTTAATGAACCTACTGTATATTCCTTCCTGGGCCCATTTCGCCACGGATATAATCCTCCTAGACCCATTCCTACCATGGACCTAATTTCCCACTACCCACCCACCCACATACCCCCACTCGTTCGCCCACCCACCTTCCCACTCTCTCCGTCCACCCATCCACTCACCCACCTTCCCACCGACCCTGCCCAAACACTCATTCATATTCACTCACTTAATCTACCTCCTCATTCACCCACTCATCTTGCTCCCTACCCTACTCTCCCTCCCACACTGCCCCACCACATCCACCCAGCATTGCCCGCCCACCCCACCCTCCCTCCCGACCCCGCCACACATACCCATCCATCCTCCCTGCCTCTCCTTACACATCCATCCACATAACCCTTTCTACCCCTTCCCCCACTCATCCGTCCACTCATCGTACCTACTGTAGCTAATAATATGGGTGTAGAAGTAATAAAAACTCTGCTGTAATTGACTACCACGTTTCACCACACTGGCATGGTTAATTCTAATTAACTTTAATCTTGGCCATCAGGGGCTCCACTTTACCAACCGTAATGCACACAGTTAAATGCGTCGTTAAAAATTATACCTGTTAGAGCTGTTTCGAGAGTTCTCTATGCTATTTCCTTAGAGGACGGAGACAGACAGACTGACAAACAGACGTTCTCTTTATATAAACAGTAATATAAATATATATATATATATATATATATATATATATATATATATATATATATATATATATATATATAAAATCAGACTTTCGCAAAATTTTTTGCAATTGTATTGCACACATCTAAATTCTCTGTAAAAAGCATCTGTTAGAGCTGTTTAGAAAATTCTGTTTGCATTACCCGCGGTTTCCACAAAGGATAGACGAACATTCTCTTTTCTATTTATATGGAGAGAGAGAGAGAGAGAGAGAGAGAGAGAGAGAGAGAGAGAGGGTAAAATTTTGGCATTTGACTGTGAAAACAGGAGAAAGGTAAGTACTAAGTTGAACTTCCTTCCATTTTGTTTATTTAACTTTGGTTTGCTTCATTTTTTTTTTACCCGTTTCGCAACTGCCCACCTCCCTTTCATCACTTCGTGCCATTCCATGACCTCCCCTCCCTCATATTTCACATTTCTCTTCCTTCCTCTTTCACCGCCCTCTTCCCACTCTAATATCTTACCATATCAGGTCAGCCTCGATTTTTTTCTTTACTTCATTCATTCTTTACCTTTCCTCTCTCCTCCCTCGTCGTTCATCCATCTTCCTCTCCGTTTTTCCTTTTCCTTCTTTACCCGTGAGCTTTTCTTCGCTCCGATGCCAGCCTCTCTCTATTCCCCCATCGCTTTCTCTCTAGTATTTTCGTGCTTCCATTCCCCTCCCCCTCTTTTCCTGTCAGCAGTATCTTTTCCTCACTACCCTTTCGTTTCCCGACGTTCCATTGCTCTCTTTTCATTTTCCTATTGTCACTTCTTCTTTACTTCTTTGCATATAATCATTAGATGTCCCTATTTTTACTCTCCAAACACTCCTTTACTTCCTTTCCTCTCCCATCCTCCTCCTTTTTCTGTACTTTCAAATCCTCTCTCTTCCCTTTCTCGTCTAAATTCCTCTTGCTTTCCTCACTGCTTTGAATCCTTATTTCTTTCCATGGTAATGCTTCGCGACCATTTCTTTCTATAATATTGTCTTTCTCACTGTTTCCTGCCGGTCTCATTTGAAAGGATTGGTGGGTAAACGGAGCCTTCCTACTTTGTCATCCTTGTTTTTAATTTAGAGAAGAGCACGTATCCTACAATAACCAGCCTCAAAATATTACAATAAACTTCTTGCTGTTAGTTTTCCATGTATCTACCAGTGTTTGCACACCATCCCTCATTTTCATTTTCTCTCATTTCATTCTTTCTCCCTCCTTCTCTTCCTACCTTCTTCTCCTTCTCCTTCTTCATTTCCCTTCTCATTATGTTCCCTCCATTTTCTCCTTCCTCTCCTGTCTCCCTTCTCTCTCCCCTTTCCTCCAACACAGTTCTTCGTCTTTCCCCAACCATCACTCACCCCTCACACGCCTTTTCTTCCGTCCTTTATTTTCTTCTTTCATCCCCTTCATCCTTTTTCCCCGTAATCCCTTCATTCCCTTAACCCTTTTCTTTCCCCTCTTCAATTTCTTCATCCATCACACACACCTCCCCCTACCCTCTCCCCAATTTTCTTTCTCCCTGCCTTTCGCCCACCTTTCCATATACTCAAAGTCAAAGTCAAAGTCAAATGTTTATTTAGCCATAGAGATTACAATAGTTGACATAGCACTTAGTCTACTAGCGGCTGAGCCTTTTGAGAGTCCGGGAACTCTCTTTAAAGGCACCTTGTTTTTCTGCGCCTCCCTTCCTCCTATCCTTTCTCCCTTTCTTCAGTTCCTTCTCTTCCCCACCCATCCATCACTCCTCACACATCCTTCCTTCCTCTTACTCATTCCTTTGGGTCATTCCCCACTCTTTACCTCTCTCTTCCATTATTCATGTGCATGCCTTCCATTCTCTCGCTCACTCGCTCCACTCCTCTTGTGCACCTCCCTCTCACTTTCTTCGCTCTCATTACATTTAGTTCTATTCTTTATTTGCCGAGTTTCAGTTTCACGCAATATTTCGCCTCTCTTTCTCTCTCTCTCTCTCTCTCTCTCTCTCTCTCTCTCTCTCACACACACACACACACACACACACACACACACACACACACACACACACACACATTTAGCATTCTCTCTTCTTTATTCCTCCTCTCTCTTCACTCTACCCAGCTTTCGCTCTCTCCTTTCAGTATCTGACAGTCCCCTACTTCTGTATTACCTCATCCTCACTACCACTTTTCGCCATTTTCTCTTTCCTTCCCCTTCGTCTCACTCACTCACTCTCGTCCCTCTCTCACATACCCTCTCACTAACCCTTCTCCCATTCACTCATCCTCATCCCATCCACACACCCTTGCCTTCGCACTCACTCACACTCACCTTCCTCCCACTCTAACTCACCCTCGTCTCTGTTTCACTCATGCACCCTCACTTCTCTCTCACTCATCATTGTCTTTCTCCCACTCACACATTAACCCCTCCAGAGCGGTGACATATATTGTAGTTTATTCTTAGTGGTACCCATATTAAAAAATCAAGAAAGTCTCCTATTAAACAGTATGGTGGGAAGGCTTTACTAACTCCTCCGATTACGTCTCACCTGGGCGTAATATAATCTTGTAAGGATAGCAAAAATAAGCTAAAAATGTTCTTGCAGAAATCATGTGGCTAACTCCTCTTCCTCCCTTACTAACCGTTCTTCCTTTCTCACTCACCCTCGTTCCTCTCTCACTCTCGTTTATGTCTGCCTCATGCTCGCACGTCTCCCAGTCTCGTCCCTCTGTCATATATTCACCTTCATCTCCCTCTCTCTCACTCCTCCCTCTCTCATTCCCTTCGTCCCTCTATCATTTACCCTATCCCCTATCTTACCCACCCTCTTCCCTCTTACTCTCACTTACATTACTCGTTCCTCTCTCACTCGCCCTATTCCCTCGCTTACTTTCGTTCCCCTGTCACATACTAATTTCCTCCAATTCTCACTCCATCGCACACACACACACACACACACACACACACACACACACTTATACTCATCTTCCTTATCTTCATCGCACACACACACACACACACACACACACACACACACACACACACACACACACACACACACTCTCTCTCTCTCTCTCTCTGACGAATGATATCTGATTTCTCACGTCTGTTTCCCGGGAGAGCATCGCTGTGATTGATGATTGTTTTGCCTACGAAAAACAAAAGAGGCTGAAACTATACATTGCACGTGATGGACAGCTATAGACATAGGAGGCCCGTGTTTGGAATTTGTTTGCCTATTAATCCCTGAATCCATATGTTCCTCTGATTTTTTTTTTTTTTTACTCATTTTACACATCATGGTTATGCATTTCCTTCATGATTTTGCGATACTGGAATAGCAACCCATGTTTTTATTTTAGTGATTTTGGTTTGTCACTATCCATCAATTCCTTCAAACCTCAGGAGGTTTTCCACAGACGAGTGAATTCTTCTTGCGCTGGGTAGAGTAAAATTAATAATTCGTCTTCTTGGTTTAAGGGTTAAATTGAGATAGTTTCCTAACGTTCAGACTTCGGGATGTTTAGCAAGACCTGTTGTCATCTTCTGACGATAGCTAGAGTTAAAAAAAAAAAAAAAAAGTATTTACCAAGAGAATTATTTATTTATAAAATATGTGGCATTATTATACCATATATTATTTTCCATTGTGAATGACGATGACTAGGTTGGACGAGTGCATTCATAATCAAGCAGGAGTACAAGAGGAGAGATAGTAACGACTTTATTTGTGCGGGAAATGAATTCTTTTCGACGTCTACCATGATATTGCCTCAAGGAATGTCCTTCGCCTTTCAACTGACCGCTTTAGCCCCGGCCAGCAGTGATGGTGAACTCTGCACCGCCACCACAGTTTGCACTGCGGTGAGTCATAAAGCACCCACATTGCCAACACTGACTCAATGAAGTCCACACAAGTTTTATAGTGATGAGAGAGAGGGGGGGGGGGCTTTTACATTTATACCATTTCTAATGGGTGATTGTATAAACAAAACGATGGAGTGTCAATGGAATCCCCTCTGCGTCAAACTTTTGCTAATGCATTTCGGTTATCATGGAAAGTCTTGGCAAGAGAACTGTCCATTGATTATAAACGATAACAGTATTGCTGGTATGTGGATGACACATTTGTTCTTCTCAGAGAGAAGGGCCATGTCACAAAATTTTAGAGTACCTAGACAGACAACACGGGAATACCTTACTATGGAAGCAAAAAATAATTTTGAGCTTTCTTTTCTTGACTTAAAACTAGGAAATTAATGGAATTATTAGGTTCTACGTTTTTGGAAACTAACTTTTTCTGGGTTAGGCACCAGTTTCTACTGTTATTTTTATATTTTCAAGATCAGTCTCATAAAAACCATGCTACATAAAGCCTGTTTCTTTTTTCTAATCTTCATCTGTTTCATGAAGAAATAATATTTTCAAAGAAACACTTTACAGAAAATGGGTACACCGGGTCACTGATCGGATTGTTGGGACATTAGTGAATAAGAAGTACAAACCTAAGAAACCAGTATCAAACATATAGGCCTACTGAATGTAATGTATTTTAAGATTCTGTGTGTGGATGATGTATCAGAGATAATCGAGAAAACAAAAATTAATCATTACGTAACTTTAAATCTCATTTGGTCTTCAGATCTGTGCCCATAAATTCCGTTAAAGTTGTCTCTTTCTTCATTTTAAAGACTGTATGTTGTCTAACTTATGCTCGTCTGTTGCTTGTAGTTTTCTCTGCCCCAGATGCCAAGAGGGATATATAGGCAGCACATTGTGTGCCTGTAAAACCAGAACACGAGCACCTGGGTCATTGGTGCAGAATTAGTCGTAGGCAGTGTTGCCCCCCCCCCCCACACACACACATAGCAGTACGAGACAAATGTTGTAGGAAAAACTTAAAATTTTTAGAGTTCATTTCCATCAGGACTCTCAAACCTACTCTCAGTAATGGCTCAGCAGTCCCTTTATACTTATTATAAAGAGCTTACAGAGCCTTTCCGTATATTTATGTATTTCTATGTATTTTTTTAACACTTGTTTTGTCTTAAGTTGTAGCCACCGGTGTTGACACAGAATGTATGTCAAAACGTCTGGCAGAAAGAAATTTAAGATGTCGTTCATAACGACCTTGATTATTTTATTCCTCTTCAGGCTGACATACCCCAAGAACACACCTATAACTGCGACTTGTTTGCGTGAGTATGTTACGCTTGTTGTCTAGCTGTGGCTTGTATGTCTGTATGTGGCGTTAATGTGTATAGGTGTCACTTGTATGTGTGTTTACCTGACAGTAGTGGAAATTGCTTTTGTGCGCATGTATTATTTCGATTGTCAGTATAATTATGGCCTGTATGTATGTGTATAATCATCACTTATGTGGGAATAATTGTGACTTATGCGGGTGTGTCTATATGACCATTTTCTATATAACTTGCTTTTGTTAGTATGTATGATTACTCATGCGAATATGCATACGGCTTAAATGTTTTTTGTAACTATGGCCTGTTTATGTCTATATGTATTGGCTGTGAATGTGACTGTAATCTTTGTGTGTGTATATAATAACCCTTGTGTGTGTGTGTGTGTGTGTGTGTGTGTGTGTGTGTGTGTGTGTGTGTGTGTGTGTGTGTGTGTGTGTGTGTGTGTGTGTGTGTGTATGTGTGTGTGTGTGTAACAGGCTCGTTTGTATTTGTATATGGCATGTATGGATAGTAATGTGGCTAGTATGTGTGTGTATGGTTTTTATGGGTGAAATTGTGACCGGCTTGTATTGTGTGTTTATTGCCTTTATGGATGTGCATCTGGCTTATCTGTGTGTCTACGACCTGTATAAGTTTAAATTTAGCTCCGGTATATGTGTAAATGGCCTTTGTGAGTATAACTGTCGCTCGTATGTGTGTCTGGTATGATGTGGCCGGTATTTGCGTGTGAACCGGTAAGTGTATATGTATTTTTGTGTCCTGAATAAACGGATCTTGAATATGACTATTTTTTTCTTTGGAGGGAACAACTTGTGGGCTTCTAGACTTTGGTTCCTTCTTTCTTGCATATAAAAAATACGTTTATGTGCGTGTATATTTGTGTGTGTGCGTGTGTAAGTGCGTGAGGTTTCTTTCATTTTTTGTGTAAAGACCTTTGTGGACATAACCGTGTTTTGTACATATGTGTTATTATGATTTGCGTTTATTAGCCCTCCCTGTGGTTGACTGTCTGCACACACTCAAGCAAGGAGGACAGATCTGATAGTTCCCGTGGACGAGGGTGCTCTAATACTCACGCCATGTTGTATTTCCTGGGGTCTTCATCACAAAATCCAATTCAGACTGCTTAATTATGAGAAATTCCCTCTGGGTGAATGGTTAATTTAATAGGTAAATCTGTAATCATGTTAACCACGTAAGGAGCCAGAAAAAGAAAAGCGGGAAGGGGAGGTCGTGGGTAAAAAGGTAAGAGCATTTAGTATGTAATTAGACAAGGAAATGTGAGGTGGGATTAGTACACAAATACTGGTTTTCTGTTACCTGAACAATACTGTGTTAGGATGCAAGCAGCCTTCAGGTGAAACTACAGCGCTTTGAACGACATAGAGAAGAATGAAATAAGAGGCTTTGTATTAATTCCATTAAGATTTTTCTGTCAAAGTAAAATGCTACATTTAACTCCGTTCAACACGATAACGTCTTAAAAAAAAAAAAAAAAAAAAAAAAAAAAACTTTTTCAATTGTACGTGGCTTAGAAGAGTTTTCGAAATGACAGTTTACATGTAGATTTCTTTAACTCCGTTAATGCGACAGGTGCCTCCAGAGCTTAATAAAATGATCTGATAGTGGCAAGAATAAATATAATAGCGGCATCATTGGGTTCACGGTGTGAGTGAGATTTGTTAGTCTTGAAACCATGCGTGCATCAATAAATCAATAAATAAATAAATTAATTAATTAATAAAATACAAACTACCTGAAATAAGGTGGATGTGAAATATTTGTACTGCATATGGTACCGTCGTCATTAACTGTGGACCTGTGTCAATTTACTGGGTTCCCAGTTGTGAGGAACGAGGAGTAGAGCGGCAGAGGAAACGGTGTCTGTAGTTCATCCACACTCTACACTGCCGAAATTTTGTCTTTGTGAAGCTTATTTCCCGTTGTTCAGTGGCAAAATAAGACTATGATACGACACCACATCCTTTCCATAACACGTCTTCGTGACCAGTGCCGTGTTCTAATATTAATCTCTTGTTATAGCTGAACATGTACGATGGAGATGGCAATTTGAGCTCAGGCTTAAGTATACAGTTTGTGGGTATTTTCCTTTTTATATTATTTTCTAAACTTCAGCTTAGCTTAAGGGATAATACGGGATTTTGGAGAAGAAAGAAATACTAAATATGCCTCAAAGTGGGGGCGCATAAGTAAAGAGAGAGTGAGTGTTAAGAAACTTGCGGAAGACATGAAAAACATGTTTCCAGTGTATGAGGTAGCCAAACTGAAGAAAGTGGGAAAGTAAGCATGCATCAGAGAGAGAGAAGGGATACCATGGGTCTTTACAATTAAAGAGAAGGGGAGTATGTATGTATCAAGGGGACTGGAAGAACAGACAGAAGTGAGGGAAGGATTAGAAGCTAAGGAGAGATGTGAGAAAAACCTTTTCGTAGTGTGTTATATGGCAAGGGGAAAGGGGGAAAGGTGGAAAGTATGCACGAACTGAGGCGGAAGAACGGGGAGGAGTGAGGGGTAACCTGAGTGGGTTGCGAGAAAGATCATTTCGTGGTGTGCAATGTAGCAAGAGGAGGGGGAGAAAGGATGTAAGCATTTATGGAGGAGTGGATGAATGAACAGAGAGAAGTGAGGGGCAAGAAGCCGAAGAGACATGAATAATACAGCATCGTGGTGTGTGAGGTGGCGAGGAGAAAGGAAGGAGTGTTGTTGCTTGTGTTGAATGACAAGAAGCAAAGGAGAGGGGAGAGATGCTGGCTCTCTGTTCAAGATGAAGCTGAGAGAGGGGAAGGAAATTAAAGTCTTCCTTTTTCTCGCCTAGACCTCCGGAAAGACAAAGGGAAACAGCATCCAGCCTTTTAATGCGGTTGCAGTATAACAATACATTAATCCTATACCATGTCCAAATTGTAAGTTTTTTTTTTTTCCCAAAAACAGAAAGAAGCCGTAAACTCTGTTTATAAACAGTTCGTTCGAGCAACCATAAAGTATGTTAGCCTAATGTGGGCCCCAACCGTATCCAACAATAATAAGTATAGGCCTAAGGAATAAAAAAAAAAGGAATAATTATTGAATGCATCAAAACCATATTTGTTTTTTAATAAAAGAACAAAGGAAGGAAAAACAAACGAATAAAAAAATAATCCATACACCAGATTACCGGCGTCCTCCTTCCATAAAAATTCTGTAACAGTTGGACTTGAACAGCTGGAGGTTGAAGTTTGGAGGGAAACGACTCCAGGGAAGCGAGTTCCAGAGAGATGCAGTTCGAGGAATAAAAGAATTTTGATAGGGAAGTTCTGCAATATGGCTGTGTAATATTCCAATCATGGGCGCTACCAAATGCCCGTGTAGCACGAGGGAAGGCATGGAGAGGTGACACAATAGACGCAACTTCATCTGAGCATTTGCCATAAAAGTACCTGTAAAATACTGCAAGGGAGGCAACATTCCTTCTTACTTGTAAGGGAGGTAGTTTATTTATAATAGCAAGGTTATTAATAATTCCAACAGCTTTGTTCTGAATTTTGTCCAGTTGTTTTAGTGCAATCTCTCCACATCCATTCCACAAGGGTGTGCAATATTCTTGCTGAGAGCGCACAAAACTCTTACAAATTATAGCTACTGCTCGCCAGTGACGAAGAATATAGAACACTTACACAAGAAACAGAAATTCCTCTAATTAAAGATCGTGAGTATATGTTGGGCACACAGTTCACTGCTTCAGCTCAAGACCCAGCCCATCCTTGAACCTGATGTTGCCGCGTCACCCTCTTCCAGAAAGATACAAGAAATTAAAAACTGCCCCACACTACGCTAGGCATATCAGCGACATTCCCTCCTTCTCTTCCACCCAGCACCACAATTCACAGACATATTTAATAACCACAACAGTCATCCTAAACCTCCAGCTAACCAGCATCTCATAAGAACCACCAACAGACATACACCTCTCAGAGACTTACCTGCCGAGAGAAACATACGTAAACCTAGCTAGACTGCTTTGCACCCAGCACCCTTCTCTGCTGCACTACCAACACAAAAAAACAACTCCCAAAAATCCACTTAGCACACACTGCAGTGCATCCCCTCCCCCACCACATCACACTTACCACATGCACCATGCTCTCATAACACAGACAGTCCTTCAACTTAACCTCAGCAAAAGACCTCTGGGACCAACCAGACGGGGTTACCGATTTTCTGCGATCCACTGGGTTCATAACGAAATCAGCCCTGGATTGCAACAGAAACAACAACATCAGCAATAACATCAACAACCAGGAATATAATATAAGCGAAGCTCTAGATAATCTTCATCATTTAACAACCCCAATTATTTGAGAGTAGTGTGCAAATAAGTACGAGTAACAAATACTCCGATGATAAGGTAGCACCAAAGTCTGTATACGTCTCATTGAATACCGCTGAGATAATCATCATATCCTTCTTGTTTTTCTAGGGAAGAGAGGTGAGGAAGCTTTGAGAAAGACGACTTCGAAGGATGTGAATATCATCGTGTGAATTCTCATGGAGGAATACACACACACACACACACACACACACACACACACACACACACACACACACGGAACAGACTGATTCCACCATGAGGAAATGAAAACGAGAAATGTAATGAAAAACAGTTGAGGAACTGCGAGATTATTAAAAGCGGAGTCAGAGAGAGCGAACAACAGTCGAGGTCTAAATTAAATACAATATCTATTCCTTCAGTGTCGTTCTGTATTATTGCAAGCAAGAGAGCTAGCGATGTTTGCTCTCAGTTAAGTTTAGCAATAAGCGGCCCGATCCGGTCCTGCCTGACCTGACCGTCACGGAAAGCAGAAGCTAATAACTCTACTCCCATGCAAAGAAGAGTTGAAATTCTGTCTGCATTTCATACATTCATTCAATAAATTTTATTATCAACTAGAAACTCACCCATAAATGAGTAGGAAACCCTTGGAATCCCAAGTTTTTTTTTTAGTGTTCATCTCTAATAGGTGAGCGTCTCAATTACGAAATCAAATTTTCGGAGATTTTCTGTCATAAAACTACGTTTTTTAGTATCAACTCTAGCAATTAAATATCGGAGATTCCGCCTATAATTTTAACCCGCCACGTCCCGACCGATTTTTCACCACTGACCCTCCCCCCCCAGTCCTGGCAGATTTTCGTTTTTTTTTGTTGTTAAACCTCCGCTTTTTATGAGAAACATTGGAAAACGCCCCCAAGAGTGCTCACCTGAGCTTAGAAGTGGTCTAAACAGGTGACCCTTTAAACACCTGGTACCATGTTCTTTGGAGCCGCACTGCGGGTGTCGCGTTTTCTATGGTAGCGGTAACTATTACAAACCACTCAGAATAGATATTTGTTCATTTGGTACGAATTTATATGTAGTACAAGAATAAATTGGTTTTCGCACAATAATATAGGCAACATAAGTGTTGTTTCACGCACTGAATGCATCAACATGCCACACCTTCCTTGGCGATGTTACCGCCACATCACTTCTGCTCGTTTCTTCTTCAGGCGCCATGTAATCTTTGTCTTCCACACCGTCATCAATTGGGAAATCACTTTCGCTTTGAATTTCATACCGTGGCGCGACACATCTTTACTGGCCAGGTCACTGGTAACAGGTGAGTTGCTGAGACAATGGCGTGCGGGGGAGGGGGTCACACAGGGTAAGGCAGTGTCCCTGCGTGGTAGTGGGTAGAGGAAGATGTCCCACATAAACATATCAAAATTCACATGCTAAATTTGAAAAATGTGCAAATGACGGACCTCGCAATTGCAAAAGTATGGATATGTTATTGGGACTGAGCGTGACAAAATGTTGCAACATATCCATACGTTACTGGGACGAAGCGGGTTAAATCAGAGGGAAATTGTGGTAACATGACACTCGCTTGCTCGTCACGCACTCACCATGCGCACTTTACTGGTATATTTTCATTCTTGCTACTACCATCTGTTCACATTCATTTAGAAAAGACAATAACTCCTTCAAAATTGGTATTGCCCTGATTGGAATTTAATATGATATCCCCCGACTGATGTAGCCAATGTTTAGTGCGCTGAACTTTATTTAATATAACATTTTCCACTGGATGTAAATCTACACGTCACTATCACACAAAAGAGAATCTGGCATATTGCTGAGGCTGTAAGAGCGAAAGCCTGCGATTACTGGGAAAAAAATCACGTCACATTCTCGCTAAGGCTGGAGTGTTCATTTTTACTATACTCAAAATGCACACAGAATGATCTTCATATGATAACTATCCCATAAATCTGCGACAGCCTACTGTATCCAACTTTTTATCAACTAGAATGACAGCCACACTTATTTTCACAATATCTGTTTCAACCTTTTAGCATTTTAGGATCAGTTGGTTGTTAGAATAAGATACAAGAGTAAACAAAACCACAAGAGTTAATTCTTAAACCACCCCAATAAGTTTTCATTGCCTCATAGTTTTCTCTTGATCTGCTAGACATATATTTTATGTCATTGGATTAATCCATTCAGTTTGGTGGTCCTTTCTTTACTATTGTTTTCCATGAATGTTGATGTGCATCAGGGGTCAGTCTTGAGCCCCTAGTTGTTGATTATGGTGCTTGAAGCTCTCTCATGTGACTTCAGAAATGGACACCCGTGGGAGATGTATTTCAATGGTTTGGTGTTGACTGCAGAGAATGAAAGGGAGGCGGAGGAAAGATTTGGGAAGTGAAGAGATGGTATGGGGCACAAGGGCTTGGGAGTATATCCAAATAAAACAAAGGTGATGGTATTTGGGGTTGGTGGCGGTACTGTCAAAGATGAGGAGGAGTGGCCATGTGGGGTTTGCCACAAGGCTTTGGGAAGTAATTCCGTCTTGTGCAATGTATGTGATATTTGGGTGCATAAGAGATTTAGTGGTGTTAGAGGTAGACTCGGGATAATGCTGGTTTCACGTGTGCGATGTTTCGGGGTGAGCATGTGGAGATTGTCAGGCGCGAAAGGATTAATCTTGATGGTCCCTTGAGTGTGTGGCAGAGTTTTGTTATCTGGGAGACATGTTATGTGCTGCAGGCAGGCTGGAGCTAGCTCTGTCTAGAGTGAGGAGGGTCGGAAGAAATTCAGGGAGCTGTTGCCTCTCCTGACATTGAGAGGGCTCTCCCTCCGTGCTAAGAGATCTTCGTATGTGGCATGTGTTATCAGTGCAATGCTGTTTCGTAGTGAGAGGAAGAGGATATTCGCAGGCTCAAATGTACAGAAATGACAGTGATTATGTGGATGTGCAGTGCATCCTTGAATGCAAGGGCTGGGGGGGGGGGCTAGGTTTGCGATGAGAGTTAAGAGGTAAGATGGGACTGGAGTGTATTGGTGTTGTGATGAGGAGAGGTAGACTGAAATGGTTTGGGTATGTGGAGAGTTTGGAGGATGACAATTGGGTGTTGAGAGAGAGAAGTGCTAACATTAAGAGTAGGGATGCGAGAGGTAGACTGAAAAAGACCTAGGACGAGGTCACTGAGTATGAGCTGAGGGATAAGGGACTGAAAATGGAGGCCGCCAGAGATCGAGCACCATTGAGAGCTGCCTTTAGATGACCATGGCCGACGCATGCAAACAAGTTGGAGCCTTTATAAACGAAACTAAAGGAAACTAATATTAGCGACACCTTTGAATAATTTCACTTAGCTTTATAGAGATTTTTCGAACTTTTCCTATAGGTATTGCCTTCATCAGGACCTTCACTAATAGGTTCCCTTCTTTAGCTGAATAACGAAATACGTCATCGGACTGAAATTTTACCTTGCCGGGGTTACTATGCTTTTCATGGCATTCTGATGAACCGAAATTCCTGCCTATAAATCTTGGCGGCAAAAAGAAGAACTGGATTTATCATTACGCCGCTCGTAGTGAAATTTATAGTGATCGCAGTGGTTTTTAAAAAGATTGCCTTCATTGGAAAAAAAAAAAAGTACGTAGGCTCCGAGTAACTTTTCCCCAAGTTTTTTTTTTATGTCAGGATAGAGGTAGTTTTATATCAAACCCTTGAATCCGGTGACGTATTCTACTTGTTCATTTTGCAACCACCAGAAGATTTTATTAATCTTATTGTAAATCTAAAGCTGTGAAAGAATTAATGAGGGATACATTCGTACCTGACATTGGTTCGCAAAGTCGGTCCTGTACTGAAGAAAATTTTCTGTAACAGGAATGAAAAAAAAAAAAAAAACTATCTTCTGAAAAGAACTGGCAAAACAATTGCATAAATTATTTTAAAAAGTGGTTTATATACGAGAGTACTTTTTCCTTTTTTTTTTTTTTTTTGAGGATCCGAGCAGCATTTTTTCTTTACTTTTTTTTTTTTTTTAGGTGGTGAACTGGTGCTGTATTAAATGACGCACCACAGCGGGAAGTTTCATTATAGATCGATATTCATTAGCGCTAATGGAGGGAAAACTGGACTGAATTCTCGTAATCAAAACAGCGAAGAGGAAGCGAGAGAATGCCCTAGCTCCCCCTATGTACCCCCTTCTGCATCCCCTTTTCCCCTTACTCTCCCACATATCACTTCATACATGCCCATCCTCACATTCCAACTTCCTTCCTCACTCCCATTTTCTCCTCCTCGGCCCTATTTCCCTCCCTCTCCATCTTTTCCCCTCCCCACCCCATCCCTCGCTCTCACTTCCCCTCCCACATTCCTGCTTCCCATCAGCTTCAGTGCTTCTCCTTCACGACCGTTTTTCCCCAATCCCAGCCCAGTTCAGTCATTTTCCACATACTTATCTCCAATACCCCTTGCTCACTCACTCTCCCTCACCCTATTCCAAGTTATCTTCCTCCGCCTGTTCATTCCCTTTCCGTGCTCCAACTTCCCCCCTCCCCCTCTCTTCTCCCCCCCCCCCGCTTTTCCCCCCAAGTCTCCTCCCTGACCCCTATTTCTCCTGTTGCACTCTCACTTCCCTTCACTCGCACTCCCATTTCATCCCTTCCCATTTCAATCCCCATCCTCACTCACACTCACACTACTCTTCATCCCCAGTTCATTATAGATTCATAAGCTGTCGGATTACCTCGTGCTGCCAGGTTTCAAACAATGGCTGAAAAGCATCTGATTCGGCGAATAGTTTTTGATGTCGGACGCCGGGGCTTCACGAGGTTACATCTGTCGGTAAAAGGTTGGATGGAAAAACAGGCTCGGATTCAGGTGATATCGAGGCCTGACTCCCAACAGATGGTGACGAAGAGTGAATTGATCTCGTCTCCTTTTATATAATGGTATTTTTTAATGCATTTCAGTCCATCAGTCGTGCAGTTTTTACACCGTGGAAATTGCTTTACACAAGAATGAAAATGGGCTTTTCCTTCCACCAACAGACGGTAATGAATATGAATTAATCCCGTTTCTGCAAAGTGATACATTTCTTGAGTGTATTTCTGTCCATCAGCCCCGCAGTTTTTATACTATACCTAAGTAATGGCTGCGATGAAAGAACTGAGCCTATTTGGCTGGGATTATTAGCAGCGTGAATACTCATACCTCAACGCTTGTACTGTACAACCTTGCCACTAGCAATGCTTCCCCCTTTACCATTTTCCTTCTCACCCTTCCTTACCTCGTCTCTTCTTTCTTCTTCACCTCGCTATATGTAATCATCAGCATCAGCGTCGCCACCACCACCACCACCATCATCGTCATCTTCATCCTCTTTCTTTCATCAGGAGCGTAGGAGCCCGGGGCTCGGCCACTCTATTGCAATATTTAAGGCGGACGTTACTAGCCTCGCCCACCCCGGCATGACATTTGGGAGCAATAAACCCCAACCTTCACTCGCATGTATAGTTATCACCCATCGTAGTATATGTTTTTCTGTGAATGAGGGTACCACATGGCTGGGCACTGAGCATAGAGTCACTTCAGGACAGGAAATTATCGAGTGAGTGGATGGTAGGCGCCCTCATGTACCAGATGTAAACGAGCATATATGCTGCTTGTATTCATATCTGAAGAGGATCAGATTCGGCCAAAACTAGTGCATCTACCCAATAAACAACTTTTTCCTACTGGTCATGATTCTTCAGTGGCTGAACATTTACATACCTTTCAGATTTAAGTGTCTTTTGTTTCGTTACTTGGAGATGTATTCTATGCACACTTACAGATGATACCCTCTCGTAACTCACATTTGTTGTTGCAGGAAGGACAGGAGTCATAGGAAAATTCTACTCTGTCCTTTCTTTGCCATTCCTGCGAACAAAAATATATTTACGACAGAAATTTGGTCGAAATGTAATTTCTGAATATACATTCTGTCTTTCCTCTGAAAGATATCAGTCGAAAACCTCTATTTATACCAGTCACTTCCATTATTTTTTTTTCTCACGGTATTCCAGCAAATGTTGGGCGATTTTGTATACTGTATAGCCCCCAGTTTGTGGTTGATGGGGGCGCTCACCATCCACTCACTCGATGTAGTGCTGCTCGCTGGTGTCTGCCCTTTCCTCTTCTCCATCCTTCTTCCCCTCCATCCTCGTCTGTCTTCTTTCCTTCACTCTTTCCTCGTCCTTCTGCCTACGGGTGACTTTACACTCCCTCATCTGTCTTTCCTTCCTTCATTCTTTCCTCTTCCTTCTGCCTGTAGGTGACTCTACACTGAGTGGCAAGACAAATAGTTTCCTGTACACCGGGAAACCATTTACTACGCTGAGTGGTAACCATATAACCAAATTTGGGCGCCTGGTGGTTTAATGGGTCATTATTGCACTCCAGTCGGATTGAGCCGGTGAAGACTTATATCCAAGGGGTGGTTGGGGTTTATTGCTCACGTAATGCCACTCAGGGATGAGTGAGACTGGTCACTCTCATCTTAAATGTCAGGGCCAACTGCCTAGCCCCGGGCTCCTACGCTCCTCATGGGGCAACGAAGGATTGGATGATGGGTGAATGGATATAGCCCCCAGTAACTTTTTCAATATAAGACGTGTCCCGTACGTGAAACATATACAAGGCTTTATGACAGCCTTTTATTCCACATGATGCCAAAAGTCTGCTGGAGTTATAATGGAAATACAGTAAACGTCAAGTCTATGATGACAGTTATTTGGCCTTTGATATCTGTACTCAGGTGGAGGTACTGCTGGTCATCGCAGTGCGAGGTTAACCGGGGACCTGTTGAATTTTCATGCAGGATTTGAGAGCCATTCTGCTGTTGGCTTTGGAGATTTCGTAACACCTCTTCCTAAGCGATTCATTTTGCACATTATACTTCAGTATTCTCTGGTATGGTACGGATGGAAACTATGCCGATATTAAACCTATAAAGCCTACACAACGCTCGGGGGGATGTTGAGTTGTAATAAGTAAAATCAATTGCTATGGAACTTAAAATATTTCCACTATTTTGTGTCCCAACTTACTAACGACCAGCCTTTCCGTAACACAAAATCCTCCTCCATTGAAGAAATACCTAGACATAATGCTTATTGCAAACATTAGGGCAGATAGGTAATTATTGCAAAGGTCCATTCTTCCTGTTGAGTACGACATCCAAGTACCGAGTTTAACTCCTCATATAATCATCCACACTGTCTCCAACTTGCTCTCGGCCTTCCTCTCCTCCTCCTCCTAATTACTTCACTCTCTTACTGTACAGTCATAGCCAGTCTTTCGTTGTCCGTTCATTGCTTGTGGCCGAAGTTCCTAATTTTTTCTCTGGTTTTCCGACTTCATCCATGACTACACTATATTCACATTCTTCATGAATCCTTTTATTTGTCGATTTGTCCCTCTATGTCACTGTACTCGTATTTCTGTGGAAACTTTTTTCAACAGCCCTCACTCCAAATGCTTATCAAGCCTCGTTCAGTGAAAGACAAAAGTAGTGTTATTCTGTGGTTTTATCCATATTTTTTACAGAAAATGAACAGAAAGAAAAATCATACACCAGATTACAGGTCTCCTCTGTTCATAAAAAAAAAAAAAAGTAACAGTTGGACTTAAACTGCTGTAGGTTAAAGTTTGGGGGGAATCTAATTTGGGAAAGTGAGTTCCAAAAAGAAGCAGTTCTAGGAATAAATGAATTATTATAAGAATGCCTGCCAGATTACTTATTCGTGGTGGCATGCTTTAAACCCCACGCATATGTTGTTGGTTTAATAAAAACTTGGACTAAACTCTAGGGATGTCAGAGGATTTTGTCATCGATTCGTGAAGGTTAGTTACCGTATCCCAGTTTCGTATGAGACGGAATTTTCAAACCAAATTTGATCACACAAAGACCATCCTACTGTAATAATGAAATAATATATCCTTAAGCTCGTGTCTTTCCCATTCTCGTGTTAAATATTATCCACATCCATCAGAAATTTAGAGCAGATTACAAAGTGTGTGCTGTGTGATTTCTTTTAGCCGTTCATTACACATATAACCAGATATTAATTTACCGTTATGTATGTATAATGTTGAAATATTTCCTTTTTTATTTTTTTACGTGTCCGACTCTGGGCAAAGGCTTCAAGACCTATTTCTTGGGGGCAGTGACCTATCCCAAGGCCCAGTAGTCCTCCTACACCTCCACATGTCACCACTTCGGCGCTAACACCCACCATCCATATTGAATACATACTAGGGCTGTCTCATACAGGATTGGTGTATTGGTATTAGTGGGGGTATTTTTACGACATGTCGGCGGGTCATCTGGCAGATCAGGAAAGTCTGCTTTTAGGAAATTCAAGTCCTTAACCCGCCCCGTCCCGGAGACGTGAATTCATGTCCTCACATGATGTGCACTCATATCCCGGAGACGTAAATTAACGCGGCAACATTGCAAGGACATTGCAAGGTCCCTAATTTGCACAATTTTTAATTTTAGCGAGTGATTTTTGGCACGTATACACGGGACACCTTCCTCTACAAGATGCCAGGCAGGGACAATGCCTTACCCAGCATGACCTCCTCCCCCAACCTGCATGACCTTTTCTCAGCAATTCACCTGTTATCAGTGACCTGGCCAGTAAAGCCATGTCATCCCACGGTACAAAATTCAGGGCCAGAGTGATTCCCCAATCGATGACAATGTGGAGGACAAACATTAGAGGAAGAAACAGTCAGAAATGATGATTAGGTAATGTGGCAAAAAAAGGTCAGGAATGGTGATGAGTTAGTGAGTGAAACAATTCTTATAATGCCTATATTACCGTTTGAAAACCAAAATACTCTCGTACTACATATAAATTCGTACCAAATAAATAAATAAATACCGTTTATGAGTGGTGTAGAATAGTTATCCTCCCATAGAACTCGTTTTCTTTGCAGCCAGCCTGATAGAAAACCCTGTAAGGTAAGGAGGTACTCCTACCTGGATCGAGTATTTTAAACCTCTGGTGAGCGACTTCTCTATGAATTTTCGATGTATCTCACCAAAAGCGGATGTTTGAGCCAAAAAAAAAAAGGTCCAAAAATGTCGGGACTGGGGCGTACCACTGCCCAGAAAACGTTGGGATGGGGCAGGTTAAACTGTTCCCTGCCCCAGCCGGGATTCGATCCTGGGTCCATTAGGACTGCAGGCCGCCTCTCTACCGATTCAGCCACCGCCTCCCTAAGGAGGGCAAGGGCATAGTACGACGCTCCACCATATAGTGTTTCACAATGGTTACATGTTACGAAAGGATGAGAGATATATTCATTGGTTACAGTAATAAACCTGGTGAATTAATACTGCAGTTCTATGATTTCACTGCAGTTCACCTTGGCAAACATGCTGGAGAGAGAGAGAGAGAGAGAGAGAGAGAGAGAGATGGGGATGAGGGTGATAGGAGTGAGTATGATGTGGTTGCCGTATACAGAATTGTTTCTTATCACCTAGACCTGGCCCACGTCCGGTAATCATATCTACCACTTTGCACTCTTAGAGATGGATTGTTAATTACTACAGGGGTATGTCCGTCATTACAGATACTATATAAGAATGTCGAATACTGTAACAGAACTTGTATTCTAGGACATAATGGATCTGGGAGTGAAATGAAATGAAATGGTAGCACCAGGTAACAAAGACCATATGGCACTAAGTCGCATCATAGAGTGAAAATATGGTAAAGGAGGAAAATAAGGGAAAAACGGAAGATAAAATTAAATATCATAAAAAATCCCTAAATGAGTTAAAAAGAACATTAAACGGGTAATAGAAAAATACCGAGACTCACTTAAAACATCGCTTAACTCTGGAGGTCGGCAAAGTGAGGATAAAAATGGGAATAGTCGAAGGAGAACTCCCGTATGTCGAGGGCAGGCAATGAGAATGTGGTGTACTGACAGGGAAACATTGCAAGCAGGGCAGAAAGGTGGCGAATCGCCAGACATCAAATACCCGTGAGTAAGACGAGTATGGCCAATCTGTAAGCGAGCGAGGGCAGTCTCCCAACTGCGGTTATGATGACAAGGATTGGACCACGGAGAAACAGAAGATTTAACAGTCCGGAGTTTATTACCAGTCAACAAGGACCAGCAAGACTGCCACCGCTGTTGGAAGAACGCTCGGAGGACAGGAAAAAAATCTGAAACTGGAACAGATCGAAAGGGCACACAAGGGGACTGGAGGGCTTCGCGAGCCAAGGCATCAACAGTTTCATTACAGGAATGCTGACATGACCTGGCACCCAGCAGAAAGACACTGATTTTTTCTTCACAGACATACGAAACAGCCAATCTTGAATCTCTAAGATGAGAGGATGGAAGCACAAAGTTGACTGCAACAGGAGTGCACTAAGGGAGTCAGAGAATAGAACGAAGGACGATGAAGGATGGCTGTAACATTTTACGGGCCGCAGTAATAAAGCATGAAGTTCAGCCGTCATAACTGAAGCTACTGAAGGAAGGCTATACTGATATGAATGATCAGGGAACTGAACTGCAAACCCAGTACCGTGTGCCATTTTTGATCCATCTGTATAGACATGGACTGCAGAAGCATGTTCGACAAGATGTGCGTGAAAGGAAGATCTAAGAATTATGGTAGAGGTAGATGACTTTGAGGAAGGCAATATGGATGAACAAACAGAGGGAAGTGGCAGCAGCCATGGTGGAAACCGCCCAGGGCGAAATAAGAGAACATTGTCTATGGAAACTGGGAAGGACGACAGGAAGGACTGAACACGGAGTATGAAAGGGGGTCGACGATGGGGATGGGTTAAATAATAATCTGCAATAGAGGAATGTATTCTGAGCACCAAAGAAGACTGAAACTGATGTCTCAAGAAATAGCGAAGAGAAAGTAATGCATGACGTCTATAAAGCGAAAGATAACCTGACTCTGCATAAAGATTCTCTACTGGAGAGGAGCGAAAAGCACCAAGCGCTAAACGAAGACCAAAATGGTGTACTGAATCAAGTTTTTGTAGCGTATGAGCGGGAGCAGAAGAGTAAACTTGGCACCCATAGTCTAATTTTGGTAATATAACGCCTCGATAAAGGTTAAGGAGGCTTGTACGGTCAGCACCCCAAGACACATAGGATAAAATCTGCAGGAGATGTAGACATTGTAAAGTCGACACCTTCAGAGATGAAATATAAGTGTCTCTTGTAAACTTAGAATCAAAGATCAGGCCCAAGAATCTAATAGATGCCCAGTACTGAAGAGGATGATGATAAACATAGAGAGGTGGGTGAAGTGACTGACGACTTCGAGTAAAGGTCATTGCACACGACTTAGAAGTGGAGAACCGAAAACCATGAGCAGTAGCCCAAGAAGAAGCATTCGCAATAGCAGACTGAAGAAGACTCTGTAACACTAAGGAATTAGAGCCTGCAGCATAGACAGTGAAGTCAACATATAAAGAAGAATGTACACCTACTGGGAGAGACACAACAATATCATTAATTGCAATAAGGAAAAGTGTTGTGCTAAGAACCCAGCCCTGAGGAACTCCTTCATATTGTGGTTAGGAATCAGACAAATTATTGCAGACGCAAACAGAAAAAGACCTCTTTGTCAAATAATTTTGAATGAAACCTCCCATATTGCCAACAATACCAAGTAATTGGACTGTACGGAGAATATGATACTTCCACGCCGTATCATATGCCTTCTCAAGGTCAAAAAATACAGCAAGGACTGATTCACATTTGGAAAACGCAGCCCTAACATACGTTTCTAACCTAATCAATGGGTCCAAAGTACTTCTCATCTTTCGGTAGCTGAACTGAGCTGGAGATAAAAGACAGATTCTAACAACCATATTGGCCTAGCATTAACCATATGTTCCAGGACTTTGCAAAGACAGCTTGTCAGACCTATTGGACGATAATCTTGAGGAGATTGCCATCTTTGAAAGGCTTGAGGAAAGGAATAAAAAGCGCGATGTGCCAACTTGGGGGAAATTCGCCTGTGGTCCAAACACGATTATAAAGTGCTAATAAAAACCGAAGCCCCACCGATGAGAGGTGTTTAAACATACTGTAATGAACACCATCTAAACCCTCACATGTATCTCTGCAAGAACGAATGGCATCACGTAATTCCGCCAATGTAAAAGGAGCATTATGATGTTCTTCATCAGAGAGGTGGAAGTGGAGCCGATGATGCTCTGCTGTCGAACGAAATTTATGATAGTCACTCGTCAGATGAGAGCCTTTATTAATTTCACTAAAATGTTCGCCTAACGCACTGGCAACTAAGTAGGGATCTGCCATGGAAGTACCATGCAGATGGAGGACTGGAGCAGGAAATTGTAGCCGTTTACCTGTTATCTTACGGATACAGGCCCAAACTGCTGAGATGGGCGTGTTAGAATTCACTCGAGAAACATATAACTTCCATTTGAATTTCTTAGCCCCTTATAACTGTTCGACAAAAGGCAGAGCTGGCACATCAGAAAAGTATAAGGTGATAAACTTTATCAGCGGTATGACGTTTGTGGCGATAGCTCTTCCAAGTAGCCCGTTTGATGTGGAGGGCTCTTGAGCATTCCGGCGCCCACCAAGGAACACACTTAGACGAAAAGGGATGAATGGTCTTAGGAATTGCCTGATGAGCAGCATTTAGGACCACATCGAGGAATTAAGTGAGCATATCTTGTACACAAGAGGAAGGAACAGAAAGAGGAGTCGTATGGGAAGCAAAAGCTGTCCAATTCGCTCAAGCAAAACACCAACGTGGAGGATGTGGAGTAGGAGAATACTACGTGAGTTGAAGATGTATTGGAAAATGATCACTAAACGGATAATCTTGTAGGACAGACCAAGTGAAGTCAAGAGCAAGAGATGGAGAACACAAAGAAAGGTCAATGCAGGAAAAGATATGCGTACATGCATCGAAGTGGGTGGGAACACTGGTATTGAGGACTAAAAGCTCATGATGATGAATAAGATTCCATCAGTCGACCACAAGGATTGATAACAGAATCACCCCACAGGGGACTTCGACTATTAAAATCGCCGAGTAAAAGGTATGGAGAAGGGAGACTGGAGAGCAGGATGGCTAATGCTGAAAAATCAAGTGCCACTGAGGGGAAGAAATAGAGGGAAACAATTGTTAACCAACGACCAAGAAATATGCGGGCTATGATGCAGGGGAGCTCAGTAGAAATGTGTAACGGTTCAAATGGAACCATTTGGTGGATCAAAATGCAAACATCAGAAATGGAATGAGGAGAGCTAAAAAGGTATAATTGGGGATAGGAGGTGGGGACTCCTGAAGACGAGTCTCCTGTAAGCAAAGCACCATAGGTTGGTGAGCAGAAAGCAAATAACGTAATTCGTTACGTTGTGAGGTAAAACTGTGTAAATTCCACTGTAAAATAGACATCGTAAAATAAAACAGAGGATCAGAACAATGACAAAACTGATGGTGCTAAAAAACAATGTTTGTTGAAGAATAGGTTACCTTTGAGTAAGGATAGTGGGTATTGAAGAACCACTGGAGAACTGAGTGGTGGTAGGGCATGACTTGGGCAAGGAAGAACAGCGGCAAGGGAAGGGGGTTTCTTCCTCTGGAGGCAAAGGAAGGTCTAAAAGGGATTTGATGGTAGGCTTACTTGAAGTTGAGGTGGGGGAAGAAGAGAAAGGTGGAGGTAATGGAGAGATTATGGATGAATTAGAGGACGTAGATGCTGCAGCCTCAGGGGGAAGAGGAGTGGAAGGAAGAGTGAGAGGAGGGGCGTGAACATAAGCAGAAACGGTAATTGTAGAAGCGGAAATGGGGACGGTTGCAGCAGTGGTTGGAACAAACAATGGTGAAGAAGTATCCTGAAGAAACCGTGTCACTTTCTGGATAGTTTCAGGAGAACTGTCACCCAAAGATGCATGACGAAGTGGACGGAAGTCAGATCTGGAGGAGAGAGGAAGCATGCAGCGCTTTTGGGGAACAGGACGCGACCCAAGATGGGCTTTACGTTTCTTGACTGACTGAAGGGGAGTGGCAGGGTGGGAGGGGCATGGCCGAGAATGGGAAGGATGCGACACGGGCGCGGAACTAGATGACGACGTAGGTGGAGTAGAGGAAAGAGAGGTGGAAGTAGAGGAACTGAGAACTGAAAAGGAATTTGATAACGGAATAGGGGTGGACGAAGAAGGGCAAGAGGTGGTTGAGAGAGAAATGGACAAAGGTTGGCCTGCAGAAAGAGAACAAGAAGGCTGTAAAGAAAACGAGGGAGAGGACGAAGAAGTGATAAAGACATCTGAGGTTGTAACAGAAGAATAGAGATGATAGGCTGTGGTAGTAGCATCTGTATAGCCTTGATGTTGTGCTTCCCGGCAAGCTTCAGCCTGACGGAGTCCAGTGGACAGTTGGATTCAGAGAACCTCACATTCAAATTTGTATGAAGGGCAATGACGATCAGTGGTGGTATGCTTACCTCTACAATTAGGACAGCAGTGATGATCCGAGGGGCATTCATCATCCTTATGATCTGAAGATGAACAAAGGCGGCACATAGGAATGGATCTGCATAATTTCAGGGGGTCTCCAAACTTCCAGCAAGCACAACATTTACGAGGAACTGGGGGAAATTCTTTAACGTTAGCTTGAGACCACCAAGCATAGCAGTGGTAGGTAAGGTATGGCTGTCAAAATGGATTTTTGCAATATTTATAGAATAGTGGTGGCGATGCATAGGAGGAAGCGAGTAACACTGTACCGCAACAACTTTATGACCCTGGAGTTCTAAAATCTCCTGGATAAGAGGAGAACACTCTGGCCACTGACGGTCAACAAGACCGACATAAGTGGGAACTAAGACCGTCCCTACACAAGAATTGAGGGGAACATTTTTTGTTACGATAATCGGTGTACCGGCAGGACTAAGTAAACTGGTCATTGCAGTTGCCTGTTCTTCGGACTGAACTGTTACGAGAGCCATCTTGACGAGACATAGATTGGACATCTTTGCCCACCTGCTTCAATAGGCAACACTGAAAAAGCAGGTCATCGCCTGCTAGAGGGGCAGTTGAGGGAATGTCAAAAAACTTAGTCCAGGTCTGGGGGCCGAACAAAGCTTGGAATTTGTCATGTTCTGTTTGCTTAGGAAATGGGAGTAGAGATGGACGAGGACGAGAGATACACGTGGAAAAGGTAGAAGAGGTAAGAGGAAGATAAGTTTCTAGAGTGATGATAGAGGAGGAGTTAGTAGAGGAGGATTGGGCAGAAATTGGAGGAGAAGATAAAGGAGGTGAGGAGGAGGAGGAAAGAGGCGGAAAAGTGGAGGTAGTCGGTGGGACGTCCGAAAGAGAAGCCGAGGTCGTTACCTGGGTCAGGTCAGCAGCAGGACTGGGGGAGGGGGAACTAATATCCAAATCCATAATAGTAAATGAAACAGGAAAGGCTCATCATGACAGTTGAAAAAGGAAGGACATTACAGGCGAAACCCCGAGGCTAGAGGCCCGGCCAACGACCCCAGTGAGGGTCAAACTCCAGTGTGCGCCCCTTACCCTACCCTGAAAGGGAGAGAGTCGCTGCGCCAGAGAACAAAGGTTCCCTGCACTGCGAAGGGTCACCGGCCAATGACCGAGAGTCCCGCCGCTGAGCCACAGCACCCCCAGAACCGACAGCCACAGCCCAGCGGCGGTCCCGCCTCCACAGTGGGTCCCTCTGCAGAGGTCCGCACACTGGGGTGGTGCCGAACCACCATGACCCCCACCACTGGTCAAGACAATAGCTCAAGGGCACACCCAGTCCTTCCTGTTACAACTTATGCGTGGTCAATGATGAGAATTTTGATGAATGTGGAAAAGTCCACACCATTTAAAGCCAAATGATAGCATAGAGAGAGACAGGAGAAAACGAAAGAAGAAGTGATGGGAAAAGAAAAGTGCCTTGCAAAATTAGTTGAGGCAACGACTGGGGCCCAAGGAGGGGGGAGAGGGGAGAGCAGAATGGACTTGAAGACCAATGGATCTGGGAAGGAAACTATGATTGGTTGATATAACTGGCTGATATTTTCGGTTTGTTCATATGACCAGAGAGGAAATGAAGGAGTAGAAGGGGATGAGAAAAAGGAAAGAGCAAGGTTACCCTTTTTTCTTACTTTCACAGTTTACATGCGCTTGATACATTGCTTTATCATTTTTAAATCATTTGATTTTATTGACAAATAATTATGTATCGCTTATTATAATGATACATGGCAACCACGCCACTGCACCTCCTACATCCCGTACCCTCCTCGCCATACCCTTCAATCCCCACCATCTCTTCATACAATTAAGATACAAATTAACTCATGGCAACTGTTCCTCCTCCCAAATCTAAGATTCAGTAATGAGAATAGATAGCCAGTTTTCTAATGCAGATATGAGTCCAGGTTTCCATTTTTCTTGTTGGAAGTTATATACTGTCATGTAAACCTTTCCTTACATCCACGCTCAAATTTGAATTTTTCTTGTTACTGCTTTCAGTGCACCTGCTTTTTTTTATTTTTTTAAATAATTTCCGTCTTTTCAGTCTATATTCTATTTTTATTCATAAGCCTGCATAAATACCTCGGAAACAACGCCTTACACATTTTGTCAGGATTTAATCTCAACCTACAGTTCAGCACCATCGCCAAGACTCACTAATAGTTTGTTTCTATGTCTTAGTAGTGATGGCAATGTCTGTGATGGTGATGTTCCTGGGTTATTTTGTAAAAATAATGAAGGTGTAAGTTAATGCTGATCATACTTGTGATATTTTTGTATACTGATGATTACAGTGGTGGTCGTGTACGTTCATGTTGATCAGTTAGACCCACTCCACATGGTCAGTGAGCACCTCTGGTGTCCCAGCTCACTACTCATCAGTTTCGAAATATGGTGTCGAAGTACGCTTCGGGAAGTACAGTGCATTAGAAGGGCAGATGGCGCTTTAGTTCATCACGTCTACCGTTTCATTTCTAATCTCATCCCTAGTTTTGTATCACATTAACTCCAACACCACAGGTGCACACTGATCTTGTGGACGAGCTTCATGTATGATATTGTAAGCAGAGCGTAAGAGCGAATATTGATGCAGTAGTGATGATGTACGATGATGACCGTGAAAGTAATGGCAGAATTAAGTTGCCTGTGCTGAACATCACTTATCTGAAAATGATGAGTGTGACAGGCATGATAGTGCTGGTACTGCAAGTTGGTAATTCCGACTGAAATGCATGATGGGAGTGGCCGAGATTCAAATTTGTGGAAAAAATTAGATGAGGATTGTGATAATTATTCTAACTCAAATTAAATGACGATGATGATTCTGTGGATGCGAGTGAAGTGATGACGATGGTAAAAACTGGTCGAGTAAGTGAAAAGATAACAATAGTGATTGTGCTGACCGAGGAAAAATGCTGATCCAAATGAAGTGGTGATAATGAAAACTGTATAGGGAATGTGAAATAATGACAATTATGATTATGGTGAGGATATGGAGAATGTGAGTGCATTCAAGTACTTGGGTAGTGTGATGAGTAAGGATGGAACTTTGGGGGATGAAGTACGTGAAAGGGTACAGCAGGGAAGAAAGGTTGTTGGTACACTGAAAGCAGTGATGAGAAATAGGGAGGTGAGTATGGAAGTTAAGAAGTCACTGCATGATGGTATTGTGATCCCTACCCTGACGTATGGAAGCGAGGCGTGGATCTTGCAAGAGGGGAACAAGTCAAGAGTGAGAGCAGTGGAAATGAGTTACTTGAGAGGAGCATGTGGAGTGACGTGGAGGGACAGGTTGACGAATGAAGAAGTGAAGGAACGTTGTGGGGTAGATGTGGATGTGGTTGAAAAGATTAGGAGAAATACACTGAGGTGGTTTGGACATGTGGAGAGAATGGAGAATGAAAGACTGACTAAGAGGGTGTATGTAGGTGAGGTGGAGGGAGGGAGAGGGAGGGGTAGACCGAGGATGAGGTGGGGGGATGGAGTTGAGAGGTATATGAGGGAGGGGGGGATGAGTTGGGGGGAGGGGAGTCAAATGGTGGGTGACAGAGTGACTTGGAGGCGTTTTGTCTGCGGCCACCCTTTGCGGGATTAGGGCGTCGGGCTATAGATAGATAGATAGATGATTATTCAAATTCAGCTAAAGTCATCTCGATGATGATTGGTGATGACAGTGAAGTGATGAGGATGGCAATAATTCTGCGAACCGAAATGGGGTGTTGAAGGTAATAACTGTGTTAACGATAGTGGTGATTGTGGAACTGTACACAATGATTACGATGGTGGTCATGCAACGGCTTCAAATAAGTTGAGGAAGATGGTCCGAACCGAAAGTATGATGGAGAGAGGGGGCAGCTCGTAACTTCCCGGGTGTCCTAAAACTCCTTCGAGTGCTTTTATCTCCGAGTCGACTGGGGTGAGTAACTTTTGTGGTTAGAGACTGGCAGGTATTAATTTGTCACTAGACCCACAGCCACTGAGAATATAGATTACCTGCTTAATGCTTGGTGAAGGCTTGCTGCTTTTCCACTGGACATTTTTATACTGTCTGCATATATATCGGAGACATTTTGTGACGAACATGCACTGGTGGTCTGGCTATGAATTATTTTTATATATTCGATATCTATTGCGATGAAGTATTGTATGCATAAATTTAATGCATATACACTTGAGCAAATGAAAATGACTCTACTGTTTTATTCTTCTTGCCAACAATGACTTTTCCATTTGCTGGAGTTGATTACAATTTTTAGTACTCCTGCGGAGGTGCTTACCTAAATTTAATAAAATAATCTGGATGCACTGACGATAAAGAACAGACGACGTCTCAGGGTGAAAAAGTTTTCTAAATAAGGCATCTGGAGCATGGCAAATTAAGCCTGCTATTCACGTATTCCCTGTCTTAAAAAGCATCTGAAAGTAGACCGAATTTCACGAATCGGCCCAAGAACACAGCACTCTCATCGGTCATCTCTAATAATGAAAGCAGCCTCGTAACCCCTGTTACAAATTGCAGGCCAGGGAATTATGTCACTGAATGCCCTCATTAAATAAGCAAACCAAATCATATATATATGCCCCCTGTGTTCTTGTAGTCAAGAGAGCGCAGTTGTGTTGCGTCTTGTAAGTGAAATACACCCATGTTCCTCTAGGTCTGTAAGAGCGCGTGCATCGTTCCCTCAGTAGCTGTCGGTATGTTCAGACTTGTGTCAGTGTGTAGGGTGGATTTCAGTTCTTGTCTATCTGAGCCTAAGGAGGTTTTCCCTTGGCTAATATCCATGGAAGTGTTAGGACGTGACGTTTGAATTTCAGGTACTGTATCCTTGAAAATGCAAAGCATTTTAAATGGAAAATGTGCGAAGACTGTCAGTGACGATTCGTTAGAATCAGGAGAGAAAATTTATGAATGGCGGAGTGGTTTAAATGGGAACACAGACAGAAAGGCCAGTGAGAGTAAAAAAAAAAGATGGTTCAGCGACAAGTTTAAGCAGACCCACTAGTAACATATGGAAATAATGGGAGTTAACCAAATTATGTTTGGAAAAAACAGATAATGGTGATGCTGCTGATGGTGATGATGATGATAATGATACTGAAAAAAAAAAATGCACCAAGAAAACCTGCCCATGAACACACAAACATACAACGCATACACAATAGATCTACATGTACAGAACAAGTTTTAGCTACACCAGTACCAGTATCTAGCTTTTGTGTTGTCTGATAGTTATTTCATCCTCGCTCGTGTGTGTGTGTGTGTGTGTGTGTGTGTGTGTGTGTGTGTGTGTGTGTGTGTGTGTGTGTGTGTGTGTGTGTGTGTGTGTGTGTGTGTGTACCCCGTGTGTAGGCTAAAAAAAATAACCCATTATTTTTCCACTTTAACCAAACATGGTGAAATGGTTAAAGGTCAACCACAGAGTAAGCTTTTTATTTTAGAACACGTGGTCAAAGGTCAGGGTAACAAGGCAGGGTAAATTTAAACATTCTTATCTCATTTAAACCCAGATTTGTGGAAGGTTTCAGGAAAAGGTAAAAGACATTTGGTGAAAGGTCAAGGTAACAAAAGTCTAAGGCCAGCGTTACAGGGCAGGGTCAACTCAGTTTTGATCTGATTTGAACCAACATTTGTGGAACGTTTAAGGGTCAGGTAAGAAGGAGCGGTTTCAGTTTGGGAACACTCAGTCAGTGGTCAAGGTCATAGAGTGAAGTCCGAGTTCAAATCTCGTGTCTGCTTGTGAACAAAATAAGTAAACCCGATTTGTCCTGATTTGGATCAAACTTTGTGAGGGAGCTGAGGTTCATCCAATAGGATGACATTTTTTTTTCTTTTTAGAATAATAGTTCAAACGTCAGGGTCACGTGACAAGGTCAATTTAAATCTTATTCGATGTAAACTTAATGTTATGGAGTGTTTCAGGTTTAAAGGGGTTAACGGGGTTCAGTTTTGAGAAAAATCATTCAATGGTCAACGTCATAGTGAGAGGTCAAAGGTAAAAATTCATTGGGCTAAATCAACTGAGACAGTTTTGATCTTGCTTGAACCAATGATGGTGGAAGGGTTAAGGGTTGGCAAGAAAGAATTAATTCGTTTTTAAAGTATTGTATTGAAGGTCCAGATCACATGGCAAAGCCAATGTTCACGTTTTAAATCGATTGGTCGGCGCGGGTGCTGCACTATAGGCAGGGTCTGATTCATCACTGTGGACGTGAGGCAGAATCATCACTCAAGCCATTTAAACTATCAGATCAAAATGCACTCTGGTTTTACTTGTTTTAATCATTGAAATTATTCTGTGGTTTTAGTCACTGAAATGTTTCTGTGGTGAAATTTATGTAAGAAATATATTACAATTGCCTTGGTAAATAACATTGTTCTTTTATTATTAGTAATCATAGGTCTGCCAGAAATAACAGGGGTGTCCTTCACTACGTCCCCCGTTAAATCTGCGCCTGCCCTGAGTGCTCCTCATTGTTTAAAGCTGTGACACAGAACCATTAGTGGTATATATCATGAGATATAAAAGACTGCGTCATGTGTGAAATAGCTTTGACGAGCTAGGATGTGTGGTGGGAAGTGTCAGTCATATCAGTAAAAGGACGGTAGCCTATTAATAAAACTGAATACGAAGCCTCCAGTTTTTGACGATACCGGTAATTTCTGGACAATGTGATGATAATTACTTGTCTGATCTGTCTGTGCCGCTGCGTACTATATTCTGTAATGTTGAAAGAAAGCTGCTCACATCTAACAGTTACCGGTGTCCCATATACAACTGTCAAAAAGTAAGGTCTTGCCGACATATTCGCCCCCTTAAATCCCCTATACTCCTCGCAGTGTTCTCTTTGGATTGTTGCTGCTATTAGGCGATTTTATTTAACTTAAGAAAATCCTCATATACTGACTGAATTTATTAAGTCTACATCTAACCCTTCCAGTTTGAGAAAATCTTTCCTAGTCCCAAATAATAGTCTAAAGGTAAAATAATAAGAAAACCATCATCGTACTGAGTGAGTACCCTAATTTAATTGTGTAAACCTTGATATGCAGAGACGGCATCAAACTTTTTTTTCTTACTAGAGTGATGGAATTAAGGCTAAGGAGTCCACCTTAGCAGGAGTAACCTCTAGAATCCGATGTTGTACTTAATATGTTGCCTTTGTTTCCTCTCCTGCAGACGATTTTATTTACCTATGAAATATTTCTCAAATGGAGAAGTTATATATGTCATTCATTAACCTACTTCTACCAAAACCCTTATTATAAGTTGCAAGATATCATACTTATGTAGGCATAGTAAGAATTGAAGAAAAAAGGTCCTCGAGTGGAACAGGTTAATAGTATAAGCTGTGAGATAAAAGGGCTGCATCATCCATCCATCCATCCATCATCCAATCCTACGTTGCCCCATGAGGAGCGTAGGAGCCCGAGGCTAGGCAAGTTGGTCCTGACATTTAAGATGAGAGTGACCAGCCTCACTCATCCCTGAGTGGCATTACGTGAGCAATAACCCCAACCATCCCTTGGATATAAACCTTCAGAGGCTCAACCCGATTGGAGCGCCGCAATTACCCACTAAACCACCAGGCGCCATAATTTGGTTATATGGTTACCACCCAGCGTAGGAAATGGTTTCCTGGTGTATAGAAAACCATTTGGCTTGTCACTCAATGTAGGGTCACCCATAGGCAGAAGGAACAGGAAGGAATGGAAGAAAGAAAGACAAAAGAGTGCGTTAGTAAGGGTGGGATAGATGGAGGTGTGAGAGGTGGACGTTGTGGAGGTGGAGAGGGACGGGAGTCATAGTGGAGCTGGAGAGGAAGCGAGGGGTGGGGTTCATCATATCAGGATAATTTCTCCTCAGCCCTTCTCCTGTCTCATGATGTGGTTCCTCAGGCAACACCCACAAATGAGAGCCCGTCCCCTTATGAGGCGTACTAGCATCTCTTCCTTACCAGTATATATTTTTTGTATATGATTCATCCAGTCCTGTACGTTCCCATCAGGATCATAGTGACCCGAGTCTTGACTACTTAGTTCTGACATTTAAAGTGAGAGAAACTAGTCGCCCTGCCCATAGCGACATTAGGTTAGGGGTAAATGCATCCACACTTTGCATATTAGTGCTTACGATCCACTTCGAGTTGGAGCGCAGCAACTCATTAGAACACAAGCCTTAATTAGAATACTGAGATATAGGACGCAAAGTAAATCGCCAAGGAAGATGTTGTAGAGAGGGTACTAAACACACCAGAATACGATTTGATCTTTTAATGTAAGAGTAAATGTTCGAACTGTAGGAGTGATTTTCAGTCTCAGTTAACTTGTTGCTGAACTGAATTAAACTGGTGGGCTTTCTAGCGTCTCTTCCATCGATTTCATTAAGGTATTTACACGGCGACTACGACGACGACGTAAATACTGTCATCGGTAAAGAATATATGTTGGAAAATTTACTAAGCACGCAAGTATACAATCTTGGAAGAACTGGAGGAGGCAAGGTCGGCCCCCAAGATTAACGAGGCATTTTATTATCCTGGGCAAACATTATCGCCGCCTGATGACGAGCCCCTGATGGAAGGAGAGGGCTTCCCAAATATTTGTCAAATCCACGCTCATATCCGCCGCGGGATTGGAGGGCACGTCTCACTCCCCATCCCTAGCCAGAATGGGAGAATAAATTACTTGGACGGTAGGAGCTACCAGTGAGGCATGCTTTTCTTTCATACGATTAAAATGAACGGGGTATTTTACACAGTTAACGAGAGCACTTCTCACGCCCTTCTCTTGGCGGAATAGGAGATAGAGAACTTCGAAATGGTCAGTGGAACGTCCTTAGTACAGTGATACAACCATAAAATTTGGTTTCCTCCTGCAACTATCACACCATTATGTTCAACTTAAGAGATATTTTCGGAGCTGAAGTGGGTGACTATCGGCTACATTTCATTAATCGCATAAATATGAGGTGCTAAATAACTTGACTAGAAATCGGCTTGAGATGAAATGAATACAATATTATGTCGTCTGCTTAAACGAGATAGGGTTTTTGGTTTCTAAGGAAAGAATAAAACATTTTTCTTTAAGCAGTTTACTGAATTCTAGAACATAACACCCCTCCCCTAGCCAGACTGGGGATACAGAGGGCTTGAAATATTGCAATAGGGGACACACAGTACATGTATATTATATTGAGGTAATCGTGAGACGATTTTGTTTAATGAAAAAAGTCTTAGAAGTCAAAGGCTGAAAAAGCTATCGGAAAATACCCATTGTCTGCTACTGGTATTAGATTGACGTCAGTACGAAACCACTGTATACAGCCGACAGATCCCAGCAGTGCACTGATAAAGATGTGAGTTCAGGGGCAGTATTAAGGTAAAAAATTATTTCACGTAGCTTAGCCCCAAAGGGGAGAACGGACAGATCCTCACCGTACCACACCGCACAAGGGTCAATTGCATTGCCCAGTTGACCCTTGTGCGGTGTGGTGCGGTGAGGATCTGTCCGTTCTCCCCTTTGGGGCTAAGATGCGAATGAATGTGTTTGAATGGATGAGTAAATGGAGAGTGAGTCGTCCTGTCTCGGCTACCTCCCTTTCCTTGGGGGAGGCAGCCTAGGTATATAGATAGATAGATAGCTTATGAGACAAGAGCGCATTGTCTTACCTTTGTCAAAATGGGGAATTTGACTTTGCTGCAACAGTGGGGTAGGTCCTTGACCCTGGCATTCTGATGACGCATTTTTCATTTTATTCCTGCTAACCTTCAACGATAATATTGAACTTAGGAAAGACCTCTAGTATTCACTGGGATAATTAAGGTTATATCTAATCCCTCTGCTTTTAAAAGTTTCTGAATCTGAGTAACGTCGTCTGGAGATAGTGAGAGGGAAAATAAAAATCATCATCTGATAGAAGGGGCCAAGATATCCAGTTTCAGAAGCTGAGCTGACACAAATGCTGTTGTTCAACAATTTACGGGAGTCGGGGACAGAACACAAAGAATTTTAAGTGGGCTGACAAGAAAGATCTCTGAGATGAGCGTTTCACAGACAAGGAATATAATAACTGAGGGTTTTGTGGAGTGTACAGACCTACGTGTGTTTTGTTTTAGTAACCAAATCCATAGTTACTGGATACTTTTATTTGTGTGTTGTGTGTGTGTGTGTGTGTGTGTGTGTGTGTGTGTGTGTGTGTGTGTGTGTGTGGTGTGTGTGTTTGTGTGCGTGCGTGCGTGCGTGCGTGTGTGTGTGGGGGGGTAATTGAATGAATAAGTGTGTGGCTCAGTGGGTGGGTGAAAGAATGGCAGAGAAAGAGACAGACAGGCTTAAACTGACAGACTATATATATGAGGGTGGTGTGAGAGGTCTGATAGTGGCGGGGCGAAAGGTCGGAGTCGGAAGGCGTTATTAAATCATAAATAACGAGAGAGAGGAAGAAAGAGCAGAGGGGCGGGAGAAACTTTTTTTTATGATTGTTATTATTGCACCTCTGATTACTCTTTCAGTTGGTGGTGATGGTGGTGGTATGAGACTGTGGTAGATATGACGATGAAATAGACCTTGGTGATGATGGTGGGTGGTGGTGGTGGTGGTGGTAGTGGTAGGAGGCAGTATTAATGGTAGTTGCTGTGCTTAGGGATTCTGGTAGTGATGGTGGTGGTTGTGATGATGGTGATGATAGTGGAGGTAGATTGTGAATATGGTGGTGGTGGTTGTGACCTTTGTACGAGATTGTGGTAAATGTATGACGGTAAAAGATAGTGATAGTGGTAGGAATAATATTGATGGCAGTGGTGTCTGTACGAGACTGGTAGAGGTGATGGGGTCAAGATACTAGTAATGATAGTGGTGATGGTTGGAGATTATAGTAACGGTGTGGGTGATTATGGTGGTGGTGGTGGTAATGATTGTGGTAGCGGTGGATGTGGTAACGGTTTTGCGGTGATGATGGTGGGAAGTTGTGGAAATGTTGGTTCTGATGGTAGTAAAGTTTTTATACTGGTAGGTGATGGTGACGGTAGTAGTAGCAGTAGTTACAGGAGTCTGCTGCAGTGGTTGTGGTGATGGTGGTGGTTATTATATATATATATATATATATATATATATATATATATATATATATATATATATATATATATATATATATATATATATATATATATATATATATATATTGTTACGGAACAGAGAAAGATAACGTACACTTTAAGTGAGAATACGAAGAGTCACTACTGTCCCGTAAAGTTCCAGGTTCAAAACAAAAGAGTTAGGTAAAATTACAAGTTAAAGTTTAATGCTTAAATTAACAACAAAACATTCAGGACTCATAAGGATAATGTAATGGCAAATAAACAGGTTAAATATATGGTTAACTGCAATAGCCTCTATTAACACGAAATTAGCAAGAGTAAATTTATCTAAGTCAGCCCTGATAAAATGAGATACCAGATAATACTCAGTGAATGCCAGATAAATAATTACAGATACAAACTATTATCAAAAATGACTGATATAAAGAACCCTACATAAATTACAATTTCACTAGGCCTACAAATTAAACTTATGCTATACAGTACAAGAACAAAATGCAACAACAGTTATACTCAAATTACACACAGCTGCTAGATGGTTGGAGATTTCTTGAGCACTCACAATAATAATAATATCTGTACAGGGGAGGACAGAGATGTGAACAAAATGAGGAGCAGATCTAAATGGCAATGATGCAGAGACTGAGCTCATTATATAGGGGCCAGCAGAGCCTGATACAACTTGTAATGAGGACGCGCAAATGAAGCCATGGGGACAAAGAGATGACAATCCCGCAAAGTATAACAGAGATGTCGACTTACTCTACTATAACGGTAGAAGGGGGGAACTGAGGCAGAACACGCTCGTGATCAAACATGCAGCATACTGTGCGTTAAAATTACACAAAGGATGATGAAATCATAGGCTATGTAACACCTCCCCACAAAGAAAAAGAAATTTACAAAAGGAAATTTCTTATTACTCTAAAACAATCTGTCTAAAGTCTAGATAAGCAATCTGCAATAACATTTTCTTTCCCCTTGACATGTTGTATGTCTAATGAATACTCCTGAAGAAGTAGACTCCATCTTGTCAATCTCTGATTTTTATCTTTAAACTTACTAAGGAATTTCAGTGGGTTATGATCGGTATAAATGACTATGGGGTCAAAACCAGAACACAAATAAAATGAAAAATGCTGTAAACCCAAAATCAAGGCCAAAAGCTCTTTCTCAATAGTTGAGTAGTTCTTTTGAGGTGGAGTGAACTTCTTACTGTAATAAGATACAGGGTGCTCAACACTCTGATCATCCTCTTGCAGCAAAACAGCCCCAGCTCCTGTATCACTTGCATCAACAGCCATCTTAAAAGGCTTAGCAAAATTTGGAGTAGCGAGCACTGGCTGACTTAATAGAATAGCTTTAAGTTTGTTGAAAGAGGATTCACAGTTATCAGTCCAGACAAATTTAACTCCCTTCTTCAGTAGGTCTGTAAGTGGTGATACAAGAATAGAAAAGTTAAGAACAAATCTCCTGTAATAACCTACCATTCCCAAAAATCTTTGTAGCTCTTTCCTACTTTTAGGACTGGGAAGATCACTTATAACCTGAACCTTAGCTCCTGGTGGTGCAACATGTCCATCACCAATTACATACCCAAGGTACTGAACTTTAGCTTGACCAAACTCACACTTTGATAAATTAGCTACAAGATTAGCCTGAACTAAACGGTCAAGAAATTTACTGACATGGCATAGATGATCTTTCCAGTTGTCACTGAAGATTAATACATCATCAGTATAAACAACACACCCTGCCAAACCCTCTGTTACAACATTCATGAGCTTCTGAAATGTGGCTGGTGCATTCTTCATACCATATGGCATTACCGAACATGCAAAAGCCTTTCCTAGTGTTACAAAACATGAGATCTCCCTAGCACGTTCAGTCATAGGTACTTGCCAGTATCCCTTTAACAAATCAAACTTACTTATGTACCTAGCCTTTCCGATCTTGTCTATGCAATCTTCTACACGAGGGAGAGGGTAAGTGTCTGTTTTAGTTATCTGATTAACACGTCTGTAGTCGATGCAAAGCCTCTGTGACCCACCTGGCTTAGGGACTAGAGTGACAGGAGAACTCCACTCGCTCTGACAGGGCTCAATCATCTTGTGGTCCAACAGGTAGCCAAGCTCCTTCTGGATGAGAGGAACTTTCACTGGGTTCACACGGTAAGGAGGCAATTTAGTGGCTTTGCGTCTCCAACATCGACATCATGCATCAACACAGTGGTTCTTCCTGGAGTAGCACGGAACACTTGCGGAGTACTCCTGCGGTAATGCCGAAAACTCCTGCCTTTCCTTGGGTGGTAGATGAGAAAAGCTTAGTCTGGAGATCATTCATGATATCAGGATTCTTCCCCAAACTATCACTCAGGCTCATACTGCATGGGAGAGCTTCACTTGCAGACTCGGTGGAACAGCTACAGTGCAGACTGGATTATTTTCGTCCCGCCTGTGATATAACTTTAGCATGTTGATGTGACATAGTTGCTTGCTCTTTTCTACGATCTGGTGTGGCGATGACATAGCTGACATCACTGAGTTTCTTCTCCACGAAATAAGGGCCACTAAACTTGGCTTGAAGAGGTTGCCCATGAACTGGTAGCAGAATCAAAACCTGATCTCCTGGCTGAAAGTGGCGTAACCTGGACTTCTTATCATACCAAGTCTTCATCTTCTCCTGAGCAGCTCCTAAATTCTCTCTCGCCAGCTGTAAAGCAGTGGACAGCCGTTCTTTGAACTTCATCACATACTCCAGCAGGTTGACGTCATCTTCCTCCGACAGCCAGCATTCCTTGAGTAACTTAAGGGGTCCTCTTACTTCATGGCCAAACAGTAGTTCAAAAGGTGAGAAGCCCAGTGATTCATTTGGAGATTCTCTTGCGGCAAACACAACGAATGGAAGACCTTTATCCCAGTCTTTCTGATGTTCCAAACAGTATTTCTTGAGCATCGATTTGAGTGTTTGATGATATCTCTCCAACGCTCCTTGGGTCTGGGGATGGTAAGCTGAAGACGTGATCTTGGTGATGCCCCAACTCTTTCAGAGACTGCTTGAAAACATTTGACATGAAATTACTTCCCCGGTCTGACTGTACCTCCTTGGGCAGACCAAACTTTGTGAAGAACCCTAGCATTTCCTTAACCACGTTCTTTGCTGAGATATTTCTAAGTGGAATGGCTTCAGGATAACGAGTAGCCATATCAATCATGGTCAACACATAAGAAAATCCTGAAGAAGTCTTAGGAAGAGGGCCCACAATATCCACCAACACACGGGTGAAAGGCGCCTCAAAAGGAGGAATGGGAACTAGAGGTGCAACCTTTTCAGTCTGATTACACTTCCCTACAACTTGACAGGTGTGACAAGACTTACAATACCAGGAAACATCCCTGAAGATGCCTGGCCAGTAGAAGTGTTTCAAAATGCGTGCCACAGTCTTCCTCACTCCAAGGTGTCCTGCCAAACTGGAATCATGAGCCACTCTAATGATATCCTGCCTACAAACACGAGAGATGACAACTTGATGTACAACCTCCCATTCACAGTCGGCTGATGCTGTTGGGGGTCTCCACTTCCTCATAAGTACTCCTGACTTTACATAATAACAAGTAGAAGCACCAGCTGACTCTTCCTCACTGCAAGCAGAGTTAGCTAGACCTTTCAACTCAGGGTCAGCAACCTGCAACTCAACCAACTCTTGACGAGACAAATTATCAACACTACGGGGTACTGCCTCATCTGGTGAGTGGTCCAAATTAGCAAGAAAAGTGTCAGCTAGGATAACATCATCATCATCATTATCCTCTAAATCACCAGTAACTTTAGACTTAGCCCTAGTGACAGCACATGCAGGGAACACATCAGGGACATCACAATCCTGGGACGCAGCCACTGGCTCACTAGACAACTGAGGAGCTGGACACACTTGACTTCCACCAATATCATTTCCAAGTAAGAAAGTTACACCTGACATTGGGAGTGTCTCAACCAACCCAACCATAACGGAACCATTAACAAAACCAGACTCTAAATTCACTCTGCACAGAGGAACAGAGAAGTAGTTATTCCCTACACCTTGTAAGATTACAGTTTCATCAGAGGAATTAAAATTAGAGCCTAGAACACTGGTCAGCATAAGGGATTGGCAAGCACCTGTATCACGATATATTTTAACTGATTTCCTGTCAATACTGTCCAGAGGACTGACAAAACCATCAGACAGGAAATTAGCACATGAACTCTTGAGAGTGTCACCCACGTTACTGCTCAAAAGAGGAGCTCCATCATGAGAATTTAAGTTACCCCTCAAAGCAGGTTCAGTTAACTCAGTTAAAGAATTCTGGGAACTCTCCAGAGTGGACACTAGACCAATTGACTGAATATTTAAAGACTCCTTTTTGTTCACATCACGCTGTCTCCTGAAACATCTCTCCGTAGTATGACCAAGCTTACTACAATAAGTACATTTACTTTTCTGAAATCTAGAGGTGAAGCTGGTATTTACTTCCTGAGAAACATCATCCTTATTCTCTTTCCTGTTACCTGTACTCTGAGTAGAGGCAACGTACTTACTCTCAGCTTTCCCTTTTTCTCTAGAATATCTCTTGTGAGTGAGAACATACTCATCAGCTAAAACTGCAGCATCAGACAAATTATCTATTCTTTTCTCATCAAGATATAGGCTTACATCTTTACTAATACACCTTTTGAAGTCCTCCAGCAAAATCATCTGCTTAAATTTGTCAAAATCAGAATCCACATTCTTAGAATTTAACCACTGCTCTAACAAATCTTCTTTGATTTTTGCATACTCAACATGGGATTGCTTATCTTGCTTGTAAGTTGTCCTAAATTTTACTCTATAGGCTTCAGGAACAAGCTCATAGGCCTTAAGAATCAAGCTCTTAACTACATCATAATTATCAGATTGATCCTGAGGCAAAGATGCATAAGTTACTTGAGCTTTACCGGTGAGAACAGTTTTAAAGGAGTACTGGCCAATACTCCTTAGGCCAATTAAAACCTGTAGCTACCCTCTCAAACAACTGAAAATACTTTGTTAAATCAGATTCATTAAAAGGAGGGACAAGTTTAACATTTTTAGCCACATCAAAATCATCAGAGCTAGATGATCCAGTTCCACCTTGTTTCATGCGATACTCATGGTCTGCCTGAATCCTGGCAAGTTCAACTTGTGCCTGAGCCTGTATCTGTGCCTCTTCAATACGAGCCTGAGATTCCGCCTGCTTAGCATTTGCCTGAAATTCAGCTTCTTTAGCACGAGCCTCCTGCAGAGCTAGCTGTAACTTAGCTAATTCAATCTGCGTTTGCTCATTTGGAGGAGTTACATTAAACAAGCTTTTATTAATCATGCCAACAATTTGATCCTTAGAATGATGAGAGTGAACTGCAATTCCCAATTGTTGAGCAACAAGCTTAAGTTCATTCTTTGTTCTGTTTTCTATATCACACACTGTTTGCACATTTGACAAAAAATCTTTGGCTTCATCAAGTGTAGAAATAGTAGCCATCATGAATATATCACAGTCACAAAATATCAAACAATATCCTTATGATAATATCCTGAATATCCTGATATGAGGTCGCCAAATTTATGTTACGGAACAGAGAAAGATAACGTACACTTTAAGTGAGAATACGAAGAGTCACTACTGTCCCGTAAAGTTCCAGGTTCAAAACAAAAGAGTTAGGTAAAATTACAAGTTAAAGTTTAATGCTTAAATTAACAACAAAACATTCAGGACTCATAAGGATAATGTAATGGCAAATAAACAGGTTAAATATATGGTTAACTGCAATAGCCTCTATTAACACGAAATTAGCAAGAGTAAATTTATCTAAGTCAGCCCTGATAAAATGAGATACCAGATAATACTCAGTGAATGCCAGATAAATAATTACAGATACAAACTATTATCAAAAATGACTGACATAAAGAACCCTACATAAATTACAATTTCACTAGGCCTACAAATTAAACTTATGCTATACAGTACAAGAACAAAATGCAACAACAGTTATACTCAAATTACACACAGCTGCTAGATGGTTGGAGATTTCTTGAGCACTCACAATAATAATAATATCTGTACAGGGGAGGACAGAGATGTGAACAAAATGAGGAGCAGATCTAAGTGGCAATGATGCAGAGACTGAGCTCATTATATAGGGGCCAGCAGAGCCTGATACAACTTGTAATGAGGACGCGCAAATGAAGCCATGGGGACAAAGAGATGACAATCCCGCAAAGTATAACAGAGATGTCGACTTACTCTACTATAACGGTAGAAGGGGGGAACTGAGGCAGAACACGCTCGTGATCAAACATGCAGCATACTGTGCGTTAAAATTACACAAAGGATGATGAAATCATAGGCTATGTAACAATATATATATATATATATATATATATATATATATATATATATATATAATCAGCAGCAGCAGCAGCCGTTTGAGTGTCCACTGCAGGACCGGCCTAACCCGACCGAAGTGGGGACGATACAGCTTATGCATCTCTACCAAGTGGCTTAGGCTGTCTGACAGATATTGCATGTAGCGTGAGAAGCGCTTGTAAGTGTGAATGTAATATTGGAGTGGCTTTGGATGTGTGTGTAGTCTGTGAACCAAGTGTAATCAGCCAGAGCAAGCCGACAGGGTGCAGTCATACTTTATAGTATGCAACACTGGTCTCAACCACAGCACCCCTTATGTCCGCCAATGCAGTACGTGGCCAGAAGAACGCTTCCAAAGTTTATTACCCTGGCGGGGCGCGAACCCTCATTTTCCCATGTACGAAAACGCACACTCTACCACTGTACCACAGAGGCTGTCTCTCTCTCTCTCTCTCTCTCTCTGTATATCTATATATATATATATATATATATATATATATATATATATATATATATATATATATATATATATATCTATATATATATATATATATATATATATATATATATATTATATTATATTTCGCCTCTTCCCGTCTGGCAGACATCTGTTCCTGCCCTTCACTGTCGGGAGTGACATCTCATTCACCACTCTGTTCGTCACCCCACCGCGCTATCCTTTAAGCAACATAGTTTTTTTTTGTCTGCTCCGTCTGTTTATTTGCCTTGCATTCTCTCGTGCCTTCCATCGTTTTTCTCTCTGTTCAGCATCTTCTGTCCATGGCTGAGTCCGTCTATGGGGAATGCCATCCTCCTGTTCACCTCCCTGCTCGTCATCTCTGGCCTCCACTATTTCTTCCCCTCCTTCAAAAATCTTTTGTTGGTCTGCCGAGAGTCCCGTCTTCCCGGTCACCGCCGTGTCCGTCAGTGCACCATTCTGTCCACCACAACTTTCGTCACACAATAATTGCTGGAAATAATCGGCGCTGCATTCTTGTTATGATCCCTCCCTCACTACCTTTCGCCAGCCGTGTCCATTTGACGCTTCTCGTAGGACCTCGGGAAATGAGGTTTGCGGTGGTATTTTCACACATTTTTTTTTTTCTTATACCAGAAAAATTAATTTATTATTTTTTTTTTTTTTCTGTCGTGCAGCAGCGTTTTCTTTTGACATTTCATAGTTTGCGACGGCAGTTGCCTAATATCCCACAACGTCTGCTTCACACTGAGGGTATACTCAACCTTAAGTATCAAATCAAAGATATCTACTTGCCGAAAAAACATTCCTTATTCTTCTCAGTTTATGAATATTAGCCAGAACAGGAAACTGAATAACAGAGAAGGTGAACTCTTAGGCGATTTTTTTTTTTTTCATTGGCTGTACGCTATTCTACGTCTTACATTTTCCTAAGTATTGGGGAAAAATTAAAAGTGTCATGATCTGGTAATATGTAGCTGCAATTATGGTATTCGTGGGAATACGTCGAGAAACGTGTTTTCTCCGAACTGTTATTTGGCTGAGCTACAAGAACTATGCTTTGCCTTCTTTATGTGGACGATCTTCTCTGTCCACGTCGCAATAATAGTACCATTATGGAGATATCTCAGGAGCAGAGCCGTTTTCTGGCAATTTGTCCTGATAATTCAGTCTTGGTGACATCTGAGAACTGAAAAATGCTGTAACACTGGCCGTTGCGGTAGCAGTCGCCAGGAAAAGTCACCATATATCCTACAAGCCGATGCCAAGATCGTGTTCTATTGGAGATGGCCCCCCCAAAATTGCTCTACTTCTTTCCCTAGATCCGTTGGGTGAGGTGTTTAAATGTTGGTAACTGTAGATATGAAATGCATACATTCAGCCACATTAAAGGCTGAATGATATGGCTGAGGATAGCAAACATATAATGCAGAGGATGACACTAAATTGCAGGGTCTATTGAAGATGGCTGCTTTCTCCTCCAGTTGGACAGATATCTTCCAAGACAAATAAAAATGAGTACCGATAGCAAGAACATATTACAAAAAGCCGACATCAGATCATAGAGGTTAAAGTACCGTATATTTTAGCAGGGAAAACTCTTGACAAGCTTTTTGCTGTATATGTTTAATGAGCATGTATAGCTGAAGTATAAAGTATATGTATTGTAACAGTGCAACATGCATCTAAGGAACTTAATGCAAAGGAGAGAACAAGCATCCATTTTTTACTGACATTCATGGAACGCACATAATTGTTAATTATGACCGGTATGAACCACATGTCACTGAAAGCAGTTAGCACAAAGAGGTCGACCACATTCTGTGTTCGTTACATGCTTTTAGAAAGCATCGTTAAACATTGTGAACCTACATTCCCCGTCGCTACATACGTGTATATTTTAACGATATAACGTTTAATGTTAGTGAAAACAAAAGTATTAGGGGGCCGAATGCTACTCGTCTGTCAGAATATGTTGTTAGCTAAAGTACAAGCTACCAACAAACTAAAAAAAAAAATATCTACCTGTTGCAGAGAAATTGGCCAAAATGTAATTTGAAATATGGCAGCTGGCAAAAATTAACCTCTTCTGCCCATCCACATGGTTGCTGTTTCCTGAAGATTTGGTGAAAATTGGTCCACAACTTTCCCACATATTTTGCACACACACACACACACACACACACACACACACACACACACACACACACACACACACACACACACACACACACACCGCTCGCTGGTGCAGTGGTAACGTTCCCGCTTGCCAACTGGTGGACGGGAGTTCGCGCCTCGCTCAGGTTGCGAAAAGTTTCACTGATGAAGTGGGTGGTTACTGTCCCCTTTGAGCAAGGTGACGGGTGTGTGCGTGTGTGAAGATCACAGCCTTGCCCTTAGATCGGACTATATGAGCTCTCAGCTCCCTTCCGGGAGGGTAAAAGCTGACCATCACGACCATCAAGTGATCCTGACCGACCCGGTGAATTACACACACACACACACACACACACACACACACACACACACACACACACACACAATTTCATGTATTTGTCCTAGACTTTAAAAATGGCGGCGTGTTAGCCTATAACTGGATGGATGCCCCGGGTCTCCTTCCTGTCCACGTTTTGATATGCATATTAAGTGCTGATTGGCCGGTTGATGCCAGAGAGAGAGAGAGAGAGAGAGAGAGAGAGAGAGAATGCATGAAACGTAGACAAATCAAATATCTACTCCCTACCCACACACACACACACACACACACACACACACACACACACACACGCTCGCTTGCTTGCGCGCATTCACACACCAATGGCTGATGTGCTTGAGTGTCTCATGGTGTTTTGACGGGTTGGTGTATTGGAAAGGTCATGATCAGGGGGAGATTTAATTTTCCTTCCCATATAGTTATTTTTTCAGGAGTGTATTTATTTGTTTCCCAGTCCGTCTTTTTTATTATTATTATTATTTTTTTTTACTGGCTGTCATTTTCTCTCTCTCGTTGATATTTGATCGACTTGTTCCGGGTTCATTCTTTATTTTATTTATTTATTTATTTTTTTATTATTATGTCGTGTGGTTATGTTTTGATAGAGGTCTATGAGTGATTTGAATGTTCATGTGGTTGATTTCAAATTAATCTCAGTTATAGTGTTGTTTTCGTTTTTTTTCGATAATTTTTTTATGTTATTCTCTGAATGGCGTTTATGTTATTTAGTACATACTAGCAGGGGTACCCGGCATTGCCCGGGCCAAAAAGGTGAACACTCTAGTCCTATTTGTTGTAGTTCAGTCATTCTTTCTACTCCAGAAAGACCATGTACCTCTTATGCTTTTGAAGAGGGATTATAAGGGGTCCAGGAACTTTATGTTTCAGTTTCCACACACTGACACACAGTATTACTACACAATTGTTTACTATTACCCGTGACCTCAAATGACCTCGGAGGTCAACCTCAGATAGCCAATGTCCAAACTGGAGGTCAGGTGAGTTTCCATGCCAATAATTGGGCTGCAGGGGTATCCGGCGCTGCCCGGGCCAAAAAGCCGAACAATCTACCTGTGACCTCAAATGACCCAGATCTGAATTTTGACCCCCTTAAAACCATCCCTGGGTCACCCTGATTCACACTATATATGGGTCTGGGGGTCTCTGGCCCTTGGTTTGGGCGTGACTGAAGGACAAACAAACAACGTGGCTCATTTATACAGTATAATAGATGGTGATCTGTTTTCCTTGTTGATCTGTGAAGATTTTCTGTGATCATAGTTTCCGTTTTCTTTATACATGGTTTTCATAATGTTTTTACTACTCTGACAGGTTTCCATATTTCCCTGTGGTTAGTTTCTCGTATCTCTGTGTCTGGTTTTTGTATGTTTTCTGGATCGTATCAATTGCTGTTGCATTTAATATTATGCATGTTTGCAAAACATCATAGAAAAGTCATCAGTGGCGAAAATGTAGTGAAAAAAATAGTGAAAGAAAAAGAAAAAGAAGTAGAACAAATAACTAGATAAGTTTTGTACAGCTTATGAGAGGAAGAGAATTTTCAGTTAAGAAAACTGAGGGAGCAAGAAAATGGAGTTGAGGTCAGAGACAGAACTAGGAAGAGGAAGACAAAATACGTTAACTCCATAATTTGTTCTACCTTTATTTAGATCAGGAGAAACATTCCGTGCTGAAATGGGCAACATAGCTTTCAATCAGCCCTCTCTCGAAAAGTCTCCCGTAAACAGACCAACAATAACTGACTAAGAACAGAATGAAAATTACGTTATCTGTGTTGAAAAGGGGTAGATTTAAAATGAAAATTAATGAGAAGGAGAAGGGAGGGAATGGGGTGGTGGAGGAGATGATGATGGAGCTGGAGATGTTGAGAGAGGAGGAAAGATAAGGAAAAGAGAAAGAGAGGGATGTAGAGGTGGAGGTATAGCTGGAGATAAAAATCGAAGAGGAGGAACAGCAACGTTGAGTGAATGAGGGAGGAGGTGAAAGGGGAAGGAGTGTTAAAGATTGATGATTATGATTATGATGACGATGATGATGATGATGATGATGATGATGATGATGATGATGATGAGGAGGAGGAGGAGGAGGAGGAGGAGGAGGAGGAGGAGGAGGAAGAAGAGGAGAAGGAGGAGGGGGGGGGAGAACGTGATGAAAAGGTTAAAGAATACGAAAGAGGAAGAAGGTCCGCTAATAAAGGAGAAGGGAGAGGAAGAAATAAAGTTTGAGCTGAATGAGGGGGTGAGAAAGAAGAAACAAGAGAAGAGAGAATGGATACTGAAAGGAAAAACGTGGGAGGGGAGAAAAAAAATGCGAAGAGGTGGTGATTTTTTCTACGCCTCCAAGTGATCTTTTGGTTCTCTCTCTCTCTCTCTCTCTCTCTCTCTCTCTCTCTCTCTCTCTCTTAAGCCTCACTGTCCTACCTCGTCCTAATTAAGCCTCATAAAGGTCACACTAACTCCCCTCCCTCTCTTCGTCATGCGTTGAAGTATCTTGCTGGCTGTTAAGGACCCTGTTGTAATCGGCCTAATGATATCTGTGGTACATTTGAATATGGCAGGTTGATTTTTCTTTGATCTTACTTATGGTGGGTGGTTCAGTGTTATAAATTAGGGTGAAGGTCATTTTCGTTTGTAATATGCTACCATAATTGAGGTGTTAAGAAACAAATGACGGCTTCCTGATAATTGATTCCTTCAGTAAGACGCTTTCGTTGTGGAATATGTGTTCATGGTGAAAATAGGCAAATTTAGGGAATGTAAGTCAATGGAGAGACTGACGAGGAGAGTGCATGTGAGTGAGGTGGAGCGGGAGAGAGGGAGGGGAAGGCCAAGGTTGAGATGGAGGGATGGAGTGGAGAGGTATATGAGAGAGGGGGGTTTGAATTAGGAGCAGGGCAGTGAAATGGCGGGGGACAGGGTGACGTGAAGGCGATTTGTTTGTGGCCACCCCGTATAAAGGATTAAGGCGTCTGACAATAGACAGACAGACAGGATGTGCATTGGGAGCAGGGCAGTGAAATGGCGGGGGACAGGGCGACTTGGAGGCAATTTGTTTGTGGCCACCCAGTATGGGATTAAGGCGTCTGGCAATAGATAGATAGAAGTCCATGGAGGGTGAAAATCGGTCTACGGGGAAAATTGACATATGGGTAAATATGTTCATGGAGAAAATAGGTTCACCGTGGACAATCAGATATTATGTTCATGGTCCAAAGTAATTCCATAATGAAAAATAAACCCATGGCCGGAACCAAGATTCATATAGGAAAACAAGTCCATGGAGAGATCGAAAGTTTATGAAGCGAACGTAATACCATTTGGAAAATAGGTCACTGAGGTAAAATGGATTCATGGGTATAATAGGTCACTAAGGTAAAATGGGTTCATGGGTAAAATAGGTCACTGAGGTAAAATGGGTTCATGGGTAAAATAGGTCCATGGGGCAAAATCAGTCCAAGGGGAAAACAGCTCCATGGGTGAAATAGGTTCATTAGTGACAGTGGTCCAATGGGGAGAGTAGGTTCATGGGGCAAAATAGGTTCATGGGAAAAAAGTATTGCCCTGGAAGCAAATGTGTACAAGTAACAGTAAGTTCATAGGGGAAAACAGTGATCTTGGCGATGATCTCTCTATGTTAGTTATGTATATTATTTTGGTGAGTTCCTTGGATTCTATTTGTGATGGCGAGAGTAAGCTGATATGATGATGATGATGATGATGACGACGACGATGACTAAGTGTAATATCATAGAATAAAATCATCTTGCGTAACATATTTTAACTTGTCATAGATTAGGCTGCCAGGTCGTTGGAAGGTTTGTGTGAAATAGTAATGCACACAAACGTTTTCTTTATATATTTCCTGTGTATCCATTTGCATAAATATTAGGAAATATGTATGATATGCATGTACACCCTCCCCAAAAAAGTATCGGCCCTTTTACAGCAAGTATCATTTTGAAACATGGATGGAGGATTGTGATATCTGGGGCATCCTGTAATTCTATGTGCAAATATTAACTCTGATAATTAGAACTCAAAATTGCAAAAAGATTCACTTACTGGTTGGTATATGTTTTGAGGCACCACATCCATAGACTCATGTGTCGGCGGAAGTTGCTCATATTCACTACCATCGTACCCAAAGGTGCTGAATAATTTTTATGCGGGGTGTACAGTACATTGGGGCAAGAACCCTCTTATCTTTCCCTGTCCCCTCATTATTTTCTCTGCACCCTCTTCCTCGGACTTCACTTCTTTCCATCTCCTCTTACTCATCGTTTTCTGCGTTCTCATTTTCTCCATTTTCTTTTGAGCTTCTGATTTTTCCTCTTTTTCAAAATCTTATTCCTCCTCCTCTTCCTCCCTTTCCTCCTCCTCTTGCGCTACCTCTCTTTGCCCCTTTCGTAGTTTCATCACTACCAGGATCTGTATTTACATGTATATAGTGTCTTAACCTTGTTCCATATAAATGACTCTGAGTAATAGTTTACTGTTGTGTGTGTGTGTGTGTGTGTGTGTGTGTGTGTGTGTGTGTGTGTGTGTGTGTGTGTGTGTGTGTGTGTGTGTGTGTGTGTGTGTGTGTGTGTGTGTGTGTGTGTGTGTGTGTGTGTGTGTGTGTGTGTGTGTGTGTGTGTGTGTGTGTGTGTGTGTGTGTGTGTGTGTGTGTGTGTGTGTGTGTGTGTGTGTGTGTGTGTGTGTGTGTGTGTGTGTGTGTGTGTGTGTGTGTGTGTGTGTGTGTGTGTGTGTGTGTGTGTGTGTGTGTGTGTGTGTGTGTGTGTGTGTGTGTGTGTGTGTGTGTGTGTGTGTGTGTGTGTGTGTGTGTGTGTGTGTGTGTGTGTGTGTGTGTGTGTGTGTGTGTGTGTGTGTGTGTGTGTGTGTGTGTGTGTGTGTGTGTGTGTGTGTGTGTGTGTGTGTGTGTGTGTGTGTGTGTGTGTGTGTGTGTGTGTGTGTGTGTGTGTGTGTGTGTGTGTGTGTGTGTGTGTGTGTGTGTGTGTGTGTGTGTGTGTGTGTGTGTGTGTGTGTGTGTGTGTGTGTGTGTGTGTGTGTGTGTGTGTGTGTGTGTGTGTGTGTGTGTGTGTGTGTGTGTGTGTGTGTGTGTGTGTGTGTGTGTGTGTGTGTGTGTGTGTGTGTGTGTGTGTGTGTGTGTGTGTGTGTGTGTGTGTGTGTGTGTGTGTGTGTGTGTGTGTGTGTGTGTGTGTGTGTGTGTGTGTGTGTGTGTGTGTGTGTGTGTGTGTGTGTGTGTGTGTTCACATTAATGTTAAATACTGTTTAGTTGTGAAGTACTTGGTAGTTATATGAATGAAGATAAAAGTAGAAAAAAAATAAAGTCTTACATAAACCTTGACCATTTCACTGCTAGGGCTCATTCAGCTATACATTGATTGGTGCTGCTCCTATGCTAAGAGATGATTGTGATTTTAGATACCGCGCGTCTGCCTTTGTGGCCCTTGTCAGTTGGTCGGTATTAATCATCATCATTCTTGACTTCACATTTGTTTTTTGGTTGCCCCGTCTGTCGCGTGTTTTCTCGACTTTTTCGTCAGCCTCGCCTCGTTTCATCTTCATAAATTTTCACCTTGGCTCGCGTTGCTCAGTTCTTCGTTCTTCTTTTCCCTGGTTCTGTAAATTTTTATGTGTGCGGTGGTAACTTTATTTTTTTTTTTGTCTATTGGTGGTATCGACCTAGATTTTTATGGTTTCATGATTGGACTCCCTTTTTTTGTTTGTCGTCTATTTTCACCTTTATTTCCGTCTCTTCATTTATTGATTTTCTGTCAGTGTTTCTTCTCTCTCCTAAATGTTCACACTTGAATGTTGAGACATTTTTTTCAGTGTAGCTTTTTTACATGTATGACCACTTTGTGAATGTAATTAGATTTGAGAGGAATTATCAGTACCACACACTCTTACTTACTATATCATCAGTCTTTATTGACGGAAAAAAAGGTATCTCACTCTGAACGTAAAATAAGTGCTGCCTTATTAAAATGATCAAAAGAATGGTATTGCTGAATAATTTTATTGTACGCGGCAACAGCTGCACGCTGGAGTAAGTATCAGTCAGTCACGAGGTTGCCATGATGCCCTAAAATATCCTATCAAGCTTGGGAATCCAGAGACGGTATCGTACCGAAATTAGCGATCCAACTTTGCAGATCTGAAGAGGATGTAAACTTTAGTATATAAATATGGTTTTGCTTTTATAGCAATACGACAGACGTATCAGTCGTAATGCTTTTACTAATAACTGATTCTTTTAATTTCTAATGACCTTTGCCTTTACATTCGTTCATACTGACTTAAATCCTGAATACTGTTGACTTCATAATCCGGCCCTCTAATTCAAGTTCCTTAAATTACTCTTCTGATTATCTGGGCAGTCTGATTCTAATCGCCTGTATTATACGATCCTTTTCATTGACTGATAATAATGGTACTGTTGTCAGAACCTGGCCATCTGATCCTGAAAGCTTAATGCAATAAACTGATTGCGTGGGCTGTCTCAGTAAAATCGTCTGTGTTATTACGTTCGCCGTTATTGTCTCTAATTCTTGTGCTGATGACGTCAGAGTCCTAGCCTGATCAGCGGATATTCCATTGTCCTACATAAATATTTTGCCCTGATCTCATTATGCCATACTTTAAACTCTGCTGTTCTTTCCATTATAAACTAGAATCTCTCTCTCTCTCTCTCTCTCTCTCTCTCTCTCTCATCGAAGCCACAAAAGACAATCACGGAAACACCCCGACGACTTAAGAGGGAATCCAATAGAAAAAATCAGTTCAGACGGAGACCAGACGCAGAAAAACATATAGCAAAAGTGGCACATATACAAGCCTTTCTAAACTTAAAAAAAAAAAAAAAAAAAAAAATCCGAAGAGAAAAAGGAAAGAAAAGGACAGACACCAGATTAGACCTCCTGCCTGTACCCAGCCACCAAGAAGAAGTGTTAATTATGTCTTCCGCTTCCATTCTCCTTTTCTAACCACTTGTCCTTAACTTACCCCATTATTTTACTCCCCCCCCCTCTGCGTGTGTGTGTGTGTGTGTGTGTGTGTGTGTGTGTGTGTGTGTGTGTGTGTGTGTGTGTGTGTGTGTGCGTGTGTTTCATCGTAGCTCTTTCTTCTCTCCTTGTTCGATTCCCACTTCAGGAACAGCAAGCACTTTTTCTTAGCTCTCTTTATATCATTTCTTTCCCCTCCCATTTTCCCCTCCAACTCTCTCTTTCCCTCCAACCCCTCTTTCCCACTAACCACTTCCTGCATGTAACCTCCCTCTCCCTCCGAGCCCCTCCTATCCACTTTTTTTTTTCTTTCCAAACCTCCATTTCCTTCAATTTATCATACCCCTTTCCTCCCACCAGCCTTTCCACCTCTCCTTCCTAACCACTCATACCTTCATTGCCTTCATCCTTCTATCCCATCCCGTCGTTTTCTCCCTACCCCCCTTTCCCTTCCTCACCATACATCCCTTCCTACCCATATTTCTCGTCCATCTACCCTATCTCTCCTATCCCTTCCATCCCCTCTAATCCCCTAATCCCTCTTTTTATCTCAGTCTTTCAAGTACCGCCTTCCCAGTTCCTTCTTTCCCCTTCACACCAGACCTCCCCTTACTCTTCCACACTAATCAGGCCCCTTCTCTTTCTCCTCCCTTCCATGTTTTCCCCTACTTATCCTTCCCTTTTTCATCTTCCTACGTCTCCATCTCGCTCCTACCCTCCTCTCGGCCTCCTCTCTCTCTCTCTCTCTCTCTCTCTCTCTCTCTCTCTGATGCCTACCCCGTAATTTAAAGAGTTCCCTACTTTTGCTGTCTCTCCCGGGCCACGGAAGACCACTTGCCTTTTTTTTTTTCTTTTTTTTTTTCTAGGCTTAAGTACTCTTGGCCGTGCGGGATCCTGCTTTGTTTATTTTCCCATTGTTGCAGCTGTGTTTACATAAGGCAGAGAAAATCGTGGCTGTAAAGGGAGGGTGGACGAGTGCAATGAGTTCGGAGAGGAAAGAGAAAAGGAGGAAGCGTTGGGAAAAGCAGGAGAGGGGAGAGAGAGGGACAGGTAGAGATAGAAGCGATGGGGTGAAGGCAAAGGGGGGTTGGGGAAAAGGAGAGAGAGGAGACGGTGGGAAAGGAATGAGGATGACTGAGGAGGATGGTTCATTTTTAAAGGAGAGAGGGTATAGGATTGAATGGAAGAGAAGAAAAATCTGGAGATAAGAGGCAGATGTTCTAGTGAGGGTTATAGACGGTGGGAAGTGAAGTGAGCGGTGTTATGAGGCAATGAGTGGTGTGATGAGGTTGTGACTGGTGTGGTGTGGTGTGGTAAAACAATGAGTGGATTGGTAGATGGTGTAGTGAGGCACTGAATGGTGAGGCGAGGCTGTAAATGGTGGTTTGAGGCAGTGAGTAGTGTGGTGCCATATGGTGAAGCTGTGAGTGGTAGGATGAGACAGTGAATGTTGTGGCAAGGCAGTGAGTTGTCCGGTGAGGCAGCAGGTGTTGACCTGAGGCAGTGAACAGTGAGGTGAAGCAGTAAACGTTGTGGTGAGGAGTGAATATTATGACAAGAAAGTGAGTGGTCCGGTGAGGGGTGAATAATGTGGCAAGAAAGTGAGTGAGTCCGGTGTGGTAGTGAGTGTTGTCGTGTGATGAGGTAGTGAGTGGTGTGGTGTGGAGAGACAGTGAGTGGTGTGGTGTGGAGAGACAGTGAGTGGTGTGATGTGGTGAGATAATGTGTGGTGTGGCGTAGTGTGGCTGTTGTGGCGTGGTGTGGTGAGGCAGTGAGTTATGTGGTGTGATGAGGCAATGATTGGTGTGGTGTGGTGAGACTGCGTGTGGTGTGGTGTGGTGCGGCAGTGAGTGGTGCTGTTTTGTGAGGCAGTGAATGGTGTGGTTTGGTGAGGCAGTGAGTGATTTGGTGCGGTGAGGCAATGTGTGGTGAGTTGTGGTGTTGTGTGGAGAGGCAGTGAGTGGAGTGGTATCGTGTCGTATCGTGTGGCAGTGCGTGGTATGGTGAAGAAGTAAAGTAGTGAGGCAGTGAGTGTTGTGGTGAGGCAGTGAGTGATGTTGTGAGACAGTGAATAGTGTGGTGAGGCAGTGAATAGTTTGGTGAGACAGTGAATAATGTGGTGAGGCACTGATTGATGTGGTGAGGCAGTGAATAATGTAGTGAGACAATGCCTACTGTAGTGGTGAGGTGAGGCAGTGAGTAAAAATAAGAAGGAAATATAGTTAAGTTTGTAGATGACCGAGAAGAATGATGAAGTCAGGTAGAGTGAAAATTAGATGAGTGAGAAGATGGGTGGATGATGAAAAGGAAAATAAACTGAAGGGAGATGATGAAGTATTGTATGGGAGAGTGTGCATGACAGAGAAGAAGGATGAGGTAGCCAGAACTTAAGACGAATATGATGCTCGATGAACTGGACTGAAATACAGTAAATGTAAGGGAGTAAAAAATATGAGAAAAAATTCTGCACTTTCATGAGGATGGATGGAAAAGAGGAGAAGGACTAAGTACAAGGAAACACATGAAGTGTAACGAAGAGTAAATTTGTCTTAGAGGAAAGAGCATTCGATGAGGAGAATGGGAAAACGCAGAAGGAAAAATGATGATCAAATGAATACTCGCAGGTTGGATGGAAGGATAGTGATAAAACCAAGGAAAGGCTAATGGTTGCATAACAGGAAAAGCCTAACCGAGAGGAAAAGGGAAACAAGCAAGAGTAAAGAAAAATGAAAGATGAGGGAAGATAGGCAGAGGAGGATAGGAACATTAAGTGGGAGAAGGAAAGAGTGATTAGGAAGTGGAAGTTGGTTCTTGATAAGAGGTAGGAAGAGGGAAGCGAGAAATGATAAAAGAAGATGGAGAATGGACGTGTAGAGTAAGAGACAGGTAAAAAGGAGGAAAATATTGCAACGGGGAGGAAAAATATGAAGGCAAAAGAAGGTGGAAAGGAAGACTTATAAACCATGATGAAAATGGGGATGTGAAAAAAGAGAAGAGAAAGAAAGCGAGATCGAATGATAAAAAAGTGATTCACAGACAATGATCAAGAGAAAGAGGAAGAATAAGGAGAGAGAAGCAGTTAAAGGAGAAAAAATGGATAAAGTTAGTAGGAGAAACTAAAGGGTAAGGAAAGAAGGGTTAAAACACCGACAGATAATAGCAGGTTATTGCTGAAGTATAATGCTTCAAATGAAAGATTGAGTCAGGAGACAGAGGAACGTGGAGGAGGAGGAAAAAATGAACAAGAGGAAAACAGTAAGGAGAGGAGAGGTAAAATGTAAGGAAAAGAAGACAGAAGGGTAAGGACAACAGACTGACATCAGCAATACTGGAGAGAGGAGTAAGATAGTAAAGAACATATCGAGAAAGAGGAGAAATTTATCTGATGGGCAAAAAACTACGTCTAGCGATCGAAAACCTACGAATGGTTGTTTAGTGGGTCATGACGCTCCAACCGGAACTTACCGTATGGGCCGAGAGGGCTTGACTCCATCGTTGACATCACGCCTTGGTTCACATAATGTCACTTAGGGAAAGACGACTGGTCACTTTCACGTCAAAACTGATTAAGTAGCTAACCCATTGGCCGATACGCTCCTGAAAGGTCAATAAAGGATTGAATGACATGCAACAAAGAAGAATAAATAAATAAACAAAACTAGAAATAGTCTGAAAGCAGAGAAAAAAAAAACAACACCTTAAAAAAAAATCATTATGAAGATGAGAGGAGAAATTAATAACGGAGTGTCAGAGAAAGCAAAAATGTGGAAAGCAAGCTGTCACATGTCGCTGCCTTGAAAATGGTGGGGAAGTATTTCTGTACGGCAAAACCGACAGGTGACAGACTGGGTTTTTTGAGGACGGTCACTGAATGATTGACTGACTGTCGAAGAGAGAGAGAGAGAGAGAGAGAGAGAGAGAGAGAGAGAGAGAGAGAGAGAGAGAGAGAGAGAGAGAGAGAGAGAGAGTTTTAGGGACAGCTTGGGCTAACGTGATGCCTGTTGTTATAATGAGTTGTTTTTGGAAGATTTTTATGGATTCATTCTGTTGGTTAGAGGTAATGCCTGTAAGTGACTTAAGGGCATTGAGTTTGCGACATGCTTTTTCATGATTTAGTTTGTATGCTGAGAAAAGATCATTTGCATGTCCAAAGTTCTGAGTGTCTTTCCGGAGGAAGCGGTGGTTTATGAGCGAAACTTGGGGTTGGTACTTGAGATTTATATTTCCTGAAGTGGAAAGGATAATAGTTTATTTATTCGGTAAGGCGGTCATTTTGTTCTAAGGTAATGTTTTAGTGAATAAAGATATGTTTGGAGGTGGGCTGCTGCCTCTTGATTTTTAGAGGGTTGTGAAGCTATTGACAAGATGCCAAAATAGGATTTTGTTGTTACTGAAGAGGAAGAGCTTGACTGGTCGTGGAGGAAAAGATCAACATGTGCTCTGAAGAATCCATCGGACATTTCGAGTTTTAATCTTTTGTTTTGCTAGAGTACTTACCCTAGTCTACCTGGTAAGAAGTGACCAGCCATTTTTAATGGCTTCTATCAGCTTTTGTGTCTCAGACTTTACTTATCAGAATGTGTCTTGGTACTGGGTCTAAAACGTTTTATAGGTCTTTTGCTGGTAGAGTGATTTTCAGTGGTGAATGTTTCTTGTTGAAGCCATCAAGGCTGGTGCTTGAGTATTTGGGTAGGAATTTATGTTGTAGTCAGACACAGGGATGGGAGGGGGTGATGGTTTTGAAGATTAATATACCGGTATCCATGAGTTTGGATGCTTTGCAAAACAATGATGTTGGTCTGTCTATTATGGGAATATTGGGAGGTTCTTCTGGTCTGAGATTGGGGATGACGGTTGCTTTCTTTCAGACACTGGGGATTTGGTTTTGAGTCCAGAAGTTGAACATTTCAATAAGGACATTTATTGACATAGAACCAAGGTGTTGTAACATGATTTATAAAATCTGGTCTAGTCCTACTGTTTTTGAGTTTTTGTGCTTTTGATCATTCTAGGTGCTTTTTATGAAGAGAATGGATATAGTGGTTGCGTTTTTCCTATTTCTATTTTTCTGTGTGTGTGTGTGTGTGTGTGTGTGTGTGTGTGTGTGTGTGTGTGTGTGTGTGTGTGTGTGTGTGTGTATTTGTGTGGGTGCGTGGGTGTGTGCATGCATTCGTGTTTGAGTGTGTGAGGGGGGGGGGTGCGTGGGTGTGTGCATGCGTTCGTGCTTGAGTGTGTGTGTGTGTGTGTGTGACACACACACACACACACACACACACTGTGTTCATTTAGTATTACAAAATGGATCCATACTTCAGTAAAACAAATTTGGAAAAGAAAAGGGATAAAAGTAAAAAGCAAAATGATGATTTCTACCAAGAACTGGTTGAAGTGGAGACTCACAATAGACTGGTCGAACGTGTACACAAACTAGAAATGGCTTTCAAAAATGAAATTGATGAAATAAAGAAACAAATGCACTTGCAAAAGGAAGAGATAGAAAAACTGGGAAGGGAGGCCAATAAGAAAGACACAACCATCAGTGAACTAACAGTGGAATTGAATACGCTTAGAAAGAAAGTGAGTGAAATGGGAAGTACAGTAGTTAATCACGAGAGTGTTATGGAAGAGTTAAAAAATGACACAGAGACAATTAGGCAAGTTAGCAGTCTTATTGACCAGAACAGTGATATTGAGGAGAAGATAACACAGGTGAATGAAGCTGTGCAAAGCTACAAAAATGATGTAGAAACCACGTATGCTGAAATGGTGAAAGTAAAGAAAGACTTAGAAACAAGGGTGGAGGAAAAAAAACATTAAAAAGGAAGTGAAAAGAATAATCCAAAACAATCCAAAGTTAGTCAGAGATTCAGTAGAAATAAATAAATCAATAGTAATCACTGGTATAAAAGAGGAAGAAATTAAAAACAAAATCACTAGAGACAAAAAGGAGATGGCAAATGTAATGAGCTTACTGAAAGAAGTATCAGAGGAAATCTGTAGTAAAGACATAGAGGAACACAAAAGGTTAGGGAAATACGAGAAAAGCAAGACAAGACCTCTAAAGGTGACTTTCCAGAGTGTAAACACTGTGGAAGAGATACTAAAAAATGCAAAGAATCTTATGGAAAAAGAGGAGTTCAAAAATGTATGGATAAAAAGATGCCTAACACAAGAGGAACTGGAATTACTGAAAGAGAAAAGGGAGGAAGCAAAAACAAAAAATGAGGGAAGATCAGAAGAGGACAAGAAGAAATTTTTTTACAAAGTAATAGGATTGCAGGTACGAAAGTGGTACACAAACAGGATGGAAAAAAAAGGAGGAAGTTAGTAGAATCATGTCATGACAAGTATATAAACAAGATGATAAAGTTGATGTACTCAAATGTGGATGGAATTGTATCTAAATTACTAGAGATGAATGATTATGTCAGAGAAAATGAACCACAAATAATATGCCTGAGACAAAATTAACACCAAGGATATCCAATGACATACTAAACTTAGAGGAATACAATATATGGAGAAGAGACAGAAATTTAAAAAAAGGAGGAGGAATTATAATATTAACTAAGAAAAATCTAAAAGTCAAGGAAATAAACCTAGATATACCATCACAAGTAGAACTGATCGCAGTAGAGATCGACACATCTGAAGGTAAAGTAATTGTAGCCAATTTGTATATGCCACCCAGATCAAACACATGGGAAAGAGACGAATATGAGGACCTGGCAGAGAGTACAGTTCAGAGTATAAGATCCTTGTTACATAAAATGGAAGAGAAATCGGAAAGAATTATACTAACTGGGGATTTCAATACAAATATAAATTGGAATACTCTAGATATAAATAGCCAAGAAAGCTGTTGGGACCAAAAGCTCCTGGATCTCGTACAAGAGTTTTTCTTAACGCAACATGTGAGGGAAACCACTAGAAAAAGAGGACTTGATGTACCTTCAGTGCTAGATCTAATATTTACTAGGCAAGAAAATGACATTGACAGTTTAATATATCACCCTCCACTCGGCAAAAGCGATCATGCAGTACTAAATTATAACTTCAGGATAGCATATGACATAGTAAAGAGCAATGACAGTTACATAAAGAGACTAAACTATAAAAAGGGAAATTATCAAGACCTAAAGAAGTATTTCTTAGAAGTTGATTGGGAAAATGAGCTTAGAGGACAAGATTTAAATGCTGTATATAAAAAATTTTGTGAATTTTATGAAATAGGAGTCCAGAAGTACATCCCACAGCACAAAGAAGCAGATAAGAAAATACAGAAATGGTTCAATACAGAATGTAAAAAAATCAAAAGAAAGAAGAGATTTGTTGTGGAATAGATACAGAAGACACAATAGTGAAAGGGCGTATAATAATTACAAATAGGCAAGAAACGACTATACAAGAATAAGGAGGGAAGCCCAAAAACAGTTTGAGGAGGATATAATAAATAAAAGTAGTGATCAACCAAAGCTGTTTTAGAGCTATATCAGAAGCAAAACCAAAGTAAAAGATATAATACAATCCATCACGGACGAGGGAATCACTTATACACAAGAGAAAGATATTTGTGAAGCACTAAATAAGAATTTCCAATTAGTTTTTACAGAAAAAAAAAATTTTGAGAGGGAATATGTGGAACACGCGTGTCCACACATACTACCAGATATACAAATAGCAGAAAAAGTAATACAGGAGGAATTAAGTAGATTAGACAGAGGAAAAGCAAGTGGTCCTGATGAAATTTCATGTTGGGTGTTACGAGAATGTGCAAAGGAGTTAAGTAAACCATTATTTTTAATTTTCAAGAAATCCTTGAGTCAAGGGAAACTACCTGATATTTGGAAAAAAGCAAATATAGTCCCCTTATTCAAGAAAGGAAATATACAAAATCCTCTCAACTACCGACCAGTATCACTGACCAGTGTTGTAAGCAAGGTATTAGAAAAACTTATAAGAAAAGCTTGGGTAAATTATCTACAAGAACACAGTATGATAACAGAAAGACAGTTTGGTTTCAGAAAAGGAAAATCATGTGTTACTAATCTGTTGAGCTACTATGACAGAGTAACAAACACAATACAGGAAAGGGAAGGATGGGTGGACAGTATCTATTTAGATTTCAAGAAAGCTTTTGACACAGTACCACACCAAAGACTTTTATGGAAACTGTACCATCAAGGAGGAATTCGAGGCAAACTGTTTTGTTGGATGCAAGACTTTCTCATAAAAAGAGAAATGAGGACAGTACTAAGAGGAAACTACTCATCATGGAAAGAAGTGACTAGTGGAGTACCACAGGGTTCGGTGCTGGCACGAATCATGTTTCTAGTGTACATAAATGATATAAACAGTAACACTGGAAATGAGAGCTATCTGAATATGTTTGCAGATGATGCAAAAATACAAAGGAGAATTACTAGCACAGACTCTTGTAGGGAGCTACAAGAAGAATTAAATAAACTTCATGAATGGAGTAGTACATGGCAAATGGAATTCAATGTGGACAAGTGTCATGTAATCAAGTTTGGGAAAAGTGGAAAAAGACCTGATTGGGATTATAAGTTAGGAAAGAGAGAAAGACCTAGGTTTGATTATCAATAACAGACTATCTCCGGCTGACCACATCAGCGAGAAGGTACGGAATATGTATACACTGCTTGCAAATATGAGAATAGCATTCACATACATAAATGAAGACATGCTAAGAAGGATAATAACATCATTCATTAGACCAACCCTGGAATATGCATCAATAGTCTGAGTCCTCATCTCAAAAAGCATATAGACAAGATTGAAAAAGTTCAAAGGGCCGCTACAAGATGGATACCAAGCTTAAGGGACCTAAGCTACGAAGAAAGACTAAATAAACTGAATCTACCAACACTACAGGAGAGAAGGAAAAGAGGTGACATGATAATGCTATATAAGTGCATATCAGGAAAGGAGAAAATAGACATAAATGATTACTTAACATATGGAGAAGCATCAGCAAGAGGACACTGCAAAAAACTGCATAAGAAGAGAGGTGATAAAGACGTAAGGAAATTCAGTTTCCCAAACAGAGCAATTGATCAATGGAATGCACTACCGAATGAAATAGTGTGTGCCAAAACAATTCACAAATTTAAGGATATGTACGATAAATATGGTCTAAGACACGGGACAATACGAGCTTGACTCATTCCTGTAAAGATACAATTAGGTAAGAACAATTAGGTAAGAACACACACACACACACACACACACACACACACACACACACACACACACACACACACACACACAGAGGGAGATTTTAAAAAATAACAAAGACTGAATATCCATGCATGCAGTAAGGGAGAAAAAGCTGAAGATTAGGATGTGACAGAAGAACCTGAAGAAGAATGAGCATAGAAATGAAGTGCCACCCTCCCAGGTTGGAGCGGTTATATCATCATTTTCGATATATATTTCTCTCTCTCTCTCTCTCTCTCTCTCTCTCTCTCTCTCTCTCTCTCTCTCTCTCATTTCTATTTACGATTCTCTGGAATGTACACTGCAGTCGTAAAGCGCTAGTCTTTCCTACTTCTTTTACGCTTTCTTTTTCTCCGTAATCCTTTTAAAGTTTCGTTTTCTTGTCGTTCGGCTTGGTCTGTTCGATTCGTGGGCAGGATGATGTGGAAGTTGAGATGGAAAATGGTGTGTGTGTGTGTGTGTGTGTGTGTGTGTGTGTGTGTGTGTGTGTGTGTGTGTGTGAGAGAGAGAGAGAGAGAGAGAGAGAGAGAGAGAGAGGAGGGGGGCAGAGGGAGGCAAGAAAGTGCAGTTTGTGTTTTTTCTCATGTCAAATTCATATCCTACTCTGCACACACACACACACACACACACACACACACACACACACACACACACACACACACGTTAAGTCTTGCTACTGTTTGATGCGCTCTCAATACACTGAAGTCTAAATTTCTGCTACCTCCGTGTGATTTTATTCAGCTGGAGGGTAACCAAATCACTACCGGTACGGGAATATAAAATTTCATCTTTTTATAGCCATTTGTATCCGGTGACATAATTTTTTGTTCATTCTTGGTACTCTGACGAATCTGTTCAGTTCAGGATGAGTTGCCAATTGGAAGGGTAAAGTCTAAATAAAGCTTTGATTGCTAGGGATCCTTTTCAAGTGTAATAAAATCGTCTGAATGTAGCAAGAATGAAGACGAAATGTATGTCCACGGAGGGTTTAAAAAGATCACTAACATGACCCTTTTATTTTTTTATTTTCATTCTTTCCATGGAAGTGTTTTTTTTTTTTTTTACTCAACAAAGACATGGTTGCAGTGAAGGAGTTAATTTATTTTTTCTTTCTTTTTCGCCCCTGCCCATATTAATAGTCGGTTCAATGAGACGAACTACTCACCATTATAACAAATACATGCATGGGCTTTCCCAAATCAAGAAGAGAGTGATGATATTAGCATTTTGTGTATCTCTATGGCGGCGCTTCATCTATCAATTCCTCCACTTGCAGGTCTCTTATATCTTTTATTTTCCTCTCTGTGTCTCTCCTCTTTACTCTCTAATCTTGTCTGTCATCCCTCCTTCCACCCTTTACTCATTCATTCTTTCATTCTCTCTCTCTCTCTCTCTCTCTCTCTCTCTCTCTCTGCTTCCACATCGCTGTAGATCCTTTTCTCTCGATCTTTTCTTCCTTTTCTCATCCTCTCCCTGACACTCACTCGTTGTATCATTTCTTCCTGTCACTCTGTGACACTCTCTACATTCTGATCACTCACTTCTTCTCCCTTTATTCCTTCCTTCTTTCACCCTCCTTCTGTTTCCTTCTAAGTCGTTATCATTCACTGTTTATCTCACTTTCCCTCTCTCTTTTTTTTTCCATATCCCTATCGTTCATTAGCTGTTTATTTCAATCCTTCTTTCATCCTATCTCTCCCTTTCCTTCCACTTCCATGCCATACACTCTTTACCCATTTCTTCCTTCCTGCATCCACTCTCTTTTCCTTTCACTCCAAGCATTGTCTTTCTCTTACTTCCTTTCTTCCATTCACTCTTTTCTTCTTTCCTTCCACATCCTTATCATGCACCCTTTATCCATTTTCCTCCCTTTTTCAACCAACCTTTTCCTCTTCAAATCCCTAGCACTCTTTTTCTCCTTTTTCTTCCTTCTTGTCTCTCATGCATTTTCTCCGTTCACCCATTCCACTCCCTTTCTCTTCCTTTTCTTTGCCCCTCCATCTTCATCTTCCTCCATTTTCTCCCTCCTCTGATTCTTCATCTTTCTCTTCCTTTTCCTTCTGATACTGTCCTATCCTTCTCTCTCTCTCTCTCTCTCTCTCTCTCTCTCTCTCTCTCTCTCTCTCTCTCTCTCTCTCTCTCTCCCTGACCTCACTTAGTATTCTCTGTGAGTCTCTCTCCCCCCCATCCTCTCCCTGTCCATCTCCCTGCCCCAGCCACCATCCAATCTCTCCTCTGTCCTTTTCTCTGCCCCTCACTTCCTCCATTCTCTCCCTGTGACCTTCCCTCCGCCTCTCCTATGCTTCTTCTCTTGAGTGTTTTGTCTTCCCTCTAGTTTCCCCGTCGCTTAATTTCTCTCGTGTTTTCCCCCCATCTTTTTTTCCCCTCCCTCCGCCTTTCCTTCTTACCAATTAATGGACCTGGTCACCCTTTTAAATGATTTCTCTTTCCCCAGCTTTATTTCAGGCCATCACTTTCTCTTTCTACCATTCTTTCATCTCTCCTTTTCTCTCCACATAGTCACCCCTTTCTTATTTTCATCCTCATCACTTATTTTTCTGTCCACACCTCACTCCAACTTAGCTCCCTGTCACTCCCTTTCTCTACCGTTTCTTCCTTCTTCCATCTCTACCACTTAACTGTTCCTCCATCCTCCCCTTTTTCTCTTAATCCTCCCTCCCCCCTTCCCTCCCTATAACGTACTTAGGCATCTCTGGGTTATTTTCCTTCGCTCAAGTTTCTGAAGACTGGGCACTGTTTCCCTCTTAATTCCTTGCTCTCTCTCTCTCTCTCTCTCTCTCTCTCTCTCTCTCTCTCTCTCTCTCTCTCATGTTTCTACCAATTTTTTATCTCTTTTTTCTCTCCCTTTGGCCTTCTCTTCACTTTTCACCTCTTCCTTCTTTGGTGCATAGTCGCCTCTCTCAAGGTTCGCTGTAACTCACTTTCTTTGCTTTCTTCTTTTCTCTCTATTTTTCTCCCTACCTCCTTTCCTTCCCCTGAGTGGACCTCGACGTCTTTTTCAATGCTCTCATCTCCATTAATTTTCCTAAGCCCAGTAAAAATTGGGTGAGGCTAACTTTCCACTAGACGGTAACAGCGAGGCGAAGTTAGGCTGTTGATGGATTTACGAGGATACACAGAGGGGCAACTTCCATAATTTTTGAGCATCTTTATCCTGATTTTTTTTTTCAGGAAGTGGTGAGGGCCTATCTATCTATCTATTGCCAGATGCCTCAGTCCCGTTTGGGGAGGCCACAAACAAATCGCCTCCAAGACGCCCTGTCCCCCGCCATTTCATTGCCCTGCTCCCAACTCACACCCCCCTCTCTCATATACCTCTCCACCCCATCCCTCCATCTCATCCTCGGCCTCCCTGTCACGGGGTTTTTAATAATATCACGGTTTTTTTTAAAATAAATGCTAAATATTATTTAATTGATAATAATATTCAATAATATTGAAGAGCAGGGACAATGATCGTCTTACTAAATCAAGCAACGATTACTTTACGCTGACTTCTCCGCACGATTCTCTAAGAACGAGAATTTATAAACTTCCTCAACAGTACACAACAGAGACTAATTACACAATTGCTGTTTCTTAGTACTGTTAGCCTCTGGAGAAAGTTACTTCACCCGTGACAATAAATAACTAATACTAATAATAATATCAGGCTCTTGCTGGTGCTTAACTCCTAGGAGGCACAACGGATTTTAAGTTTAATACAAGACTGGCCTAAGTACCAGTTATGAATAGCAAACCGTTTATGTAAGCTAGGAGCTATATGGAAAATAAGCTTATTTGTGGAGAAATGAAACAAGAGTTTACATTACATTAAGCTCAAGGAAAAGAACTGTTAAATTTATTGATTACAAAATAAATTTAACGTTACACTTCAAATGAATTCAAATAAAGAGATCGTACTCACTCACTCACTCGAGCTAAATACTTACGCCTAGGAAAAACACCTTAATTAAACTCTTAAGTCTAGGAAAACGAAAAGAAACACTAGTCAATGAATGCGGTGTATCACCCAACGAGGGTGGGAGCACTGGGGAACTGTTCTAGTGGAGCTTGGGTGCTAGCTGACCTCTCCTCTCACACTTCTGGAGCACAGGACCTCTCTCCGTCACAACAAACACTCGACTGAGTAAGTCGTGGCAAAAAAAAAGGGAGCAGTAGGCCGCATTTTTTAACGGTCAAGTCAAGCAGGGGCGAACAATAAAGAAACAATAGTATCGCTCAGTAGAGCACTTAGTGACATGCATTAAATCGGTCACTTTTGAAACAGTGACGAATGTTTTGAAAAGTATACCCCGAAATGGAGAGAGAAACGGTTAACAGAGCGATACGCAGTGAGTTTTCCACTAATAGTTCGTGGCTTCTCACAAAAGGGAAATGTCGCGAATTTGATTCATGACACTCCCCCTCCCTCTTCCCCCCTCCACCTCACTCACATACACTCTCTTCGTCAGTCTATCACCCTCCATCCTCTCCACATGGCCAAACCACCTCAGTGTGTTCCTGCTAACGCTTCCTATCACATCCACATCCACACCACAACGCTCCTTTATATCCTCATTCGTCAGCCTGTCTCTCCATGTGACTCCACAGGCTCCTCTTAAATAACTCATTTCCACTGCTCTCACTCTAACTTGTGCCTTTCCAACAATGTCCAAGCTTCACTTCCATACAGTAGAGTTGGTATCACAATACTGTCATGTAGTAACTTTTTCACTTCCATGCTCACTTCCCTGTTTCTTATCACTGCTTTCAAAGAACCAGCAATCTTTCTTCCCTGCTGTACCCTTTCAAGCACTTCACCCTCCAAACCTCCATCCTTACTCATCACACTACCCAAGTACTTAAACGTACTCACATTTTCCAATTCCTCACCATCCAACCTCGCTGTACATTCACTGACTTCACCTCTCTCAAAGACCATCACTTTACTCTTCCCTACATTCACCTTTAGATTCCGTTTCTTACACACTCTCCCAAACTCATCCACCAAGCCTTGCAGCTCCCCTTCGTCTTCACTGAACAACACAGTATCATCTGCAAACAACAGAACAGGGAGTTTCCAAACACTATCCTCTCTCACCAGGGCCACTCCAACATCCACTACCCTACCTTGTACCTCTTTTATTACCCCATCCATGTACAGATTGAACAACCATGGAGACATGACACATCCCTGTTTCAAACCAACTTTCAAAGAGAAAAATTCACTTAGTTCACCATCCACACGCACTGCAGCCTTCGCACCATCGTACATACTCTTCACAGCATTCAACAACTTCCCATCTACTCCACATATTCTTAACACTCCACAATCCTTGTCTATCCACCCTGTCATATTCTTTCTCCAAATCCATGAAAGCCGCAAACAACTTCTTTTCCCTCTCTAGAAACTTTTTCACTAAAGATCTAAGAATGAATATCTGATCTATACAACCTCTTCCCTTCCTAAAGCCTCCCTGTTCTTCTCCAACTAATTTTTCTGTTCTTTCTCTAACTCTGTCAATAAGTATCCTACCATACACTTTTCCTATTATACTAAGAAGACAAATGCCCCTATGATTACCACATACTTCTTTTTCCCCTTTTCCTTTGTACAAGGAAATAATACCTGACTTCCAATCCTCCGGGACTCTACCTTCCTCCCAGGCCAATCTGCACATCTTCCACATCCATTCTACTACTATCTCTCCCCCATGCTTCAGCATTTCACCACACACTCCATCAATTCCTGGGGCTTTCCCCGATTTAACTTTCTTCATTGCTTCCACAACTTCCATCCTACTGATTTCTTCCTGTCTTCTCACCTCCCTCCTTCTCCCAGCCATTCCCCAGCCACTTATACTCGCATCACTTCCATCCTCTATGTTCAACAATTCCTTAAAGTGTTTTCTCCATCTGCTCACTTTTTCTCCCTTCTCCACTAGTAATCTACCATTTTTATCTTTCACTCCCCTGCTAACTTCACTTCCACCCTGTCTTACTCTTTTCACCTCTTTCCAGAACATTTTCTTACGTCACTCCACTTTACACTCAGATTCCTTCCAAATTCCTCATCCACTCTCTTCTTACTCTCTCTTACTAATCTTTTCACCTCTCTCTTTCTTTCTACATATAACTCTCTCTTCCGCCTCTCAACTTCTTCCACGCCCCTATTTCTCATCCATTCATTGTATGCTTTCTTCTTTTGTGCCACAGCCTGTTTCACCTCTTCAGTCCACCACGCTGTTCCTTGCACCTCCCTCCGTCTTCTCTTCCTTCCACACACCACATCACATGCTGCACATATTTCTTCTGTAAATATCCTACACACACCTTCCACATCTCCCATCTGCTCCAACTCATATTTGCCCAATCGTTCCTCGACATCTCTCTTATTTTCTGCCTTTTTCTCATCCTCTTGTAACCTTTCCACTCTCCTTGCAACTACTCCTTCCTCTCGTCTTTCCCTTCTTCTATTCCTCCATCTTACTTGAATCCTAATTCTGGCCACCACCAAGTATTGGTCAGAAAGTCCACTCCCCCAACCTCTATCACCTCTTGCATCCATTACACATCTTCGCATCCTTTCATCCACACACACATAATCAATCATTGCCTTCCTTTCATTCAGTTCACCACCCACCCTTCTCATCACTCACCATGTATACCTGTGGATCAGGGTGTGGGTGGATAAATTATGAGTTATATTTGCGAGGGGCGTATCGTATGTGGGTGGATTGGTTGTTGTGTTCTTACCTTACCTAATTGTTCTTACCTAATTGCATCTTTACAGGAATGAGTCAAGCTCGTACTGTCCCGTGTCTTAAACCATATTTATCGTACATATCCTTAAATTTGTGAATTGTTTTGGCACACACTATTTCATTCGGTAGTGCATTCCATTGATCAATTGCTCTGTTTGGGAAACTGAATTTCCTTACGACTTTATCACCTCTCTTCTTATGCAGTTTTTTGCAGTGTCCTCTTGCTGATGCTTCTCCATATGTTAAGTAATCATTTATATCTATTTTCTCCTTTCCTGATATGCATTTATATAGCATTATCATGTCACCTCTTTTCCTTCTCTCCTGTAGTGTTGGTAGATTCAGTTTATTTAGTCTTTCTTCGTAGCTTAGGTCCCTTAAGCTTGGTATCCATCTTGTAGCGGCCCTTTGAACTTTTTCAATCTTGTCTATGTGCTTTTTGAGATGAGGACTCCAGACTACTGATGCATATTCCAGGGTTGGTCTAATGAATGATGTTATTATCCTTCTTAGCATGTCTTCATTTATGTATGTGAATGCTATTCTCATATTTGCAAGCAGTGTATACATGTTCCGTACCTTCTCGCTGATGTGGTCAGCCGGAGATAGTCTGTTATTGATAATCACACCTAGGTCTTTCTCTCTTTCTGATGTGTATAGGGTTTTATTTCCTAACTTATAATCCCAATCAGGTCTTTTTCCACTTTTACCAAACTTGATTACATGACACTTGTCCACATTGAATTCCATTTGCCATGTACTACTCCATTCATGAAGTTTATTTAATTCTTCTTGTAGCCCTTTACAAGAGTCTGTGTTAGTAATTCTCCTTTGTATTTTTGCATCATCTGCAAACATATTCAGATAGCTCTCATTTCCAGTGTTACTGTTTATATCATTTATATACACTAAAAACATGATTGGTGCCAGCACTGAACCCTGTGGTACTCCACTAGTCACTTCTTTCCATGATGAGTAGTTTCCTCTTAGTATTGTCCTCATTTCTCTTTTTATGAGAAAGTCTTGCATCCAACAAAACAGTTTGCCTCGAATACCTCCTTGATGGTACAGTTTCCATAAAAGTCTTTGGTGTGGTACTGTGTCAAAAGCTTTCTTGAAATCTAAATAGATACTGTCCACCCATCCTTCCCTTTCCTGTATTGTGTTTGTTACTCTGTCATAGTAGCTCAACATATTAGTAACACATGATTTTCCTTTTCTGAAACCAAACTGTCTTTCTGTTATCATACTGTGTTCTTCTAGATGATTTACCCAAGCTTTTCTTATAAGTTTTTCTAATACCTTGCTTACAACACTGGTCAGTGATACTGGTCGGTAGTTGAGTGGATTTTGTCTATTTCCTTTCTTGAATAAGGGGACAATATTTGCTTTTTTTTTTTTTCCAAATATCAGGTAGTTTACCTTGACTCAAGGATTTCTTGAAAATTAAAAATAATGGTTTACATAACTCCTTTGCACATTCTCGTAATACCCAACATGAAATTTCATCAGGACCACTTGCTTTTCCTCTGTCTAATCTACTTAACTCCTCCTGTATTACTTTTTCTGCTATTTGTATATCTGGTAGTATGTGTGGACATGCGTGTTCCACATAGGCCCTCTCAAAATTTTTTTTCTTCTGTAAAAACTAATTGGAAATTCTTATTTAGTGCTTCACAAATATCTTTCTCTTGTGTATAAGCGATTCCCTCGTCCATAATGGATTGTATTATATCTTTTACTTTAGTTTTGCTTCTGATATAGCTGTAAAACAGCTTTGGTTGATCACTACTTTTATTTATTATATCCTCCTCAAACTGTTTTTGGGCTTCCCTCCTTATCCTTGTATAGTCGTTTCTTGCCTGTTTGTAATTATTATACACCCTTTCACTATTGTGTCTTCTGTATCTATTCCACAAGAAATCTCTTCTTTCTTTTGATTTTTTACATTCTGTATTGAACCATTTCTGTATTTTCTTACCTGCTTCTTTGTGCTGTGGGATGTACTTCTGGACTCCTATTTCATAAAATTCACAAAAATTTTTATATACAGCATTTAAATCTTGTCCTCTAAGCTCATTTTCCCAATCAACTTCTAAGAAATATTTCTTTAGGTCTTGATAATTTCCCTTTTTATAGTTTAGGCTCTTTTTGTAACTATCATTGCTGTTTACTATGTCATATGCTATCCTGAAGTTATAATTTAGTATTGCATGATCGCTTTTGCCGAGTGGAGGGTGATATATTAAACTGTCAATATCATTTTCTTGCCTTGTAAATATTAGATCTAGCACTGAAGGTACATCAAGTCCTCTTTTTCTGGTGGTTTCCCTCACCTGTTGCGTTAAGAAAAACTCTTGTACGAGATCCAGGAGCTTTTGATCCCAACAGGTTTCTTGGCTAATTATATCTAGAGTATTCCAATTTATATTTATATTGAAGTCCCCAGTTATTATAATTCTTTCCGATTTCTCTTCCATTTTATGTAGCAATGATCTTACACTCTGAATTGTACTCTCTGCCAGGTCAACATATTCGTCTCTTTTCCCATGTGTTTGATCTGGGTGGCATGTACAAATTGGCTACAATTACTTTACCTTCAGATGTGTCAATCTCTACTGCAATCAGTTCTACTTGTGATGGTATATCTAGTTTTATTTCCTTAACTTTTAGATTTTTCTTAGTTAATATTATAATTCCTCCTCCTTTTTTTAAATATCTGTCTCTTCTCCATATATTGTATTCCTCTAAGTTTAGTATGTCATTTGTGTGTGTGTGTGTGTGTGTGTGTGTGTGTGTGTGTGTGTGTGTGTGTGTGTGGAGAGAGTTAAATGCTTGTCAGTCTACACAGTTAATCACTTCTTTTTTGATAATCTTAAACTATATTAGTCAAGACCAATTGCCTTTGCCTCTTTAATCCATTCTCTCAACTCCATTTTTTCTGAACTGAGAGGATTGGATGGGAATAGTACCCCCACTAGGGGTAGGGTTTTTTTTCAAGAATACTTCCCCAGTATCCCTGCTTGTCGTACAAGGCGACTAAAAGGGTTGGCGGAGGGTTAGTGCCCCTCCCCGGAAAACAGCTAACTAAAAAGACAAACAAGAAGTCTCGGACAAGGACTGACCAAAAGATGATGACCAAGGACCGGACAAAGGACATGGTAATCGGAACATGGAATGTAAGAGGTGCGAATGATGAGGTGAAAGAGAGAGAGATTGTCCAGGTGCTTGAGGGTGCGAAAGTTGATGTATGTGGAGTAACTGAAACTAAATAGAGAGGAGAAAGTGTGAGAGAATGGGAGTATGGATGGGGTACATGTGCAGGAGTAGGTGAGAATGAGAGGGGAAAAGAAGGAGTGTGTATAGTTGTGAGTAAAAGATGGAAGAAGAACATAAGTGAGTATGGATCAGTTGGGTCAAGGATTGTGTGGGTAAGATTGAAAATTGGAATATAAATGTGGGCGATTGTGTGTGTGTATGCACCAACGCAAGATCGTGCAAGCAGAGTGAGAGAAGAGTTCTGGACAAATGTGAAAGTGTGCATAGAAAAGTTTGGAAGGAATGAGAGAGTGTTTTTTATCGGTGATATGAATGGTAAAGTAGGGAATGTGCAGGTGGATGGAATAGTTGGTGAGTGGGGTGTGCCTTCTGAGATAGATGAGAATGGCAGTGCGTTAGTGGACATTTGTGCTGGGAGGGGGTTGGTGATAGCCAGTACCCTCTTCAGGCATAAAATGATCCGCAGGTATACATGGCTAGTGATGAGAAGGGTGGGTGGTGAACTGAATGAATGGAAGGCAATGATTGATTGTGTGTGTGGATGAAAGGATGCGAAGATGTGAAATGGATGCAAGAGGTGATAGAGGTTGGGGGAGTGGACTTTCTGACCACTACTTGGTGGTGGCCAGAATCAAGATCCAAATAAGATGGAGAAATAGAAGAAGGGAAGGACAGGAAGAAGGAGTATTTGCAAGGAGAGTGGAAAGGTTACAAGAGGATGAGAAAAAGGCAGAAAATAAGAGAGATGTCGAGGAACGATTGGGCAAATATGAGTTGGAGCAGATGGGGGACGTGGAAGGTGTGTGCAGGATATTCACAGAAGAAATATGTGCAGCATGTGATGTGGTGTGTGGGATGAAGAGAAGACGGAGGGGGGTGCAAGGAACAGCATGGTGGAATGAAGAGGTGAGACAGGCTATAGCACAAAAGAAGAAAGCGTACAATGAATGGATGAGAAATAGGGGCGTGGAAGAAGTTGAGAGGCGGAAGAAAAAGTTATATGTAGAAAGAAAGAAAGAGGTGAAAAGATTAGTAAGAGAGAGTAAGAAGAGAGTGGATGAGGAACTTGGAAGGAATCTGAGTGTAAAGTGGAGGGACTGTAAGAAAATGTTCTGGAAAGAGGTGAAAAGAGTAAGACAGGGTGGAAGTGAAGTTAGCAGGGGAGTGAAAGATAAAAATGGTAGATTACTAGTGGAGAAGGGAGGAAAAGTGAGCAGATGGAGAGAACACTTTAAGGAATTGTTGAACATAGAGGATGGAAGTGATGCGAGTATAAGTGACTGGGGAATGGCTGGGAGAAGGAGGGAGGTGAGAAGACAGGAAGAAATCAGTAGGATGGAAGTTGTGGAAGCAATGAAGAAAGTTAAATTGGGGAAAGCCCTAGGAATTGATGGAGTGTGTGGTGAAATGTTGAAGCATGGGGGAGAGAGAGTAGTAGAATGGATGTGGAAGATGTGCAGATTGGCCTGGGAGGAAGGTAGAGTCCCGGAGGATTGGAAGTCAGGTATAATTATTCCCTTGTACAATGGAAATGGTGAAAAAGAAGTGTGCGGTAATCATAGGGGCATTTGTCTTAGTATAATAGGAAAAGTGTATGGTAGGATACTTATTGACGGAGTTAGGGAAATAACAGAGGAATTAGTTGGAGAAGAACAGGGAGGCTTTAGGAAGGGAAGAGGTTATGTAGATCAGATATTCATTCTTAGATCTTTAGTGGAAAAGTTTCTAGAGAAGGGAAAGAAGTTGTTTGCGGCTTTCATGGATTTGAAGAAAGCATATGACAGGGTGGACAGACAAGGATTGTGGAAAGTATTAAGAATATATGGAGTATATGGGAAGTTTTTGAATACTGTGAAGAGTATGTATGATGGTGCTGAGGCTGCAGTGCGTGTGCATGGTGAACTGTGTGAATTTTTCTCTTTGAAGGTTGGGTTGGAACAGGGATGTGTGATGTCTCCATGGTTGTTCAATCTGTACATGGATGGGGTAATAGAAGAGGTACAAGGTAGGGTAGTGGATGTTGGAGCGGCCCTGGTGAGAGAGGGTAGTGTTTGGAAACTCCCTGTACTGTTGTTTGCAGATGATAATGTGTTGATGAGTGAAGACGAAGGGGAGCTGCAAGGCTTGGTGGATGAGTTTGGGAGAGTGTGTAAGAAACGGAATCTAAAGGTGACCGTAGGGAAGAGTAAAGTGATGGTCTTTGAGATAGGTGAAGTAAGTGAATGTACAGCGAGGTTGGATGGTAAGGAATTGGAAAATGTGAGTACGTTTAAGTACTTGGGTAGTGTGATGAGTAAGAATGGAGGTTTGGAGGGTGAAGTGCCTTAACAGGTATATCAGGGAAGAAAGGTTTGCTGGTTCCTTGAAAGTAGTGATAAGAAACAGGGAAGTGAGCATGGAAGTGAAAAAAGTTACTACATGACAGTATTGTGGTACCAACTCTAGCGTATGGAAGTGAAGCTTGGACATTGTTGGAAGGGCACAAGTCAAGAGTGAGAGCAGTGGAAATGAGTTATTTAAGAGGAGCCTGTGGAGTCACATGGAGAGAGAGGCTGACAAATGAGTATATAAAGGAGCGTTGTGGTGTGGATGTGGATGTGATAGGAAGCGTTAGCAGGAATACACTGAGGTGGTTTGGCCATGTGGAGAGGATGGAGGGTGAAAGACTGACGAAGAGAGTGTATGTGAGTGAGGTGGAGGGGGGAAGAGGGAGGTGGAGGCCGAGGATGAGATGGAGGGATGGGGTGGAGAGGTATATGAGAGAGAGGGGTGTGAGTTGGGAGCAGGGCAGTGAAATGGCGGGGGACAGGGAGACGTGGAGGCGATTTGTTTGTGGCCACCCCTAACGGGATTGAGGCGTCTGGCAATAGATACATAGATAGACAATTCATTATACAGTAGCATGGCACGTTCGCTCTTCCTCACGTAACTATGAAAAATCTGTCATCATCATCCATCATCATCATCATCGTCTCCCCACCTATAGATAGGGTGAGATGGGACCCAGAAACAGGGAAAGTAAGAACGCGATGGTGGGCCCCAAAGTAACTCATATATTCAAGTTTCCGCAGTTTTGGCTCCAACTGGCGAGTCTTACCATTTGCATTTTTTTGCATGTTTTTCTTTACAGATACAATTCACACACATCTAATACATAGTCATTCCATTTCACGCTTCAAAAATTTTTAATCAAAGTTCATTATTTTTTGTGTGTCCTAGAATGAATTACATATCCACATTTTTTTCCCCTAGGAGAGACCGGGGGAATGTCTGGGTAAATGGGAGGCAACTTCTGTTTATCCTTTACCCTCCACCCCACACACTCGTAAGTATAGTTTCTCTTTGGTTGGGTAGGTTGGGTGTGGAAGGGAGGAATATAGACTAGGGATTGACTAACTTCTATTTTTTGTTTCTACTTGCCGCCCTTTCCCCACGATATTATTTCTATTTCAAAATTGGGAAGCATCTCTTTGAGAAGATCGTCTGTTAGTCTCTCGCTAAGGATCTTCGAAAAAGTGATACTCATCTCCCGTACATTATACCAAAGCCCCATATAAAGGCCATTTTCTCCTGCATCTCTAGTACTTTAAAACATATTGTTTTCTCAGTTTCCCCCTCTTGTTACTGATATTATTGTTATATTACTACCGTATGTTGTAATTATTATTTTTATCATTATTATTTTTTAATTACTATTATTATTACTTATATTATTATCTGTGTGGCAGAGAGAGAATGGTGACAGCTGGGGTAAATAGGTAGGAACTTTTCTCCACTCCCTTCCCACAAATACACACGGTTTTGTCCTTTTCCCTGGGGTGATGGAAAGAGGGCGGAGGGGAGGGAGAACTTGTGTTTTTCATTCTTCTACCTCACCCGTATCTTTTTGTCTGGGGAGGGGAGGTTGCCGGAGGGTCAAGTGAAAGGAGGTGAAATAAACAGGCAAGAATTTCTCATTTTTGTCTTTTCAAGCCACCAGGAAGCGCTTTTTTCAGGGTAGGGGGAATGGGAACTGGCAATGGAAGGGCCTGTTAGAAGGAGGTCTAGTAGAATAGGAGACTCTTTCAATTATTCGTGCCTCCATGTGTGGCATGGCAATGGCAAGGAGGGAGGGGTTGATGTGAGGGAGCGAACTTGGAAGGAAAATAGAAGCATTTTTTTCATCCTCCATTAGCAGTATGTGTATGTGTGCGTGCGTGCGTGTGTTTGTATGTGTTTGCTTGTTTATGTTTATTTGTTTGTTTTGTGCAAAGGAAATGGGTGGCAATCATATAGTTGACAGGGAAATGCTTTTTCTTCTTGCTCTCATTCCCCATGGCAATGCCTGTTCTTTTTCTTGAGATGGTGAATATAGGAGTGATGGGGGAACAGGGGAATACAGGGAGGAGCTTTCTTTCTTCCTCCGTGTGTTTTTTTTTTTTTTTTGGGGTGGATGGAAGGGAGGAAGGAAGGGCGTGGTGGTAGATCTGAAGCAGACTGGGAGGAGCTTTTGTGTTTATATTTTCCCTGCAAGGCCTCCTCCTTTCTTTATCTTCAGGAGGCGGAGAGGAGGTTGTAGATCTGGAACAGAGAGGGAGTTTTCTTTCTGTTATTCTGCCCCCCCCCCTTACGTTCTTCATAGTGCATTCATCGGGTGAGGAGGTGCTTTGTAATGGATGAGTTGATGGGTGGTTTTATGTTGTGTGGTGGAGGAGTGAGTCGGTGTTGTATAGTGGAGGGGTGGGTGGGTGTTGTATAGTGGAGGGGTGGGTGGGTGTTGTGTGGTGGATGGGTGGGTGGGTGTTGCGTAATGGAGGGGTGGGTGGGTGTTGTGAAATGGAGGGGTGGGTGGGTGTTGTGTTGTGGATGGGTGGGTGGGTGTTGTGTGGTGGATGGGTGGGTGAATGTTGCATAGTGAATGGGTGAGTGGGTGTTCTGTAGTGGAGGGATGGGTGGATGTTGTGTAGTGGAGGGGTGGGTGGGTGTTGCGTAATGGAGGAGTGGGTGGGTGTTGTGAAATGGAGGGGTGGGTGGGTGTTGTGTGATGGATGGGTGGTTGAGTGTTGTGTAGTGAATGGGTGAGTGGCTTTTGTGTACAAAAGGGATGGGTGAATGTTACGTAGTGGAGGGGTGGGGGAGTGTAGGGACTGCTGGGTGTTGTGTGAGTAGAGGGATGGATTTGTGTTGTGTGGGTGTTGGGGAGAGGCTGATGTTGGAGATTCATGAAATATGCGCCGGCAAGAAAGTGGGCCGGCCTCACCTGATTAAACATTTGCAAGTATAATTCTGTCGGAGAAGAAAGTTGGCCGTGCTTTCGCTGCAGCGGGAGTGCGAAGAATTTTATTTATATGTCTCATATTTTAACCTGGCTGACACATGTGAGGCCTGGGTGGAAGCTGGCTGAGTTACTGTAATTGTTCCGCCACTGTCTCTTTAACCACCTTACAACGAATACTGTATATCCTTATTTACTCTTGTTTCTAGCAGATGATTTATTCAGCTTCTGATGGACTTTTTATTACGATATTTATGAGTCTCTGTCTCTCCTAAACTAAATACAATCGTATGGAATTGGCGTAAGGGGTTAATCACTTCACTACGATAACGCTTTTATCATTTTGATCAAGCTATCGTGAAACTATTTTATTCAACTCAGGATAGCAACCCTAGCTGTGAAAGGGCTGATAATGGGCACACCTAACCCATCTGAGTGTGTGTGTGTGTGTGTGTGTGTGTGTGTGTGTGTGTGTGTGTGTGTGTGTGTGTGTGTGTGTGTGTGTGTGTGTAAATTTCCAAGCCATTTGGTGGAGGTAAGCTGCCTGGTGGATAAGATGGTTGGCGGATGGGTGGGATTGGAACAGTGGCTGGGTGGGGTGGGGTGGGTTGGCACAGTGGGCGGGAAGGACAAGGTAGGTTGATGGGCAGGCGGGATAGGTAGGGTGAGCGGAGTGGGTGTGGTAGGTCTGCAGGGTCGGTGGGTGGGTTGGGTAAGGTGAGTTGTGTGGGCGCAATGGGAGGGCGGATTGGTGCGGTGGGAGGGAGGGAGTGGATGTGGTGAGAGAGAGTGCTTGGTGAAGTGGGTGTTTGAAAGGACAGGGTGGGTTAGATGGGATGCGTTTGTGGGTGGGAGGGTCGGGGTGGGTGTGTGTGGGTGGGAAGTTTGGGGCGGGTGTGTGTGGTGGGTTAGCATGCAGGGTGGGTGGGTGTGGTGGGTTAGCATGCAGGGTGGGTGGGTGTGGTGGGTTAGCATGCAGGGTGGCTGGGTGGGTAGTGAGAAAATAGGTCCAAGTAATATATGTATTTAGAGAATAGAACCCAAATAGGAACATGGCTTCAGTGGGCGAAAATAGGTCCCTGGGGGAAATAACTCAGTGGGAGAGCAGATCTGAATGTGCAGTTTTGGTGATTTCCCTAGGAGAGAAAATAGGTCCATGAGTGAGAGTTGGACCAGTGAGATCCTAGAACAAAAATAGACCCATGATAAAAATAATTCCAAGGAGGGGAAACAGGCCGATGGAGGGATAATAGTCCAGCGGGGAAATGGTTCCATGGTGGAATATAGGTTCAAGGGGAAAATAGGCCAGCGAAGGAAATAGGCCCATGAGAAGACAAGGCCATGGGTAAAAGATGTCCACAGGTAAAATATTTCCATCGGACGAATAGGGCCATGGGAAAAAGGGGTCCATATAGAAAATTTCTCCGTGAGCAAAAATTGATCCATGGAGAATGTAAGTCAGAAGGAAAGGATCAGAGCAAGTGAAATAATTGCTCCGTGGGGAAAAGTAGGTCCGTGATGGAGAATGGGTCCACAGGAGAAAACAGGTCTTTGGTTGAAAATGTGTCAGTGCATGACCAGGCTGCTGGAGGAAAATCGGTGGTTAGGGGGTTGACAGCAACGAGATATAGCCGGAGAAGGGTTTATGTGTTTGTAATCTCTTCATTACTCCGTTGATTCTGAACAACATCTCCCTCAAGCTTGTTGCTTTCTGTTGTGTCATTTGGATCTTTCAATTTTTTTTTTTTTTTTTCACCTATTCACCTTCCCTTCTCCACTGATATTGCCACATATTCTCATGCGTCTGGGCAGTTTTCTGTCACCCCTAAGTAATATTTCTTGCCTATTAATCTTCAATTATTTCAGTTTATATCTGTGTTGTACAGAAACAGTTACATAAAATAAGCTGCGAGACTCGGATATACAATAACCAGGTAAAATATGCGCCACTGCTCATATCCTCAAGCCTTTTGAATCCCTATTTCACGCCATCACCTCTGTCTTGCTCCTACTCTCCACACACACTATCACTCCCACTCTCTTACTCCCACTCTCTCACATCCTATCTCTCGGTCCCACACCCTTAATTTTATTCTTTCACTCCCACTTTCTCCCACTTTCCGCTGCTCGCGGTAACTGCCTGCCCCCCACCCATATTTGATCATCCAACATTCCGGTTTGAAGCACCGAATTATTCGTGCTTTCAGTCATAGACAGATTATGGTCTGTTTACCTGCACGTGTACCTTTGTTTTCCTTTTTCTAATGGTTATTTGCATTCTCTTGTTTATTGTCGTGAGTTATTCCAGATTGCTTTCTAAATTCTCACCAATATTGTCCCTTCTCTCTCTCTCTCTCTCTCTCTCTCTCTCTCTCTCTCATTCTTTGACCTTCTCCTTTCTTTCTTCCTTTCCTCCTGTCTTGCTCGTTTTTCCTTCCTGTCTGCCTGACTTTCCCTATTCCCTTTCTTTTTTTCTTTCCAATAGCCTGTCTCTTATTTCCCTTTATTTGTCTTCCCTGTTTCCCTTCTCCATTCTTACCTTTTGTCTTTCATTCTCTCATTCTTGATCACCCTACCATCTGCAGCCCTCTTCCTTCTTCCTTGCCCTCTCCTTCTGTCCTTTTATTTGTCCTCCTGGATTTTTTCCTTTCTTACTTAGTTTTCTCTTTCCTTCGGCCTTCCTCCCTAAACCAGTTTCCTTTCATCACGTGCTCACGTTCTCCTCCTCCTCCTCCTCCAAAAGTCACAAAAGACGCAAATGATAAAACTCTATACGTCATCCATGTTGGTACAAATGATCTGAAGTGCAATAGATCGGAGGAATTGCTAGCAAAGTATCATGAAATGATTAAACGGTTCAAAACCAAGTCCACCAGTGTGATAATATCTGGTATACTCCCAAGGATCAAGGCAGAGAATAGTTTTTATGATAAGGCCTTCAGCACAAATAACCGACTCAAATCTCTCTGCACGCAAGAGGGAGTCGACTTTGTCAATCTGTGGGACCAGTTTTATGAGCAACATACTCTATTCCAGAAAGATGGTCTCCATTTAAACTCGGTAGGTGCGGCACGGCTAGGTAGACTCTTAAACGGTAAAGTCGCTCTCTTTAAATAAAAAAACGCGGAACGTCCAGGAGCAGTAACCTCAACGTAAATACCCGTAGAGTCAGAACACCAACTGTTTGGGACGGAATTAAAGTCTTCTATGTTAACGCACGTAGTCTACGTAACAAGTTTGAGGTTTTAGAATGTCTTATTTACCTAGAAAATTAAGACATTGTTGGCATCACGAGTCCTGGATTAACACATCTGACCGTGACTTTCTGGCGGAATACTCATTAACAGGGTACAATATTTTCAGCTGTAAGCGACCACATCGAGCTGGTGGCGGTGTTTTACTGTATGTGAAAACTAGTCTCCACCCCCTTGTGCTATCCAAACCCAGTATTACCAACATAGATGCCAGTTATGTTCAGCTAAGTATTAATTCACACAAAATAAATATATGTCGCGTCTATCGTCCTCCAGCACAGTCAACTGGGACATATGAAAAACTTTATGATCAAATTACGGAAATTTGTTGTCAAGAGGATAGCAATTTTTGGAGACTTTAACCTACCAGTAACAAAGTGGGTGAACCGCTAATGGCACACTCAGGACAAGAGCTTTACACGAATCTTCAAGAAAACGCTCTTTCCCAACACGTAGAATACCCAACGAGAGGAAACAATATCCTAGACATCATCTTGACTATGAATGATAACCTAGTCAACAACGTTGAAATAGGACCTGAGTTTAGTTCCAGTGATCACCGAATTATACAGTTTAATATTACTACTGAAAAAGTAAAAGAAATGGAGAGCAAAGAAAAGGTCCCAGATTATCGTAGAGCTGATTTCACTAGGCTCAGAGAGCTATTTGCAACTGCGGATTGGAATCAAATGTCTGAAACCGATGACATAAACCAAGCATGGGAAATATTCACCAAAAAATTTAACAAAGTGGTAAAGTCATGTGTGCCACTACATAACAGGCGTCCAGCTGGTAATAGTAAACCAAAGTGGTGGTCCAGTGAAATTAAAAGAAACTTAATAGCCAAAAAACAGGCATATCATAAATATAAAACTATGCAAACTATCTATCTCTATCTATCTATTGCCAGATGCCTCAATCCCCTTTGGGGTGGCCACAAACAAATCGCCTCCAAGTCGCTCTGTCCCCCGCCATTTCACTGCCCTGCTCCCAACTCACACCCCCCTCTCTCATATACCTCTCCATCCTATCCCTCCATCTCATTCTCAGCCTCCCCCTCCCTCTTCGCCCCTCCACCTCACTCACATACACTCTCTTCGTCAGTCTTTCACCTCCATCCTCTCCACATGGCCAAACCACCTCAGTGTGTTCCTCATAACGCTTCCTATCAACACCACAACGCTCCTTTATATCCTCATTCGTTAGCCTGTCTCTCTATGAGACTCCACAGGCTCCTCTTAAATAATTCATTTCCACTGCTCTCACTCTTGACTTGTGTCCTTCCAACAACGTCCGAGCTTCACTTCCGTACGTTAGAGTTGGTATCACAATACTGTCATGTAGTAACTTTTTCACTTCCATGCTCACTTCCCTGTTTCTTATCACTGCTTTCAAAGAACCAGCAACCTTTCTTCCCTGCTGTACCCTTTCAAGCACTTCACCCTCCAAACCTCCATCCTTACTCATCACACTACCCAAGTACTTAAAATTACTAACATTTTCCAATTCCTCACCATGCAACCTCACCGTACATTCACTGACATCACCTCTCTCAAAGACTATCACTTTACTCTTCCCTACATTCACCTTTAGATTCCGTTTCTTACACACTCTCTCAAACTCATCCATCAAGCCTTGCAGCTCCCCTTCGTCTTCACTCAACAACACAGTATCATCTGCAAACAACAGTACAGGGAGTTTCCAAACACTACCCTCTCTCGCCAGGGCCACTCCAACATCCATTACCCTACCTTGTACCTCTTTTATTACCCCATCCATGTACAGATTGAACAACCATGGAGACATGACACATCCCTGTTTCAAACCAACTTTCAAAGAGAAAAATTCACTTAGTTCACCATCCACACGCACTGCAGCCTTCGCACCATTGTACATACTCTTCACAGCATTCAACAACTTCCCATCTACTCCATATATTCTTAACACTTTCCACAATCCTTGTCTATCCACCCTGTCATATGTTTTCTCCAAATCCATGAAAGCCGCATACAACTTCTTTCCCTTCTCTAGAAACTTTTCCACTAAAGATCTAAGAATGAATATCTGATCTACACAACCTTTTCCCTTCCTAAAGCCTCCCTGTTCTTCTCCAACTAATTTCTCTGTTCTTTCTCTAACTCTGTCAATAAGTATCCTACCATACACTTTTCCTATTATACTAAGAAGACAAATGCCCCTATGATTACCACACACTTCTTTTTCCCCTTTTCCCTTGTACAAGGGAATAATTATACCTGACTTCCAATCCTCCGGGACTCTACCTTCCTCCCAGGCCAATCTGCACATCTTACACATCCATTCTACTACTATCTCTCCCCCATGCTTCAGCATTTCACCACACACTCCATCAATTCCTGGGGCTTTCCCCGGTTTAACTTTCTTCATTGCTTCCACAACTTCTATCCTACTGATTTCTTCCTGTCTTCTCACCTCCCTCCTTCTCCCAGCCATTCCCCAGCCACTTATACTCGCATTACTTCCATCCTCTACGTTCAACAATTCCTTAAAGTGTTCTCTCCATCTGCTCACTTTTTCTCCCTTCTCCACTAGTAATCTACCATTTTTATCTTTCACTCCCCTGCTAACTTCACTTCCACCTTGTCTTACTCTTTTCACCTCTCTCCAGAACATTTTCTTACATTCCCTCCACTTTACACTCAAATTCCTTCAAAATTCCTCATGCACTCTCTTCTTACTCTCTCTTACTAATCTTTTCACCTCTCTCTTTCTTTCTACATATAACTCTCTCTTCCACCTCTCAACTTCTTCCACGCCCCTATTTCTCATCCATTCATTGTATGCTTTCTTCTTTTGTGCCACAGCCTGTTTCACCTCTTCAGTCCACCACGCTGTTCCTTGCACCCCCCTCCCTCTTCTCTTTCTTCCACACACCATATCACATGCTGCACATATTTCTTCTGTAAATATCCTACACACACCTTCCACGTCTCCCATCTGCTCCAATTCATATTTGCCCAATTGTTCCTCCACTTCTCTCTTATACTCTGCCTTTTTCTCATCCTCTTGTAACCTTTCCACTCTCCTTGCAACTACTCCTTCCTCTCGTCTTTCCCTTCTTTTATTCCTCCATCTTACTTGAATTCTAATTCAGGCCGCCACCAAGTATTGGTCAGAAAGTCCACTCCCCCAACCTCTATAAACTCTTGCATCCATTACACATCTTCGCATCCTTTCATCCACACACACATAATCAATCATTGCCTTCCTTTCATTCAGTTCACCACCCACCCTTCTCATCACTCGCCATGTATACCTGTGGATCATTTTATGCCTGAAGAGGGTATTGGCTATCACCAACCCCCTCCCAGCACAAATGTCCACTAACGCACTCCCATTCTCATCTATCTCAGCAGGCACACCCCACTCACCAACTATTCCATCCACCTTCACATTCCAAACTTTACCATTCATATCACCAATCAAAAACACCCTCATTCCTTCCAAACATTTCCATGCACACTTCTACATTTGTCCAGAACTCTTCTCTCACTCTTCTCGCACGATCTTGCATTGGCGCATACACACACACAATCGCCCACATCTGTATTCCAACTTTCAACTTTACCCACACAATCCTTGACCCAACTGATCCATACTGTCTTATGCTCCTCTTCCATCTTTTACTCACAACTATACATACTCCTTCCTTTGCCCTCTCATTCTCACCTACTCCTGCACATATACCCCATCCATACTTCCATTCTCTCACACTTTCTCCTCTCCATTTTGTTTCAGTTATTCCACATACATCTACTTTCGCACCCTCAAGCACCTGGACAGTCTCTCTCTCTTTCACCTCAACATTCGCTCCCCTTACATTCCAAGTTCCAATTACCACGTCTTTTGTCCGCAAACTAATGATGATAAATTACAGTACGAAAATCTAGGCTTCATATCGAAAAGACTTATTAAACAAAGCAAACGAGCACTGGAGATCCACATTGCTAATACTTGGAAATCAAATCCTAAAGAATTTTACAGTAACATTAGAAAGAAAAAGGTTATGACTACATCAACTGGTCCTCTAGAAACGAACAGTGGCAAACACATAGAAAATGAGGTCGAAGTGGCAAACATTCTTAACGATTACTTTGCGTCTGTTTTTACAGTTGAAAACACCACCAGAAACCTACTGCTACCCACAAACCAAGCAAATAGCACAGTCCTTAGTAACTATGCTATCCATAATAACGATATCCTTTCAGCCATAAATAGTACGAACATAAACAAAGCCCCTGGCCCTGATAAAATATCACCGAGAATTCTCAGAGACGCAAAAAATGAGTTACTGCTGCCACTGTTTGTCTTATTCAATAAATCGTTAAGTACTGGGAAAGTTCCATGCGAATGGAAACTAGCAAATGTAACACCTATTTTCAAACAAGTAAATGAATCGCACCCAGGAAATTACAGACCCATCAGCGTGGTATCAATAGTGTGCAAATTAATGGAAAAAATCATGAGATAAAATATTTGATTATCTAGAAGAAAATAATATAATTAAAGACCCGCAGCATGGATTCAGACATCGTCGTTCATGCTTAACTAACTTACTGGACTTCTTCCATGATGTTTACAAATCATACGATGACTCAAAAGCAGTAGATATAACTTACCTCAACTTTCAGAAAGCATTTGACACTGTCCCTCACAAGCGTGTCATGAGCAAAATAGAAGCACATGGAATAAAAGGAAATATGCAGAAATGGTTACAAGACTGGCTGTAAGACCGACAACAGCGAGTTGTGATAAATGGACGGGAATCCAAGTGGCGTAATGTGATCAGCGGTGTTCCTCAAGGCTCAGTACTTGGACTGATACTTTTTATTATCTATATAAATGATATTGATGAGGGTCTAAATTGTAAAGTATCCAAATTTGTAGATGATACTAAAATAACCAGTAAAGTAACTTCAAAATTACAGTGGCAGGAGTTACAAAATGACCTTAATACTTTAGCAAGCTGGGGAGAAAAATGGCATATGAAATTCAACACAGAAAAATGTAAAGTACTTCATATTGGAAGTAACAACGTCCATGCGAACTACAAAATGATCAATATCCAGTTATCAAGTACAGACAATGAAAAGGATCTTGGTGTGATAATATCAAATGACCTAAAACCAAGTAAGCAGTGCACCGAGGCGGTTAAAATTGCAAACAAGCTGGTGGGTTTTATTGGAAGAACTTTCGAATTTAAATCAGAAAAAGTCATAGTTGCCTTGTACAACTCACTAGTGCACCCCCATCTTAAGTATTGTGTGCAAATTTGGTCTCCGTACTACAGAAAGGACATTGAAAAATTAGAGAAAATTCAGCAAAGAATCACAAAAATGATACCACGACTTAGAAACAAACCATATGAGGAACGCCTTGAAGAACTTAAATTATTTAGCCTAACGAAGCACAGGTTAAGAGGGAACCTTACTGAAGTTTTCAAAATCATGAAGGGATATGACAACTTAGACGTGAATAAATAAATTGATATAGACCGGTCGAGTCAAACCAGAAGTAATGGCTGCAAAATTATGGGAAAGCGTTTCCAATCCCATGAAGCAAAATACTTCTTCTTTAACAGGGTTGTAAATATCTGGAACAGATTACCTTCAGATACCGTGAACAGTATCTCAATTGAGACATTCAAAAACAAAATAGACAAGTATTTGGACGAGAATCCTCAGCCGACTCTTTTTCTGTCCGAATAACTTGCTTTTATAGCTACGTGTAAGTTCATTCCCCTTTTGTCTACAAGACACCCTGTAAACAACGTACCCGTACATAATGTCGAGTCACGTCATTATACATTTTTCAATTTACTCGATGCAAATAAAGTAATATAAGCACAGATTAGGATCTGCACAGATAACCCTGAGTTAACGGTCACTACTCTTACTTTCGACCTGTGATGGGCTGTGGATCTCTGAGGATCCCTGTTAGTCAAGTGACCACCATCGGGATTTTTTTAATGTACCAGGGGTCACTGCTTCAGGATGAAACTTGTGTACTTGTCCCACATGGGAGAGTTCCTTGTCTCAGTTGAGTGAATGGAGCTAGGGCCTGATTGACTGCTGCCTACCTTAAAGGCGCCAGGCAAGGGTGCCGCACCACCCCTAAACATCCACACTGCGCAGTCCTCTCGTGTCTACAGGACACCCCGTAAACTTAACATAGCGTCACGTAATGTCATCATACATTTTTGAGTTTACTTAGTGCAAATGAGGTAATATGCAGTAAGCACAGATTAGGATCTGCACAGATAGCCCTGAGTTAACGGTTACTACTCTCACTTTCGACCTGTGATGGGCTGTAGATCACTGAGGGTCCCTGTTAGTCAAGTGACCACCATCGGGATTTTTTTTAATGCATCAGGGGTCACTGCTTCAGGATAAAACTTGTGTACTTGTCCCACATGGGAGAGTTCCTTGTCTCAGTGGAGTGAACGGAGCTAGGGCCTGATTGACTGCTGCCTACCTAAAAAGCGCCAGGCAAGGCTGCCGCACCACCCTTAAACATCCGCTCTGTGCATTGCACAGCCACACTATGAACTGTGCAGTCCCCTTTTATCTAAGACACCCGTTGTATATATTTCAATCTCCCCAATGCAAAGAAAGCAATATAAGCACAGATTAGGATCTGCACAGATAACCATGAGTTATTGGTCACTACTCTCACTTTCGACCTGTGATGGGCTGTGGATCACTGAGGGTCCCTGTTAGTCAAGTGACCACCATCGGGATTTTTTTAATGCACCAGGGGTCGCTGCTTCAGGAGGAAACTTGTGTACTTGTCCCACGGGGGAGAGTTCATTTTCTCAGTTGAGTGAACGGAGCTAGGGCCTGATTGACTTACTGCCTACCTCAAAAGCACCAGGCAAGGTTGCCACACCACCCCTAAACATCCACACTGTGCAGTGTGTAGTTTCCACGTTATGTCAACAGACTTTCCATAAACTCAATGTACCGGTTTATAATGTCATGCCGTAACTATTAGTTTATTTGATTAATTTCTCTTTCAGGTTACTCAGTCGGGTAGCTTATTGACAAAGTATTATAGAATGTGACTTTTCCTTTCCAGTTTTTCCTATGAAATTTCCATGTCAGTTTTTCCATGCTGCATGGTGGTTTTTCTCACTTTTTCCTTCAGCATGTAGAGTTAGATCTTGTAGTCATAGTTTTCTCTATAACAAGCAGCCTCGAAAGGACCATAAGGTCTGTTGCTGTTTGCTTTCCTATGTAATCCTATGTAATCCTCCTCCTCCTCCTCCTCCTCCTCCTCCAACACCACCACGACCACCACCACCATCACCACCAACTCCTCCTCCTCCTTCTGCTTCTACATTTCCTCCTCTTCTTCCTCCTCTTTTTCATTTTGGCCCTTTGCTTGTCTTCATTTTCCCTGCAGTCCCCACCCACCAACCTGCACAAAGCTTTTCTTGTCACTTTATTTGTCCTGTACCTCCCACTGCCTTCTTCCCAAATTCATCTCCTCCCGTGTTCAGCTATCCCTCCCACCCTTCACATTTTTTTTCTCTCCTCCTCCACCTCGTTCTCCTCCATACCCTCGTCTCTCCTTCCATGCTTTCCCATTCTCTCTTCCCACATCTTCCTCCTCATTTTCCTCCCCCACCTCTCCCGCCCATCCCTTTCCGCCTCAGTTTATGTGCCTCCGCCTCGTACTCCCTAGAGACACTTCGTCCTGCTTGTGTGTATGTCGGCACAAAGACAGCTGGATATTATATTTCGCGTACGGTACTATTTCACTGCGTCTACTTCACACTCTAGGTCTTCCGGCACTTTCCTCCCTGATCCATTATATCAACCTGAATCATTATTTTATGGACAGATTGATACACCGAGACTGACTCAGTTTAGGAGTAGAACCCAGAAGAAAAAAAATAAAGTGAAAAGCAGAAGAGGCGAAATACTTGGCACACATTCATCTTTTGTTGTACTCCTTCAGCTCAACCTCACCAAAGTACTGAATGCGAGAAAATGCAGCACGACAAATTCCTCACTTTTGCAGCTTCATATTTTCCTGTGGTTTTAATGCTTACAAGATCAGCTTTTGTCTTCTTTCCATTTATCGTGACAGTAATCATTCAGCTTAACCTCAGTGTAGTGGTGAGGGAAAGAAAATGCTGCACTTGGGCACATCTTTTCACTGGCAGCAACACTTTCATCCTCTCAATCCGACGATTTTTTTTTCTTTAAGTTCTTGATACCTTCAAACTGTTTTCCATAACTTGCGAGAAACTTGGCAGGCTCGAGGGGTTTTAATCAAACTCTACAAAACAAGATATCTTTTGTAATTTGCTTAACATCGTCAGGCAACATCCATAATATACTACAAATGACGTCTTTGGACTAAGAGGGGATTAGTTTCTACCAAAGCCAGCTTTGGACCCTACACAGAGCCATTATCCAGTATTCCATTCCAGCTAAAACCAGACGATTTTATTCAGCCGAGATTTGTCGTTCAACTAGTAATTTAATCCATTTTTCACTATAGACTTCCACTCAGAATCTAAGTTAAAAGCTTCAAAAGTATTCGTGAAAGTGACTTGAGCATTTTGGCGCTGTATTACCCTTGAGACATCTGCCTTCTCCCTGCACACTTCACACACGTCCCTCGTCACCTCTTTCCCCGCTTCTCCTGCGCCTCTCCCTCTCTCCCTTTGATACCCTCTCCCTCTCTCCCTTTGATACCCTCTCTTTCCTCCCTCCCCTTCCCTCTTGTCCCCCCTTGCCCTCCTCCCTCCCTGCGTCCCTCAATGCTTCCTCATGTACGCTTCCCCTTCCCTCTACGCCTCTGCTTCTTCCCTTCCCTTCACTTTCTGTCTCCTTGCACATTTGGCCAACTTCCGTCCCTGTCTCTTCCTTTTCTCTTTGTTCTTTTCATCCATTCCCCACCCCCCCTCTGCGCCTTTCCTCTCACTCCCATAATTTTTCGTTTCCTTTGTATTTCTCTCTCTCTCTCTCTCTCTCTCTCTCTCTCTCTCTCTCTCTCTCTCTCTCTCTCTCTCTCACTTTTGGGTTTTGCTTACCACATATGGGTACAGCTGAAGTAACCCTCACACAGAAACTTTTTGATCTCTTTGTGCGCTGCCCATCCTTACCAACATCTCATCTCATCTTTCTTCCCTTGTTCTGTTTTATCCAGTTCTTGTACATATTCAGTCTGTCTCCTTTCTCCCTATTTACCTTGCCGTTCACCTTTCTCTCACTCTCTTTCTGTGTCCTTGTTCTCTCTGACGTTTGCTGATTCTAACAGTTTACCACCACTTCTTCCCGTGAGACTTGCTAGATTGCATCCTTACATTCACTTACTTCTCTTTCTTCCGTCTCTGTCTCTGTCCGTCAGTCTGTCTGTTTTCTAGGCTATCTGACTACATATTCTTTCCTTTCTGTCTGCGGTCTTTTTCTTTCTCATTTCTCCTTTATGAACCTCCTATTTAATTTTTTGTGTGATGCCCACCTGTCCTTCATTTTATTTAATGAATCTTCTCATTCAGCGTATGTAACTCATGCATCTCTTCTTCCTCTTGCATATGTGATTTGCATAATTATACAGTTCCTTATTGTCTTCTTATCGTTTCCTGTATACTCTGTCCCTCCTTCCCCCCTTCTTCGTCTTGCCTATACCCCTGTTATCACTGTCTGATATGTGGTTGATACTTACCTCCTTTTGTGTCTGTTGTGTCTCGTCCTTTATCTTCCCTCCGATATGATTCTTTTCCTCGTCTTGAGCAATTTTCTTACTGTTCTTTTGATTATACATAGACAACGGCTACTCTCTCTTTGTCTCCTTTGTTGTCTCCTTTCTTCTGTATCTTCTGTTCCTACTCTTCATCTTCCTGATTGCACCTCTTTCTGCGTTTGCTTTAGGCATGCTTTTTTTTTGTCTATTGTTTTTTCCCACTTCCTTTCCTTTACGTTACTTTGATTCTTGATTATGTTTGTGTTATGCTTTTCGTGTTTTATACATTAAGTACACTCTGTGTCTGTTGTGTCTCTTTCATTGTCTTCCTGGATGCTCGTTTTCCTCTTGAATAACCTGTGTTATTGTGATTCTTATTACTTTGCTGTCCATCTTTTTGTGTTGAGCATGTACCATTCCGTTTCCCTCACTCTTGAACTCGTGGCTGTCCTTCCTACGCACAGATAGTGTAGTAGTCTCTGCCTCCATTATATGCTTCCTCGCAGCAGTCCTTCCTGTAGTTTAGATAATTTACAAGTCCCTGTTTACCTGACTCTTGCATCCCTCCGTTATGTCCTTGCTTTTTCTCTGTTATGCTTCTTAACAATGTATTTTGTCTGTTTATACATTATACATTTGTTTATTTTGTTTTACCTCTGCTGTCCGTTGGCATCTTTTATTTTTGTCTCACACCCTCTCTGTCCCTTTGCCCTCTGCCATGTACAACTTTTCTTCTGTTTTTCCCTCACACGCTTTTTCTTTTTTCCCTTCATCTCCCTTTTGTCCTCTGATCCACCCCATATCCAGTTCTTCCAGTTCCCTCTATCTCTACTCATTTTTGTCTCTCCCTCTCTCCTCCCTTTTCCTCCTTCACCACTTTTTCCTTCCATTTCCGACGTCTGATTTTGTTTCTGCTCATCTCCTTCCTATCTTCATCTCCAATCCACTCCTTCCTTTTCCTTTTACCTCAGCCTTCTTTGTTGCCTTTCCATGCACTCCTTAGCTTCCTGCTTGTTTCTTTTTCTTTTTTTTTTCTTCCCCCTCCTCTTCCTTAAGCGCTTCAATCTTTTTCATCCTTTTTTATGATTTTTTTTCTTTTTCTCTCCCCCCACTCATCTTCATGCGCTTTCCACTTCGTCTCCGCTTGTTCCATTCCTTCCTGTCCTACGCCCATCCATATTTTTCCTTTCCCTTTTACGATACATTTTCTTTTTCCTTTTTTCCTCCCTTTCTATCCCCTCACTTACCCTCTTGATCCTTTCCCTTTCGCTCTCATTCCATCTCATCATCTTCCCATCTTTTCACTTCTTTTCCCATGTACTCTACCTTTTCTTATTTTTTCCTTTATTTTCTTCCAGAATTAATCACTCTCTTCTCCCTCACTCCTGTTTCCATTTCCTTTCATTTGTAGTTTATCTTGCCTTTCCTTCCATTTCTCATGTCTTCAGTATTTTTCTTTCTTTCTCGATATTAACGTGTTCATTTTCTTCATTTTCTTTACATTCTTTCTTGTAGATTTACCCACACCTTTCCTTCTCTGCTTTTCCTTTTCTTGTTCACTCAAATTTCTTCTCCATTCCTTGTCCTCCTCTTATCCCTACTAACCTTCTTCCATTTTTTTTCCTTTCGTTCCACTCTTCTTCCTCTTCTTCCCTTCTTTTCTAGTCATTTTCCTCTTCTTTCTCGTCGCTTCTTCTCCCTACCTACTCCCACCCAAACACCTCTCAACCTTATCATAAATGCCTCTTCACTCCTTCGCACTCATTCTTGGTTCCTTTCCCTCCTTCCCCTCCTGCAGTCTTCCTCTTGTTTTCTCCTTCCTCTCCTCGTCCTCCTCCTCTTCCTCTCCCTCCTCTCATCTCTCCACAGACCTCCCTCCCACCCTCATCATAACCGCTTGTCCCATTCCATGCCCAGCACTCTTGGTTTTATCCTTTATTTCCCCTCCAGTCTTCTTCATTTTGTGCTTTCCCTTCCTCCTTATTTATTTTCCCTTCTTGCTCTTTTTTGCATCTTTCGCCCCATCCATTCTCCACTCTACTACCTTCATAATTGAACTATAGCATTTCCTTCCACTCTTCCTTTCTACTCCTCCTCCTCTTCCTTCCCCTTCTCTCTCTTTATTATTCTCTCTTAGCCTCTACTCTTGTTTCCTCCACTACCTCTTCAACACTCATCATTATCGACTGCCAGTCCCTTCGTTCCTTCCAATTCTCCTGCTCCTCCTCCTCCTCCTCCTCCTCTTTCTTCTTCCCTTCCCCATCCCCTCATCATCACTGCTTGTTCATTGCTTCTTCTCACAAGCCTCTCTTCCACTCTTCCACCTCTGATCATCCCTTCTTCCACCTTCTGTCCACCCAAACCCCATGTCCACCATAATAGTTTTTTTGTCATTTCTTTCTTTTTCTACTTCGCGTTTCCTGCGTTTCTGTCGTTTTTTGTTTTTCCATCGCTGCTCTTGTCCTTATTTTATTTCGTCTCCTTTTCCTTTGTACATTCCTTTTTTTCCCATTGTTCTCTATTTCTCTTGTTTATTACCCGTCCCCGCCCTGGAGGGGCTCGGGGACGGGTTTTGTTTTCACTCGGTTTGTCTGTTTGTTTGTTCGTTTGTGTGTCGGTCTGTCTGTCCGTCAGCTAACAACTTACGCGAAAACTACTGGTGCGATTTTGACTAAAATTACAGGGCTGATGGACTCTGACCTTCTGATCAGTTAATTAAATTTTGGGCCAAATTAAACTAAGGCCCAGGCTGTAGGCCCAGAAAATGTAAAGAAAAAATCGCCATACCACCTTTCGAATTCGTCATATCAACATGAATCCAAAACCTAAAGGTGTATCTTTCAAATCTGCATCCTATAATGTGCCTCATTATATTAGGGGGAGTCACCCCCCAGTTAGCGGTAGGGGGTCAGTGTCAGGTGGGTCGGGCCTAAAATTTCAAATGGGCATAAAATCGTTACTTTACACCTGATTTACTCCAAAATTAATATGTGACATCTTTGACTAGATGTCCTGTTGTGTTCATACGTCAGCAGTAAAATGACTGCCGAGAATGGGTTTGCTGTGCCTTGGCACAGCTTCCTGTGAATTTATTGTATTTCTTCTTGTTCACGTAGTTTTCCCATTGTATTAAGCTTTTCTCATCCATTCTCATTTCCTTCTTCTCTTTCTTTTTTTTACTTTATTACTCGCTTTCCATATTTCTCCTTTTCATCTCATTTTCTCTTTTTCTTCTCTTTTGCTCCTGTTCTCCTCTAATTTTCTCAGTTTTTTTCTTTTTCTCCTCTCCTCCGCCTTTTCTCCTCATTTCTCCTTTTCATCATATTTTCTCTCTTCCTTCTTCTTTTCTCTTGTATATTTTGTGCTATAATTTACTTCTTGCTTCCTTTCCTTTCTTCGTTTCTCTCTGATTCATCTCCTTTCTTTCCCTCTTACTCTACCTCCTCCCAAACCTGCATTCCTATTTCCCTTTGATTATTCCTTTCTCCCTCTTTTCCTCTCTCCCTCATTAATTTAGATGATCGCAACCTCATCCTTATCGAGGGTATTTTTTACTCCTTCCTTTCATTTGGTTCGCCTTTAGCCTTTGCTTCCCTTTCTTCCTCTCCTTCGCTTCTTTCGCTTTTCTCTTACTGTCCTTCACCTTTCTCTCATCCACTTCATTCCTTTCACATCTCTCTTCCACTTCTCTTCTTTCGCTTCTCTCTTTTCCACTTTCTCCATGTTCTTCCACACTGTCCTTTCGTTGTCATCCTATCTGCCGCTCAATTTTCTCCTTCATTTTCCGCCTTTCTCCCACTCATTTCACGCCTTCATTTCCCTCCTTTCCCCAGTTCTTCCTCTCCCATGTTTCTTTCCTTTCCCCCAACGTCTTTCTCTGCTTCTCTTCTTTCTTACCATTCCATCATCTTTTCCACTTCTCCTCCTTCCATCATCATAACTACGACCTCACCGTGCAGTTGTCTTTGGAGCTATCATTCTTTCTCTATTTTTCCTTCTTATATCTCCCACCCTAAATTTTCACATTTTCTTCGTATTCATCTTTCATCCTTCACCCCATCCCCCTATTCTCCCATATTCTCATATCCCTTTCTCGCCAGATTTCACTCTTTTCTTCATATTTAATCTTTTCTCCTTAACACTCGCCGCCCATTTCAATCATTTCGTCATTTGCCATCCGTTCCATCTCTCTCTCTCTCTCTCTCTGCACTTTCCATTTCTTATCCTCGCATGTCTCTCCCCTTCACCGTCCTTCCCCACCTTTCCCCTTTTCCTTCTTTGCCTCCACCAGATTTCCACGCATACTTTATGCACCCTTCCTACACCCCATTCACACTACCTCATCTTTTCTCTGCATTTTTCCTGGACCTTCCATCTCATTTGTGTAAATGCATATTATTTCTCCCTTTTTTTCATTTTTCAATATTTGTCATCCCAAAATACCTTCCTCATTTTTTGCTCCCAGGTGCCCGAGTTTTCTTCTGTCTCTCTATCTTCCATATATACATATATATATATATATATATATATATATATATATATATATATATATATATATATATATATATATATATATATATATATATATATATTATGCGAGGAAGAAGGAACCAATATATATATATATATATATATATATATATATATAAACAAAAACAAAAGAGAGCCAAATTCAAGATCTGTTCATTTCGAGATGCCTGGACACACTGCGTTTGAAAGACTGGAGATCATAGGAAGTAGAAAATACGGACAGAGGGAGACAGTTCCAGAGTTGACCTGTTGCATAAATGAAGGATTGGCAAGAACGGTAAACTTTTGCATTAGAGAGTTGGACAGAAAAAGGAGAGTTTATTGCTTACCGGTGCTACGCACCCGTCGTAAAGGTGGAGGGATGCAAGCAGACAGTTCAGAGGAGCAATGACCATGGAAGTAGCGATAGAAAAGAGATAAAGAGGCAACAGTGTGGCGAAGAGACAGAGGTTGAAGGGAACCAGTAAGAGGAGCAGAGCTGATGAGACGAAATGCCTATGATTCCACCCTATTAAGAAGAGCTGCATGTGGGGAGCCTCCCCACACATGAGAATTGTACTCCATACAAGGGCAAATAAATCCTGTGTATAAAGTCAACAACTGTGAAGGGGTAACAAAGGTACGAAGTCGGCTTAGCACACCTAATCTCTTGGAAGCAGATTTTACCAGAGATGTAATATGATCCTTCCAAGATAAATCCTGAGTGAATGAAACCACAAGCATGTACAAGGATGATGCTGGATTGAGCTGGATATTATTAAATGTTAATGGCTACTCCTGTGGAAGATTCTGTTGGGTTGATAGTTGTAAAAACGGAGTCTTAGGTGCATTAAAAAGAACAAGATTATTTTTACTCCAGTCAGAGATATGAGCCAGGTCAGACATCAGGAGTGCCATAGCCTCATCCCTTGATTGTTGAAGTAACTGCTGGGATGGACGTTGCGGGAACCGAATGGAAAGGTGAAGGGTGGAATCATCAGCATACGAGTGGATAGGGTCAGATGTACAACTTAGATCACTGATGAATAAAAAGAAGAGAGTTGGTGATAGGACAGAGCCCTGAGGAACACCACTGTTGATAGACCGAGGAGAAGAACGATGGCCGTCTACAACAGCAGCTACAGAAGGACCAGAATGGAAGCTGTTGATGAAGGCACAGATGGAAGGATACAAACCGTAAGAGGGCAGTTTGGAAATTAAAGATTCGTGCCAGACTCGATCGAAAGCCTTTGAGATGTCAAGTGCAATGGCAAAGCTTTGGCAAAGTCCCAAAAGGAGGATGACCAGGAGTCTGAAAAGTAGGTGAGAAGATCGCCAGTTGAGCGTCCCTGTCGGAACCCATACTGACGATCAGAAAGAAGGTTGTGATAGTGAAGATGCTTTAAAATTTTTCTGTTAAGAATAGACTCAAATACTTTTGAGACACAGGATGTTAAAGCAATTGGACGATAGTTAGAAGGTTGGGAATGGTCACCCTTCTTTGGGACAGGCTGAATGAGAGCAAACTTCCAGCAAGAAGGAAAGGTACAAGGTGAAAGACAAAGGCGAAAAAGTTTACCTGGGCAGGTTGTAAGCACAGAAGCACAGTTCTTGAGGACAACAAGAGGGACTCCATCAGGCCCATATGCCTTGTTAGTACTGAGGCCAGTGATGGCTGAAAATACATCAGCTGAAGAAATTTTAATGTCAGCCATGAGGAAGTCAGAGAGGGGAAGTGATGGAGGAACAGCACCGGAATCATCTAAGGTGGAACTGGAGGAGAAAGTCTGAGCAATGAGATCTGCTTTATCAGTAGAAGAAGTAGCTACAGAGTCATCAGAGTAGCAAAGAGGAGGGAAAGATGATGAGGTAATGTTGTTAGAAAGGATTTTGGCAAGGTGCCAGAAGGAGCGGGAAGAATTCGAGTTGGAGAGTTGAGAGTATTTAGTGATGATGAAATTATTTTTAGCAGAACGAAGAACAGACTTAGCACGATTCTGGGCAGAAACATAAAAAAGATGTGATTCAGGGGTGGGTTGGCACTGCTATCTTTTATAGGCCCTCTCCTTGTTGTGGACAGCATTAGAACAAGCGTGATTAAACCAAGGTTTTTATTGCATTAGTCAAAGGGTATGAGAAAGGAATGTATGCTTCCATACCCGAGAGAATAACCTCTGTAATGCGCAAGGCACACTCAGATGGCTCCTGACCATGGAAGCAATAATCATCCCAGGGAAAATCAAAGAAGTACTGCCTGAGGGCCTCCCAGTCTGCAGCTCCAAAGTGCCACAGTCGCAGTTTCTTTGGAGGGTCCACAGGCCGTACCAGAGCGATAGGACAGGTTAAGGTAATAAGGTTGTGATCGGAGGAGCACAACAGAGAGGAAAGATTAACAGTGTAAGCAGAAGGATTAGTTGTAAGGAAGAGATCAAGTATATTGGCGCTCTCTCCAAGGCAATCAGGGATACGGGTAGGGTGCTGTACAAGCTGCTGTGGGTCATTAAGGATAGAAAAGATGTAGGCTTGTTCACCAGGTGGATCAGTGAAAGGAGAGGAGCGCCAAAGGTGATGGTGAACATTGAAATCTCCTAGAATGGAGATTTCAGAGAAAGGAGAAATGGATTGAATGTGTTCCATCGTAGATGTAAGATAGTCGAAGAATTTTTGATAGTCAGTAGAATTAGGGGATAAGTAAACAGCTCAGATATATTTAGTCAGAGAATGACAGAAAAGCCGAAGCCAGAGAGTAGAGAATTCAGAAGAATGAAGTTCAGGAACACGAGAGCAAGATAAGTTGTTGCGTACATATACACAACAGCCACCTTTGGCTTTGGAATGAGTATAGAGAAAGTAGGAGGATACAGATAAGGGTTTGCTGTCAGTTGCCTCAGACAGCTGAGTCTCGATTAGAAAGAGAAGGTGAGGTTTAGAGAAGGAGAGGTGATGTTCAACAGAGAGAAAGCTAGAGGAAAGGCCGCGAATGTTGCAGAAATGAAGAGGAAGCGAGTCAGACAGTGGTTCCAGGCATCTTGAATCGTCACTGGGAGAGGTTCGGATGGGGGGGGGGCATATGTGGTCCCCCCCCCGGGAACTCCGAGGGAAGGTCTATATGCGCAATTTTTCTTTTAATTTAGAAAAGAAAGTGTAGTGTGTACTGTGCATGTAGTTTGGTGTAGACAGTTAGAGAAACATGTATTAGAGATCATGCTGGCCTACTCTTTGTGTTAGTGAAACACTGAAAAAAGTTCAGCAAAGGGGGTTGGTCAAGAACTAGACCCGAGGGCTGATGATACGGGAGCTCCAGCTCTCACTGTCATCAGCTTTCCACCCACCTTGGGAGTACTGCCCTACTCGACTGGTGCTACAGTCTACTCCTGTAGTTCTCTTCTGTCTCTCTCTCTTCCATCCCCAAATTTTCTTTTTCTTATATATTCTTTCATCCTTCGCTTTTCCGTTCATCTTATCTTTCACCTCACTTTTTTTTTTTTTTTTTGTATGTGATCCTTATATTTATTTTCACTTCTTCTCCATGTCCACTGCTCTGTCTCCTCTTCCAAGCACCATTTCCCCTTCTCTTCTCACCTCCCTCACGTATGATTGCGTCTTGTTCCTCTCATTGTCCATCCACGCCAAGTTAACAGACAATTAGTGGTGTCCACTCACACCACCGGGCTGTCCCATAAAGCCCTCTGACATGAGAGGATTTACCGAGGGGGACCAACCAGAGACCATGAGCAGTTCCTGACTAACTTTTGTCTCTTGGGACGTATTTATAAATGATCCTAACCACAGGAGAGATAACCTCGTCTCCGCAACACTGTCATCACAGATCGTTTTTTTCTCCATACGTATTACTTTTTCAATTAACGGTTCACTCCTTTTTGACAAATATGATTGTTCACTGTATGTGTGAAAGCAACTGATTGTAATAGCAATCCTGCAAACAACCCACCTGAACTTAACTCTTACAGCTACCAGGCGCTTCAGAACCCGATTGTAGAGGGATTACTAACGCTAAAAATAAAATAAGAGTGTATTATTTACTACGGTATTTCACTTCAATTCTGTGCATTTAAATATTGCAAAAACTGACTAAGATCCATTGTAAGTTGCGGGCGCTGGTCTCCCTGCCTGTGACTGCCCAGCTTCGTCTCTGCTTGAGTGCCCGCACCCCCTTTCCCCCCAATACCCCTCCCTCCCTGCCCCCTCACCTCACTTCACCGCACCATGTTTGCCAGACTCCACTCCTGCCTGCCTCAGTCTCGCCAGTGTACCTCCTCTCTCCTTCCTACCACTTGGCTTACTCCCGCCGGTTTGTCTGTCTGGCCGTCACTCCTGTCGCCGACCTTCTTTCTCCACTGGTATCTAGTTTCCTTCTCCTCAGGCTGTTATGGCTCAGTTTCGGCTGAATGAAATCATCTGACTTAAGTTGGAATCACATATCAGTTGTCCCGACCATGAGCTGGTTAATGGAGACAGTAATTTCACATTTTTATGGTTTACCCTCAGCTAAATATATTCATCTGCTGTGTGCTGGAATAAGATAATAGAAATGACCTAATAATGAAAGAGTTGAGTTAAAGGCAATTATTTGGACAATTATGTATGTTAAAATGCTTACTTTTTTGGCTGCTTATGTGCGTCTCTCTCTCTCTCTCTCTCTCTCTCTCTCTCTCTCTCTCTCTCTCTCTCTCTTTCATTGCGACAACACTCAACACTAGACTGCAAAGGTGCTCATAACCCTGTGCAGTTAATTCAGTTGATCTCAAAGACAGGGGTAATCCGGAGCCACACTGCAGCGCCGACGAAATTGGTTAGTGTTAGTGAAGAAGTTCCATAACGATGTTTTCCTTTCTGCAGACTATTTTTTTCATTTTTTCCCAGGAATGTTTAAGTTGGGTTTGTTTTCTTAATGTCAGGTTAGGTTAGTCTTTTAGTTCAGTTAGTTCGTTAGTCAGTTACTGTAGGTTAATATGTTTGTTTTGGTTAGGTTTAGGAAAGGCCGTTAGGTTAGAGGTAAGAAAGAAAATGGTGAGTATGCTGGGAAAATCAAACTTGGCTCGTAGTGCAAAAGTGGTATACAGAACGGAAATCCCCTACCCGGAACCCAAAGATGTGCATTGTTTGTGACTTAGTGCTGTACTCTAGGTGTCACAGGAGACTTCGTTGCACCTTTCTCTTGGTTACTTATTATGAGTACTACGCCTTGATGTTCTCTTGTGGTATGTATATAATTCTGCATATCATATACGTAGATAGGCACGTTGTTAACTCTTGAGCCAGTATTCCACTCAGCTTAGTTTTTTTTTTTTTTTTTTTTTTTTTTTTGGCACCCGTGGTTGGTAAATTTCTGACCTTAGCACGTCAACTATTCGCTAGTAAGATATTTATGCAACGTGAGTCGATATCAACTCCTGCCAAGTGACGTATTTCAGGGTATTCATGCTAATTCAAGATGCTTAATTCAAGTTTAGAAAAATTCTTTAGTACTGAAGGCTGTATCAATCCCTTGTAATCTCCGCAGATTCGAAAAGTCTATCCCAGGCTAAACAAAATCGCCAGAGGATAACAAGAATTACCTAAGCGTCACAGGATTGAAAGAGTTGTTGTTGTGGTTGCCATTGTTGTTTTACCAGTTTCATCTAAACGTGGACCCGGTGGACTGCAGGCTGAATGGACTAAGAACCTAAAGACCATGCAAATGAACGGTAAGGTGTACAAAGTGACATTTATCCACAGCTGACCAGAACCCACAGCTGACCAGAATGAGACCCCGATATCCTTTTTACATTTTCAGCTGCTAGATTGACGAATAGTGGGGCGAGCAGTGCTTGTTATTATTATTATTATTATTGGGGGGGAGGGGGGCATAGTGACAAGTTTCCAGCAGTCTGAGATTAGACGAGCAGCTTAACTATTTTAAAACTTCGATAGCAAATTAAGTTTTTGTTCCCGTCTTTGCAAACATTCTCTTACTTAATAGAATAAGATTTCTATAACTCACTCTCGCACTCCTAGAATCCACTCTTACTTCCTGTAATTCACTCTGACTACTAAAACTACATTGCTAGCTCCTATAATTCACTCTTAGGCTCCTATAACTCGGTCCGACTTCCATAATTCACTATCATTCCCATAGCCCACGATCAGGCTTCCAAAACTTACTCTCCGATTCCTTCAGCTCGCTATCAGATTCCTGTAGTATACTCCTAGGATCCATTAACTCTCTCTGACTCCTATAGCTCACTCTCAAACTCCCATAATTCACGTTCAGGCTTCTGCAAGTCACACTCAGCCTTCTATAACTCATTTTGTACTTCTTAGGCGCCTGTACTTCACTCCCACTTCGCTCTAACTCCTATAAATTGACACCTCTAACTCACTCTGTCTCTTGTAACTCACTTTCAGTCTCCATAACTCACACTGATTCCTATATTTCTTTCTCAGACCTTTAACTCCTCAGAAAAAAAAAAAAATCTCCTGGTTAAGCTGAAAGAAAATATTAGAGTTGTTCCGCCCATGAGAGGGTAAACAGCGCAGTATTTACGCTCTAAGGCGTAGCGCTCATCGCCTACACTGCCTACCACGAGTTTTCGGTTCCAGCCCACGCCAAGACAGTTACTTAACCCTTCATTTCAGTGGCTCATTTTTATCTTAAGCCACCAGTCTATTGAATTTAACTGTTTTGTTCAGCTGTAGCAGGAAAAAGATTATTTCAGGATATATCTAAGTCAGTCAAAGAAGTAAAATACAAAACAATAAGCAACAACAAAACAAAATCCTAGGCTGCCTGAAATGGACTGGGACTGGCAACAACATCAGACATCATCGGATTCTCTGTTGATTACCAATGATATGCGAGTGTGCACTCTCTCTCTCTCTCTCTCTCTCTCTCTCTCACACACACACACACACACACACACACACACACACACACACACGAGAGAGAGAGAGAGAGAGAGAGAGAGAGAGAGAGAGAGAGAGAGAGAGAGAGGAGAGAGTTTCAGTTCGACGACGTATTGTACATTTCAGGCTTTACTGTATTATCATCATCTACAGACGATTTTAATCATTTCAGATAATCATGCCAGCGCAGGAATAAACAAAGGCTGTATCTGGCCTCTCTAGTTCGAAAAGTCTCATAATTGGTGGTAATAAGAATCCAGTATAGAATACATCTAACTTTATTTTGCAAAGAAAGAAAAGAAGGGCTAAAAGTTCTCAAAAAAATCAAAGAAAGTGAAATGAAAGGGAGTCAAACTGAAGATCACTCATTCCGAGATGCCTGGACACACTGCATTTAAAGAACTGGAGATCATAAGCGGAGGGAAGTACAGAATGAGAAAGACAATCCAGCGTTGACGTGCTGAATGAAGAACTGTGAGTATCGGTTGACTTTTGCATTAGAGAGCTGCAGAGTAAAGGGGTGACAATGCACTGCCAGAGGGGTGTTATGCGTCTGTGCGGAAATATGAGGTGAGTTGTGGTGTGGTGTTTTCAGGTATGATTTGGTGTGACGTGATGTGGCGTGTGCTGTGGTGGTGTGCGGTGTGGCGGTCTGTGGTGTAGTGGTGTTTAGTGTGGCGTGTGGTGTTGTGGGCTGTGTGGTATGCTGTGCTGTGTGGTGCGGTGTACTGTATGATGGTGGTATGTGGTGGTGGAGCGATGTATGGTATGGTGCTGCGTGGCACACTGTGGTGTGGCTTGCTGTAGTGTGACCTGGTGTGACGCAGTATAATGCAGCTTGACGTGGAGTGGCATGGAGTGGGCTGCCTGTACTTACTCCAAATTTCGGCACTCAAGACGTGAGCGCCAACATGCTGAGTATTAAAATGACGTAATTAGCGTTCATTGAATAACTGCTTTACGAGTAACATATGATGATTCTTGGAGAGATGAGCTCGCTGGTTTTCTTCTCAGCTTAGGAGGGTTTCTGCATTCTTCTTGCTCTGACTTACCTGAAACTGCTATCTCTCCATCATGAATACTGGGATGTAACAAAGCATTAACGCTTTAACATGATGCTAGTCACTAAAAAGTGCAATGGAAAGGATGAAGAGCCGTAGCATTGTCTTTTGCAATTAAGCTACAACTTTCGATACTCTTTTTTTACTCTAATGTCTTTTTCTGCCACTGATCAAAGTGGAAGATGTGAAAAATTGAACCAAGTTAATGTGGAAGAAATATAGCACGTCTTTCCTAGATATCTATATTTACATATGGTGCGTTCATATAATCTTGTATTATTTTTCAGCATCCTCTCATAATATTAACCCCTTGGGTCTGACGACATTATTTTTATTTATTTATTTATTTATTTACTTTTTGCATCTGCTGCTGTCACACTATTTTATTCAGGAATGGAGAACCCTCATTTAGATAAGAAGTTTCTGGACGCTATATTTAACCTCTCCAATTCGGAAAGCATTTCTCAAATGAATAAAATAGTCTGGAGATAACACAAGCACAATAGAAAATACACAGCCGGACTGAAGAGGTAAAAGAAATATATGTTTATTCTAAAGGAGGAAAGATAAGCATGATATGCAAATTAATTCGCTAAGCAAGAAGTGTTAAGAAGCCTCCTAATCTGACGAGAAGACTGTCCCTTGTCTGATGAGAGAGGTTAGGAGAAAGATATTACTGCTAGGTATGTGGTGCAGAGGAATGCCATAGTGAGAGGGCACCGATATTACCGAGCGGCCCCACATCCCTCATCTTTACTCCCGTCCCTCAGAAGGGGGATGGTAGGCTGCAAGAAAAGGGTAACTTCAGCTTGCAGTCTTCAGGGTTCACGTTTAGATGATGCTGAGACAACAGTTACAACAATAACTGTGAATAATAATTGTAGTATGAGTAGGGCTCCATCTTTCTTTTCAGTCATAAGAATAAATTTGTCAAACTTTGAGTATTCAACTTTGCTCGACACAGTAGCGAGAGGGATTGTACAGTTGGGTGCAAAAATATCGATCCACTTTATAATGGAACTAATATGATTCTCAAACTTTTGGTTGGCTCTAAAGCTCTGTCGCTGGATTTCTAGTCATCGCTCGCCCTCTCGTTATAGACTTTAATGAAATGAATCGGTAATGTTCACACTTGTACTCACGGCTTCCTTTTTCCTCATCAAAGAACTTTACTGTAGATCTCCGCACTCAGGGTCGTGTTCCATGTAGCATAGGAAAGTTCATGGTGCCTCTTCCAGAACGATTTATTTTTCCATCTTAATATTTTCCCTTGCTAGTTACGTATGTTTGTTCAGTATTGACAAAGTTTCCATCATTAACACCTGAAAAGTAAATTTATGTGTGATTATCAGAATAAATAACTGAGGAAGAGGCTTTGCCATACCTCCGAAGCGAAATAGAAATACAGCCCTCAGTGTGAATCTTGGAAACTGGGACGGGATGATGATGGTACTTGACTTAAATTTGCTTTTTTTCGTAAGGCCTCAGCATTTTCACTGTAAGCTCTGCTGTGAAACAAGCGCATTTATTGACCGCGTGATCTGCGTCTCGCGATGAAACCGTCTACGAGGAGGCAAAGAAATGGGTGTGGGAAGTCAATGAGTGAGGAGGACGTTGGTGCTGTGGCAAGAAAATATATCATCACCATCATCCAGACCGGCGAGGTAGTCAAGAAAGCCAGAAAAAAAAAATGGCAATGAGATAGTTACCAAAAGTTGCCCAACTTAATGAGTCACATTGACATTCATTCGCCACTGAAGTCCCCGGATTCTTGGGAAAATGGTTTCTGCTGGATAAGTGGGATGAGTGCAGTGTGTGTGTGTGTGTGTGTGTGTGTGTGTGTGTGTGTGTGTGTGTGTGTGTGTGTGTGTGTGTGTGTGTGTGTGTGTGTGTGTGTGTGTGTGTGTGTGTGTGTGTGTGTGTGTGTGTGTGTGTGTGTGTGTGTGTGTGTGTGTGTGTGTGTGTGTGTGTGTGTGTGTGTGTGTGTGTGTGTGTGTGTGTGTGTGTGTGTGTGTGTGTGTGTGTGTGTGTGTGTGTGTGTGTGTGTGTGTGTGTGTGTGTGTGTGTGTGTGTGTGTGTGTGTGTGTGTGTGTGTGTGTGTGTGTGTGTGTGTGTGTGTGTGTGTGTGTGTGTGTGTGTGTGTGTGTGTGTGTGTGTGTGTGTGTGTGTGTGTGTGTGTGTGTGTGTGTGTGTGTGTGTGTGTGTGTGTGTGTGTGTGTGTGTGTGTGTGTGTGTGTGTGTGTGTGTGTGTGTGTGTGTGTGTGTGTGTGTGTGTGTGTGTGTGTGTGTGTGTGTGTGTGTGTGTGTGTGTGTGTGTGTGTGTGTGTGTGTGTGTGTGTGTGTGTGTGTGTGTGTGTGTGTGTGTGTGTGTGTGTGTGTGTGTGTGTGTGTGTGTGTGTGTGTGTGTGTGTGTGTGTGTGTGTGTGTGTGTGTGTGTGTGTGTGTGTGTGTGTGTGTGTGTGTGTGTGTGTGTGTGTGTGTGTGTGTGTGTGTGTGTGTGTGTGTGTGTGTGTGTGTGTGTGTGTGTGTGTGTGTGTGTGTGTGTGTGTGTTTCTTCTTTGATTTACTCTCGTCCAAGAAAAAAAAGTGTCTGAGAGCAAAGAAATAAGCGCGATGAATAGAGAAATGGGTGGAATGAACATGAATTGCAGTTTGTTGGTGAAGTGTGAGGAAGGGGTATGAGAGTAGGCTATACATTGTGATAAATGTATGCTGTAGGATTAATTGAATCGGTGCAGTGAAGGTATATTTAAAGTTTTTTTTCCAGCATCAAGAAAAAAATTTGTTTATGGTGTGTCATGAATTTTCTTAACCTACTTCATCCCCCATTAAGATATTCAACAACATACTGCGCTTCCTTTTCCTGTCCTTGAACAGTACTAAACCTGTAATTAGAAAACAGTTTTGAAAAACGTGTGTTCTTCAGTCAGCAAGTCTTGTTATGTACGTTTATCCTCACCTGAATCAGTATATTAAAGATATTTATTTAATTACTTATTTCTTTAGAATTTTGTTTTCGTTGACTGGTTGGATGATTTCTTGATTTTGTTTGTGGTAGTAGTAGTAGCAGCAGCAGTAGTAGTAAAAGTAGATCAATCCCAGTCTGTCTGGTCGAGCAAGCCCATTAACCTCCCGTAAGCAAATGCCCCTGCAAGGCTGACCCGTACAGTGAACCGATGTTCCCTTTCAGTGGACAGCGATGGAGTTTTGATTCCTGGATGGAAGTTGCATTCACATCTCTCCACCCAGTTAACAGGAGCACCGTAGTAGGCTGCACATCATCCCGTTTGGTTAGCGCGCGTCAACATGTGCGCTGGAACAAATGCTGGCAACATGTAAACAACACAATAGCGAACAAACTGCAAACATGTTGGGAACAGCAGTGTCTAGATCTTGTTGGCAACATCATGATGAAGTCTCAACTACTTGGTATGGACACACACATCCCATTGTCTTGTTGCCAGTGCTCGAAGCTGCACTGATACATGTTTGCATACATCTGTCCAAATACTGCTGCATACATGTACCCAAACATGTTTGCATACATCTGTCCAAATACTGCTGCATACTGTACATGTACCCAAACATGTTGCCAGCTGTGTTGTCAACATAATATGTTCGAGGGCACGTGTGGACGCGCCTAGATGGTAACCGCCCAGTGTTGTAAATAACTTCTTGGGTTACAGGAAACAGTTAGGATTGTTACTCAGTACAGAAGTATCTAAAGAAGAAAAGGAAGAAGTAGGCAGCAATATATCAGATGAGTGGATGGTGGTCGCCACTACATGTTTGTTTATACGTATTGCAAGCTTCTGCATTATTTCATCTTAATGCAACAATGGGTATATATATCACGGTGGAATCAGACATGAAATTCAGAAGAAATATTATAAGATGCCATTTTTCACTTGCAGCAGCACTCGTGGGAGTCATCTGTCACAACCCGACTTAAAATTCTGCTCTGATAGCATGTAGGCTTAAAGGTATCCCATCATAAATGCAGCCTCCACCCAAAGCTTGGCTCCCTCGATCGATAGCTTTGGAAACTCTACAATCCCGGAAGGAAAGATGTGCGTGTGAAAAACTTAACGGCTTCAACTCAAGAATCATTTTTACCCGCGTCGCGTAATAATGACGTAAATCACGGTCTACCTATACACATAGTCTGCCGACAAGCACTGGCCGCACATGGGGGCGTGGTTTTGTGAGTCACGCGGGCTGTCCATGCATGCTATATTAAGGTCGTCACTCACGCAGCCCAGTATAAAATCTTGTTGTATGATTAAACTTGATTTAATATAGCTATTTATGTTAAACCCTTCACTTCGAGGACGTGTTTTTCATGTTTTCTTCTTACTAAAATTATCTATCTATCTATCTATTGCCAGACGCCTTAATCCCGTACGGGGTGGCCACAAACAAATCGCCTCCACGTCGCCCTGTCCCCCGCCATTTCACTGCCCTGCTCCCCCTGTCTCATATACCTCTGCACTCCATCCTTCCATCTCATACTTGGCCTCCACCTCACTCACACTATTCTCGTCGGTCTCTCACCCTCCATCCTCTCCACATGGCCAAACCACCTCAGTGTGTTCCTCCTAACGCTTCCTATCACATCCACATCCACACCACAAAGCTCCTTTATATCCTCATTTGTCAGCCTCTCTCCATGTGACTTCACAGGCTGCTCTTAAATAACTCATTTCCACTGCTCACACTCAACTTGTGTCCTTCCAACAACGTCTAAGCTTCACTTCCATAACCAGGGGTTAAAAACTGTCTTCTAGTTTTTTACCCCTTCACCCCTCAGGGTCTCCCTACGCTGAATAAATAGTCTGGTTTTGGTAGGTAATATTATTGTCTGTTGCTTTCTATTGTACACTACTTTGTTTAATAATAACTAAAAACCCTACTGATGTCTTTCATTGATACCCTTTACTGCTTATATGATTATTATGATAATGTATCATGTGCATCTTCACTGAAGAAACAGTGAGAAACAGAGACATGCAGGGGTAGTAACCTGCACAATACACACAGGGGATACAGCCAGTGAGAGCGAGTGGGAGCTCCACTCCACAGCTCGCTCTACGACCCAAACTGAGCCTGATTGATGCATGATGCGTCATGCACCAATCAGGCTCAGTTTGGGTAGGCTGGCTGGCATACTGTGTGTATTGGTGGACTGTGAGATAAATGAAAGCATCGCGAACTTATCTTTTTTCTTGTTCTTGCTGTTGGAGAAAAACTTTAATAATATTCATGCTTCCCACCATTAATCCAGCTACATCTAATTTCACTAGTATACCATCATGGTCAACCTCCAAAAACCAAGATTATTCCTGCCCATTGCACTCACTTTTTTGTCTCCCACGCCCGTGTCTTTATTATCTTGACACTGTTTCTTGGAGTATTTTTTAGATCAATCTTCACTGCATTCAAACCACTAATCTCCAACACACATTTTACAGGATATACTTTTATGCATTCGCTCCACCTTCCATCATCATTCCAGCCCATTCCATTCGTTCTTATGCTCACCCCGCCCATATCTTTACCCCCCCATCCCACCTTTTTAGACGACTTCATGGCGCGACGCAGGTTACGTAGTCGACGAGTGCGCTTGACCATTTTGATTTTCGTCTCCATCAGACATTTTCTTCTACTTTCGATGATTTTTAAGAACTGGAGGCACGGCTTCGATATGGCTTCATTGACTTCCTCAGTACTGGAGGTTTGTCCTAAGGTAAATGAAATTGCTGGAAGATTGCAAGGACAAACATTTACGTTGGTATTTATAAAGCTTTAGCCCATAATTATTTGCGATATTTTAAATGGTTTATAACAGCACCGACCTAATTAAGGGGGAAGGGGGGTCTTAGTTATGACTACCGACGCAAATGCTAGTTTAGTACTTAGTAAACCCCCTTCTTATTGTCAAATAGCACAAACATGAAGCATGATAATGCTCTGAAACTTGATCATCAGCAGTGCGTCGTTGGCTGAAGGGGTTAAATACTTAGCACGTGGAGTTCTTTTGTCTCCGGCTTGAGCCCCTTCTACCCCGAGGACGTAATGTGTATCCTTGTTCGTACGAGATGATGATGATGATGATGATGATTATCCTGTGGTACTTCAGCGATGACTGAGAATTATACCTAGCACTTACAATTTTAATTACTTCTCATAAGCAAAATACAGTCATCTAGAGATAACAATAATAATATTAATAAAAGAAAAAAAAAAAAAAGCCTCATCATAGTGGTGTTAATGAGGGCTATATTTAATCCCTCCAGTTGGAAAAATTTCTACTTATTTAAATTTAACTTTCTGGCGATAGCAGGCATAGCCTAAATGTCAAAAAACGTCCTCTCTGTTCACTTATACTTGTCACCAAAGCACTTAGCCGTTCACTGTTGTTGGCTTGTTTACACCTGACACCGATCACTAACCCCTTCAGCTCAGTTGATGGTCACGTGGTAGTCAGAATGGAGGATAAATTTAACTAATAACCAGAAAGAATATTTTAAGCTAAGGTTCATTGAATTCCATACCACCACCACGTGTTATTAAAATTGAATGACCCAGTTCCGTCAGATGAAAACAAAACCGCTATTTACAACACATTCCTTGAAACCCTACATTCCCCAGCTCATTCAAGTGAGAATCTTTTATTTATAGATTTGACCCCGTCACTTCGATAACTTTTTATCTTGCTACCACCAGACGATTTTAGTCATATTTGAAGAGACTTTTCAAACTTAAGGAGTTAGATATAGCTGCCATTAATCCCGCCATTATTTGAGGTCTGTCCTAAGTTAGATTATGTGGTGATAGGGGGATGAAAAAAGTTGCTCGAGAGGGAAGCCTTCACGTGGTGGCACCGATATAACTGGGCTGTAGAACTGCCCAGCAATACGCGTATCTGAGGCATCTCCCTATCTCCCGAAAGAAGGATGATGGACCACAGGTAAGGGGTAACTTCAGCCTGTTGTCCACCGGGGTCATGTCTACATGAACCTGGACCAACAGCAACAATAACAACAACAACAACAACAACAACAAGAATATATTTTAAGTATCCTAATCAACTAGCAAAAATCTCACTCCTTCACAACCGTTTCCCGGAAGGCCGTACAGTCAACGCATTCAAGAGGATCCTTTTGTTTGGGTTTTAAGTTAATTTCCGAGGTTTTTCTTTCCAGGGCAAAAGGGGAAAGTCCACTCCTTCAAGGCATCCAGCTTTGTTCTGTAGACTCTTATTCTCTCCCGGGAAGCCTCTTTATTTATTGTGCCGCTAACAGTGTCCTTTTTACCCTTGCAGTAGAGGGAGGGGCGTTTTTATATTTCATTTTTTGGCACTATATATATATTTTTTTTATTTAACGGCCTAAAATTTCCTCTTCCATCTTGATTACTGAGGTGTAAGAATAGATTAACACTAGAATAGGCCGCCAGTCACGAAGAAGTGCTATGGAAAGGAAGTAGAGTTTTGTCTGATTCTGCCATTGCGCTAAGTCAAAAAAGCTGCTAAAGGAAAAAAATCTGAACCATATTAGGGTTAAAACGCTACAGATGATTTTGTCCATCTTAACCCCTTGTACTTTTCCCATAAGTGACTTGTTTTATTGGCTTGTTCTTGCTACCTCCAGACCGTTTTATTTACCTAAAGGAAGAAATCTATCAGTAAGGGGGTGAATGAAAGTTCCATCGAACCCCTCAAGTTCGGAAAATCGATGAGCTGAAGAAATCTGTCCAGAGGAAACAAATAGAAAATGAGTTACGTCACTGAAATAAAGGGTTCAGACAGAAATTCCTAGTATTGGAGGAGTTAATAGATTATAATTTGACCGACCCCTTCAGTTCGAAAAATCTCCCCTGAACTAAGAAAAAAACAAATAAATCATCTGGTGGTAATTAATAAAAAAAAAAAAGAGTAATTGTTGTAAAAGGTCAAAGCAGCAAAGCTCATAGTCTCTCGGCCGTCTGAAGCACAAGACTTATATTAATGGTTTATTCTTGACGATTTTATTCAATGTAGAGGAGATTTGTCAAACGTTAGGGTTTTCTATACACGTCGCCTTTCAGCTATCATCATTAGTAGAGTTGAAATAAATGTATGAATAAAGTCATCTTCAGGTAATAAAGATAAAAGTAAACCGTCAGATAGATTTTTTTTGTATTGTCCGTTTGTTTTCTAGAACCCCTGTATTTCTCTATTTTATATCTACATGTAATACCAGACCCCGCATCGTGTGAGGGGTATCCGGACAACTGCCCCCTGGACAAGTGTGCCCCCGAACAACTGCCCCCAGACAACTGCCCCCTGGACAATTGCCTCCGTAGGACAACCGCTCCCCGAACAACTGCCCCCAGACAACTGCCCCCTGGACAATCGCCTCCGTAGGACAACCGCTCCCCGGATAACTGCCCCACCGGGCAGTTACCTCCCGCTAAAGATTAGGTTAGGTTAGGTTAGGTTAGATTAGATTAGATTAGGTTAGGTTAAGTTAGATTAGATTAGATTAGGTTAAGTTAGGTTAGGTTAAGTTAGACACTTGCGACCATTTGTACAGTGAATCAGGTGATATTTTCCGGAGACAATTGTTCGGGGGGCGGTTGTCCAGGGGACAGCTGTCCGGGGGCAGTTGTCTTAGAACACGTGTGAAGGGCGGCGTCTATCAAAGAACCCCAAACGCCTCTCTCCCTACTGTGTGTGTGTGTGTGTGTGTGTGTGTGTGTGTGTGTGTGTGTGTGTGTGTGTGTGTGTGTGTGTGTGTGTGTGTGTGTGTGTTCTTTACGTGTGTTGCTGTCTTTGTGTTTATGGGTGTTTTGTATTTATTTGTATGACAGTTTTGTGTGTTTGTTTATGCTTCTTTGAGTGATTGTGTGTGTGTGTGTGTGTGTGTGTGTGTGTGTGTGTGTGTGTGTGTGTGTGTGTGTGTGTGTGTGTGTGTGTGTGTGTGTGTGTGTGTGTGTGTTTGTGTGTGTGTGTGTGTCTTTCTGTCTCTGAATGTTTATGTCAGCAGGTCTATGAATGTCTGTCTGTGCATCTGCGTGTATGTCTATGTCTGTTTGTCCTATGTTCGTCTGTCACTGTCTGTCTGTTGGTATGTCTCTGTCTGTATCTATCTGTCTGTCTGCCTATCTGTCTGTCCGTTTGTCTTTGTCTATGTGTCTGTCTGTCTTAGTCTGTGTCTCTGTCTGTCTGTGTCATTCTATCTGTGTCTGTGTGTCTGTATTTCTGTGTTTGTTTCTCGCAGCCAAACTCACAAAAACACTCTGCACAGTACTGGGCTTCCAACTCACTCCGTACAATAGGCGTCTCGAGCGACCCATCATATTTACAGTTAGTCCCCCATGTTTCCATTGCTGCTGCCCTTCTACAAACCCCTTCTTCCTAGACTTTTTTTTTTTTACATCTCTTCTACTAGTAGTTTCTCTCTCTCTCTCTCTCTCTCTCTCTCTCTCTCTCTCTCTCTCTCTCTCTCTCTCTCTCTCTCTCTCCAGCGTTTCTTAACTCTTCACGCTTACTTCTTCCTTTTATCATTTATACCCAGTTGATTCTCTGTCTCCGGTTCCATTCTTTCCTTTCCCCAGGTTATTTACTGGACCTCCAAAGTAATTTCTTCTTATATATTTCCTTTATTTTCCTCTTTGTTTACAGGGGTTTGGGACTTTCTTCTATCCTGCGGGCCTATACATGTTACGGTGTCCGAAAATGGTTGGCCACCTTTCATTGTGGTATAGCAATTAAAACGCGAAAGAAAAGAAAATAGAAAAGAAAAATGAAAAAAAAAAACGAAAGAATAAATAAATAAATAAAGAATAACGGATATTGGAAAAAATGAAATAACAGAACTGAAATAAGACTATGTACTAAGTTTTTGACCAAAATATATTGCATACGAAAACCAAAGCCCTTCGGTGCGATTCGAAAAAAACATCTATTTCTTTCGCTGCAACTACGGGGAAAAGATTAGTTTACAAAACGTACAAAAAAGCGCACCCAAACAAGTTTAGAGAAGGGGGAAGTCGGGTTTTGTCAGCGGGAAAAGGCAGAAGGAACATACACGAAAAATGTCACACGGCAGGAGGGGATAAAACTGAAAGACTTTACTATAGGGTCGCTTGGACTATCAGTTGCTTGACGCCTCTGTGAAAATAAACCCCAGCATGGTAAGCTTAACAGGGGTGGTGTGGAGAGCGGTAAAGACTCCATGGTAACTGTTCTGATAATGCAGGTGTTAATGGTCAGTGCGCCAATATCACTGGCACAGCTGACTGGGAATAAGAACATAGGAGTGAAGGCTTCGATGGCTAGAATCTTGACAAAAAGCAACAGCTGTCAAAGCGGCCTTTAGTCGAGATGGACGTGAAAGTACAGTAAACATAAAACGAGTGGAATATAACTAACCACGTCACTCAGATGACAATATTCTCTGCGACAAGGAGAGTATGTTTTCACCGCTGTTTGATTATTTGTTCGTTTGTCTTTTAGCAGGATTTCGCAAAAACTATGAAAGATTTGGACCAATATGGTGGGTAGATAGCCTATGTCCCAGGGAACAATCGAGTAACTTTGGGGGCCGATCTGGATCATATTACAGATTCTAGGTCCGGAAAACACTTTTTGCGAAATAATATATTTTTATTGCAACCGCCAGACGATATTTACAATTGGAAAAGCTTTTCTAACTGGAGGAGATAAAGGTAACCTTCACTAGCCTCCTCAGTACTAGAGGTTTGTCCTACCTGATATGAAATAGTCTAGGGTTAGCAGTAACAAAATATAACTAGACGGACGCTCAGTGGAGCGCATCTCTCCGACAAGAGCAAAGTAATTCCCAGACCACTCTTCATAACGAGCAAGAGTTTCTCATCATTATTTAGGGTCTCGCAAAAAGTGATTCCCGGATCTAAAATCTGTATTACGATCCGGATCGGTCATAAAAGTTAATCGACTGTTGCCTGGAACATGGGCTGAACCAAATTTGGTCCAAATCTCTGTTTTAGTTTTTGAGTATTCCTGGTAACAGAAAGCCAAACAAACAAACAAGATGAAAACATACTTTCCTTGTCGGAAAGAATTAAGTCATCAGAATAAAGGATTTGATAAATCAAAAAAAAGAATTCTCGAAGACGAAGTCGAGGTCCTTGGACAGTTGAGTCAAAATCCATTTTTCCTCCGCCCCTTCTCCGCACTCTATAGGTCACAGTTATGGAGTGTTTTGAAGAATAAGGCGTCAAAAATAAATATAATCAAGCTGACGATGTGCCCACGCTCGTCAACCCCAAGGTCACAGAAATCCCCCTAAAAATATCAAGGTCACCAATCTAGCTTTTTTAGTTACAGGAGTATAGCCATTAAATTCGCGTCATCGCAAAGAGCGTCCCAATTCTAGTACTTTACGCCACAGTTTGCTGCAACACACTGGAAATTGGCAGACTGTAAAAAAAAAAAAAAGTGCCTGTGTCCGTACCTCATTGGATGGTGAAGTTAGGCAGGGAGGTAGATATTCACTGAGATAAGAAAAAGGAGGTATGCAGGGAGGTGGGAGATAGGTAGAGAAGTAGGCAGAGAGATGTGGTTGGCAGGAAGATAAAGCAGGTAGGGAAATGGGAGGGTAGGAAAAAGCTCTCATCAACATCCCTATCACCTAGCACACCCACTCTCTCTCTCTCTTAGATTGCTCACACTTACACCTACACAATCTTTCACACTCCTTACCAACACTATTCTCGCCAACACAAAAACAACTTCTCTTACCCCATTGCCAGCGCTACTGTCACCAACACCTGCATCTCTCTCACCAACACAACTCCTACCTATATTCCCTCTCACACCCTCCCATTTCTCCTGCTCTCACCACTACCTACTCAACCTCCACTCCCCCTCTCTCTCTCTCTCTCTCTCTCTCTCTCTCTCTCTCTCACCAACACCCGTATCACCTCTCATCCCTTCCCATCACTCCTGCTCTCACCACCACGTGTTTGCATTCCCTGCACTGCACTCTCTAAGTGCACCCACCATTGACACACCTTATTTGCTGTGATGGATTGATGAAAATTTTCCTCGTACGTTGGCATGCACCATTTTTCATTACCCTTCACTTTAAAAATACCAGGCACACACAGCATTTTGATTTATGTATGGAAATTAAATTGGGGCTGAAATCGTACGACCAAGATGAGATCCACGAATAATTTATGACCGACCCTCTCAGGTAACTCAGATTTGCTTTTGCTGGGCGGACAAAGATATAAGATTGTTATTCTTCCCGTGTCGATTGTTATTCTTTTACAAATACAAATCCTGAGTTATGAAAAGGGGTTAATCATATGTGTCTTTGTGCATCGCGGCCCAGAACTCTACTATGATTTAACCCCTTCGGTCCGGTGACGTACAGTACTATTTTTTTTTTTTTTTTTTTTTTTTACAGTCTCAGAGTGATTTCATTTAGATCTGCAGATGCTTTTTGAGCTGGGGAGGTTCTATATAGACTTCGTACATCTATTTCACTACCAGGGGACTCATCTCGAAGATTAATAAAAGTGTTTGGTAGTAACAAGAATAAAATCAAATTGCGATATTGCATTGAAGGGATTAAAAGTTGTATGCAGAATGTGCACCATATGACCAGTAAGGTGCGCTTTGTGAGCCCGTGACGAGCAAGCGAGCGCCATGTTATCATAATTTCTCTCTGATAGAAAATTATAGGCGGAATCTCCGATATTTAATCACTAAAGTTGATGTCAAAAACACAGTGTTACAGCGAGAAATCTTTTTCAGTTTTGTTCCGTAATGTGGGCGTTCACCGATTACAGTCCAACACTCCCTTGGAAAACTCGAGATTTCAAGGTGTACCTATGCCTTTATAGGTGATTTTTTTTTTTTTTAATAAAAAATGTATTGAATGAATGTATCACATGCAGAATGAATTTTAACTCTACTTTACATAGAAGTAGTTATTAGCTTCTGCTTAGCAAAACGGTCGGGTCGGGTCGGCCTGGGCCACTCATCTCCAAACTTAACCGAGACTGAACATTGTTCGCTCGCTTCGCTCGTGCGCTAGTAAAAAGGAAACGGGTTACCCACTCTCCTTAAGTCTGACTCTTTTCATCTTAAAAGGGTTGCTGTATTCCTGAGAAGGAATGTATGTCCAGTTCATTTGTCGCTGGATTTTCTCAGTAAACTTAAGCACTCCTTTAGATCGTTCTGTGATTTATAGACTGAACCAAAAGCTGAAGCTGAAAATCAGTGTTCTTCAACCGGAGTGACAAGGTAATCCAGGGTAACTGTTAACGGTTTGGTTTCTTCTGCCGGAGATGAGTTACTCCCACGAACTGAAGTACATGATTCCAAGAAATCTGATGAGTCATACATATGAAATACAACTAAGCCTCCTTGGTTACAAGTCAGATCGCTCCCCAGTCTGAGTACAAACGGCCATATATCCGACTGAAAGAGGTCGTTGATCTTTTTCAAGTTTGCACGTGTCATAGACATATTTAGCTAACCATAGTTCTGGGGCTGAGTGCAAGAAGGGCCAATGTCAAAAATTGCTCATATGGAAATAAGGGTACCAGGGAGCTTGTAAAATAAAGGTCTTTCAGTGCTACAAAGGCCAATGTCGGCAGAGTCTTAAGGAGGATGCTATAACACAACTAGAAGGCGGACCACAGAAACTTGCACGTAAAAAAGCTGAAGGTGCTGATTGATTTTCCTCTGATTTCTGCTGGAAGTAGACATTTCTACATGAGCTTACAGGCAACAGATGGTGTAGATGATGATTATTTAGATGATGACACCAGAGTGTCATTTCTCATTAGTCTTTAAATACTGAAAAATTATTGTCTTAAAATTTTTTCAACTCAGGAATTATTTTTAGGAAAAAAATATATAATTTTCAAATTTTTGTTTATAAACAATGGAAATAATAACTAAAATAAGGAGATTATGTAATGCCACAAATTTAGTATTCATGTATATGTTTAGAGGTACTGTAATTTCTAAGTTAGATAGGGTGTAATCCGAATACTTGTCTATAAGGCTCCTGTTCTAAGTAGTAGTTCATGTGTTAATGATCGATGTAGGGATAACTTTATTTTTATATGAATATATCTCTGTATCTGTGCATTAGTGGTGTAACTGGAAGTGTTGAGCTATGGGAGTAATGAATAACAGATGTGTGCAACATTCCCCTTGCTTGTGCGTCGTTGCCGGGTGCCAAGTTTAAACCTTAAACAGAATAATAATGGGTATGCAATTCTTTCCGTATCATTGTCGTGTAATGCTTACTAATGAAGCTGCTAGAATCCAAATATGTGAAATTAATAGTTAAAAAAGGCCAAGATAATGTAATTTGTGAGGACCAAATAGACCTGCTTGCCTTAGCCATCACTAGATGGCATAAGCTACCCCAAACTCAAGGCGGGATGGCAGTAAATTCAGTTTTTAAATGTAGTAAGGAATGAATCTCAAATTCTCCCCAATTCAATCAAAAGTCCTAACGTCATGTGTACTCTACTATATAAATAGTGAAGAGAATTAACCCTCACCATATCGCAAAAACACAGTCTCATTTGATCTGGCAGTAGCGTCCCTACGTGCCCGACAATGCCACATTGGCTACCCAGACGTCGTGGATAAAACAGACGTTGTTTTAGGTGAGCTGTACACATTCCTCCTTTCTCCCCCCCCTTGCTGGTTTTAATTCTTACTTGTCGTGAACAATATGAAGTAATGTTGTTAAAAGCTTAACGTAGACATTGGCTACCCAGACGTCGTGGATAACAGACGTTGATTCAGTTCACAGACACCGTGACTTTGGGGCGTGCACGAGGCCATCATGTGATATTGCCCATAGACTTGACGTACACACACACTTACACTACCCATGATTAGTTTTATAAACTGAATGTAGTAGAAATTGAATTATGAATCAATCAGGTGAGCCTTATTTTATAGTAGATAAGGTACAGAATTTTGAAAGTTAATGTGATCATGTAACGGAAAGGCGAATTCAAACTCATCAACCGTTTTCTTTTCTCTTTTATTAATAGGTTAGGAATATTGGGAGTGTTGAAGTGAATTTAGTGGTTGTAAGAAAATGTGATTTTTGAGTTGTTCCTCGTGGCTAAACAAGCCCGAATGATTATGAATTATTAGTGATTATGAATTATTAGTGATTTTGAATTATTAGTAATTATGAATTATTAGTGAATTGTGTGATGAGTTGATACTGCCCCGACGAAATAGAACAAGAGTGATTATTTTTTTTGGTTCGAGGCTATGCCAGCCCGAAAAGACAATTCATGTCAATAAATGTCCCAGTCTTGAGACTATTGACGAGCCCAAGAATGACCGACAGTGGGGAATGTGGTGTGATGACCTCAGAAGTCACTGTTGAATATTGAAATTGTTTCGCTTGGTAACAGTACTGTATGACTTTCGCCCAAATATGGCTTAATTTACAACCCTTTTATATATGATTAAAGGTCATGTAATTCAAAAATGTCTGTTGATTAACAAGTATAGAATTATCAAAGTAGAGTATATGTAATTTTGATACCCAACCAAGGGAATTATGTCCTCTCACGCATAACTCACTCCCCTTCCAGTTCAAGTTTCCTCCGCCTTGGGAACGACTAACACACGTGGTACTGACTTATTCTCGACTCGGCCAAAACTACAAACGCTACCAAAAATATCCTTTAAGCAATTAACCTTTATCATCTAAAGTCGAAGTACTTCCCTCCCTTTGTTTTTTCTGAGGTGAATACCTTATCAGTCATTGAGGGGAGACTAAGCTGAGTACCATTTGTATTATCAACGAATAAGGTAAACTGAATAACAACGGTGGGATATAAAAAAAAAAAAAAATCCGACCATTACTATTGCACTTAGGTAAATTTAATATTCAGTTAAAAACATGTAACAAGAATTTTATTTAGAAAATGTGCTAATCATTACCGAATAAGAAAAAAATTATGTCATAGGAAAATACTCTTTACATTTATTTTTTCCCCACGATGCAAAGCAGCTTTTAGTTACTGAAAAAGGCATTATGTGATTGCCATGTGGCTAAACAACAATGAAAAAATTACTTTAATGGCTATTCTTCTTAACCGAATTTTAGTAAAGTCTGCAAACTTTTAATGCATTTTTCTCAAAACTTTATGTTTTGACACTGGCCCTTCTTGCACTCAGCCCTGGAGTTAGGGTCAGGCGTGACCCACCTCAGTACCCTTGAGGCTAGTATATCGCTGATAGATTACTGCTCGGAATTTGTTTCTTTAACTTCTTCAGTATGGTGACATCCTTTTTGTATTTTTCTTGGTACTACCAGACGATTTAAATTTGGGGGAGACTTTTCGAACTGAAGGAAATTATATGAAGCCTCATTAACCCCTTCATTACTACAGGATTATCCCTAGATGAATAAAATCATCTGGTGTTAGCAAAAATATGGCTGAATTACGTCATCGGGCGTGAATGGGTTAATGTGAAATGGGGAGAAAACTGTCAATTTTCAGTCTCTTATTTCTTAACAATGAGCAAAATTTGAGGAGGGAAAGTAATCTTCAGTGCGTGTTTGCACGAAATCTGCATAATATTAGGAAAATACATTTTTATCTCCTTCAACATTCATTACAACCGCATTCACGGAACAAGAGCATCTATTACTGTACTTTTTTACAGGAGTGTGTGGGGGTAGAAGCGTAGAGGAGAAAAATTGATTTAAGGGTTGAGATTCAGCCAAGGAGTATGCTTATTGTTATTTAGAACAATAGGTCAAAGATCAGGGTCACATTGTAAGGTCAGTTCAATCAGCTTTTAACCCTTACACCGCGGGCATGTTTCCCAATGTTCTGCGTGTCCCGCGGGGTTATCTGGGCTCCGACAGACTCTCAAAAAATATTTGCCAAAAATCAGTTATTAGTCCTAGAATATTAAAATTAAATATGCTCATGGCACATACCTTCAGCTTTCTCCTGGGATGTTTGTTGAGCCTTCGTCAATTACCGTAGGACTTGTGGAGACCTCTGAAGTTGGGTAACGAAGTCTTCACTTTACACTTCCCGACAACCCGTACTATAATTACCACAGCCAGATATTAACACTATAAACACTACTCTATGATTATCAAGTAGTTTGGCATCCATACTCCAAAAAAACCCCACTGTGAAAGCAATGAAAATTACGAGCGCGTATGACCTTCCCACTTGCGCTAGTTCGCTCTTGGTATTCTGTCATTTATTATTCATAAAACCCCCTCACACTTTATATTTCTATTACAATATAACACTTATATATATCTGGAGTCTTTATCCATAAGTTTCCTTCAGTAGTATTAGTTTATTATCACTGAAGTCATTCAATTTTTCATTCAGTAAAATACGTAGAGAGCCACGGATTCACTTTCACTGTTATAACATCAAGTATTTGTACTCATATTCTTATATTACTAATTACTTACATTACTATTTACATTTTCTATTGTATTTTCAATATTTACACTTCTATTTTACTTACACTATGTTATTCACTGTCACTTTCAGTAAGATAAAACTATATTACTGTACACTGTTCAGTCATATGTACTGAACATCCATTGCTTTCACTTGCTATTTACACATTATTTACACATTATTTACACATTATTTTCCTTTCCCACTTGCACTTTTAGAACTGCTTCTGGCTTTGGTAATCAAAGAAGCAGGTAACACAGAGGGGAACCTGGCACTCAGCGCACTGCCAAGAGGTGAGTTTGTGCTCAGGTGTGCGTCGGGTGGTATGTGCACACACCTGGCACCTGCGGATCGCAGCCTTCCTCTTGCCTGTGGCAGGGATTTGCACCAGTCTGTGCCGATCCATGTACGCCCTCTGCTCAAGTCTGTTGGGAAGTGTTACTGGATGGCGCCTTGGAGTTGCTGCTTGCACCCTACCATATCTTTCCAGCAGCTGCTGAACACAAGTCCTGGCGAACAACCTCAGGGAGAAGGACTTGGGTGGCTTGACCTTCATCTTGTACAGGATGAAGGCGTTCAGCATCGTCATGTCTATGAGATGCAGAAAAACTTTCCTGTACCACCTAGTATTCTTCCTGAGGCAGTCGATCTCACCAATCATCATGTTGGACTTGTCCACCAGCCGCATGTTGATATTGTAGTCTAACACAGCATCAGGTTTCATCACAGGTTCGCCTGTCCTACGGTTGACCTTCCCACTGTCTGTCATTTCCCCCTTATGTACGGTGGTGAGCATGTGCACGACCGTCTTGTCATGCCACCGTGTTGCCAGCATCTTCTCAGACTTTCGTAGGTGCACGTCTCCTCACTGTGAGGTTCCTGCCTTTGGGAATTTAGGGAAGTGGGCACGATTACTCTTGGCAGTGCCGCAGGAGCTGATGCCGTGCTCTGAAAGGTATTTGGCAAGTTTCGGTGCTGTATAATAGTTGTCTGTATACAGCACATGATTCCCACCAAAATACTTTTCAAGGAGCACTTTCACTACACAGCCTGAGAAGCCAAGGGGGTGTTTTATTCAGATCGAAAGTGCTGGCTGAATAAATGACGAAGTCAAGGATGTACCCCGTCTCACAGTTGCACAGTACAAAGAACTTGATTCCAAAGCGATGGCGTTTGCTTGGAATGTACTGCACAAACCTAAGACGTCCTCTGAACAAAACCAAGGATTTGTCAATGACCACCTTCTGAAAGGGGTGGAAGAATGACATAAACTTATCCTTCATTCTGCTCAGAATCTCCCGGATCTTCCAGAGTGGGTCGGTTTGGGAAGGTACATCATTGTCGGCAAAGTGCAGGTTTCCCATGATGTTCCGGAAGCGATCTCTGGCCATGTACTTATTGAAGGTGGGTGAGGGTAGTAAGGGGTCCATGGACCAGTATTCTTCCAACTCATGCTTCTTGGAGTGTGGCATGAGAAGCATGAGGGCGAAGAACACATACAGCTCCTGCACTCCCAGCATGGACCACTGTTGCATCTTGGCTGCACCTGTACCACTTGCAGCACATTGTGATTCATACCTGTTGGTCTCATCACATATGTGCTGCATGACTTCGTCATCTAAGAAGGCCAAAAGGAAGTCCACACACTCGGCATCCTCGTCAAGAGTGAAGGGAGGATGTACTCTTGAGGAACTCTCGTCAAAATCTGAATGTTCTGGGACAAAATCGGACCCTTCCGTCCACGTGAAGGCATCCAGGATTCCCTGTCATGGCGGTGTTGGGTGGGTGAGGGTGGTGGGTGGCTGTGAGGGAGATTTACCATGTTCAAGGTCACTCGCACTGACCCTGGGTTGCCGTACAGCACTAGCAGCCCTTACTCTAGTAGCAACTCTACTTCTACGGGTCAGGGATTTACCTCTTCCTCTACGGCCTGCCTTCACTGTTGATGCTGGTGGTGACTCCGATGACGAAGACTCCAGAGATAATTCAGCAGAAGAAGAGGAAGAAATGAGTGAAGTGGGGCTTGGGGAATGGGGAGGTGAATCAACTCGGGACTCATGGCGGGCTGGGTCACGTGGGGCCATTGTTCTGGGGCTAACATGCCGCCTTTTCACTCCCTTCCCAAATTCCTTCCCTTGCTGCACTAACGGCTCCTTTCCCTTGGAGCTAGGGATAACTTGGGACACTGAAGCACTCGTACTAGTACTTTCTGGCACGATTTCCTCACCCGGCTCATCACACGAATCCCCCGAAGGGTCAAAATCACTATCCACCATCACCATTGATAATTCCGCTAGTTCATGTTCCACTGCAGAGTCACTTAGGCCTTTCCTGCTTCCCTCACGAGTTTTTCTGGGTGTAGAGGTCACGGGGCCCTTTGCAATGGGCGCAGAAGCGGCAGAAATGGTGGGGCGCGAGTGCGACATGTTTTGACCACAGCGGAGGACAAGGAACTACATGGCACAGCTTATCTGAGAAGGCAAGGGTTGACAGTGACAATGAGGATGACAGCTGCTAACTTACATGCTAATAAATTGTTGGTAGAAAATCTCAGCAATACATAAAGAAATAGGTCGTTCCAGGTGAATGTAAATGTCACTTAGGCTTCTCCCTTCCTTTCTGATATATATTTTTTTTACAGAAATAGATTACAAGGCATAATTAAAAGGGGAAATTACCGTGGTAATGTAGCGAATGAATGCATGTGAGGTGTTGTCAGGTGATAATTAGCCAATTCCTGGTATATACCACTATCACTTACCTTATTTTTTTTGGTATATATTATTTTGTATAAGTATAGGGCATAGGATTTATTTCAATGGATGAAATCTGTGGAAAAATCCAAGGGAGATTTGCTTACCGCAGTGCGGCCGGGGAGGTGAGAGGACAGGGTAATGAAGGGGAGGTAGGGAGGGGAGTCAGGAACAGGGGAAAATCTCTAAAATGTCAACAATGGATGGGAGTACAGATGAGATTTGGAGTACTGACTAGTGTTGGACATTGGTAGTACTGATAGATGGTGCAAGCCACCACTTGAAAGTCCGGGATAATTCAAAATAACACAGAATCACAAAAGTGACGCCCCGCAGTATGATCCATTGCACCCGAGCGTCACGAAAGTGACGCCCCGCAGTTAAGGGGTTAACAGAGTACTATGATGACGTCATGCTCCCTTGTCTCCGTGTCGTCTCTTCCTCTCTGGCTCTGAACCTCTTCATTTCCTCCTCTCCCACCACACAGAGCTATGTATGCTTGCAAATAATCCCTAGTTCTCCCTTTAACCATAGTTCAGTATATTGTTCACTGGTACACTGTGTGCTAGACTCTTAAGAAACAACATATGCCTCTATCTACATATTAGCGCTGAGTATGGCCAGCTACCTATTTTCTGTCTCCACCTCCAGTCTCGTGGCAAAATGAGGGAGCCAGTTTATTGGTTCGCATGTCAGCCACTTAACAAGAAGAACGTGTGTCTGAATCTCTGCCTGGTGAGACACTTAGACAAAGTATTTTCCTCATTGGCCCTGTTTACCCAGCAATAAACTAGAGACCTGGAGGCGACTTAAGTTGTTGCGTGTCGTTCTCGTGCAGTCGATTGGCATAAAACCTAATCCTTCTTTATGGCAGAAGTTTCCAGCACTGATAAAAATTGCCCATTTCTCACTTATAATAAAATAACTTCCATACCTGAATTGCATTGTTAATCAATACCGCATTTATCTTTAAGCAGATTTTGGTATTTAGGAATGATACTTCTGACACCTACATCTGAAATAGGGACCTGAATTAGTAAAGCTATGAATGAGTATTGTAGTCTGAGGGAATATTTGTCTGATTTCCTTGTCGTTTATGCTGAATTCTATAGAAATCTGAGACAGATCTAAATAGTCAGATGAAATGAGAGAATGCATTAAACTCTTAACATTTAGCTGATCGCTAGCCTGATTGTGTTTGTCTCTCACACACAAACATCCTTCTTTGTGATATATGTATATATATATATAATGTCACGAATTCGCACGAGTGTATTTATACAAATTTGGTGAGAAAACCATGAACTCTAGTGGAATTCCCGCTGGGCATCACTCAGTTCAACTGTCCTCGTATTCACTTCAATCGGGATGGTTTTCAGAACATTTGTCACTATCATAAGTGACCACTCTTATGTACGACATTAGTGCTTTCACTGAGTGATTTATTGTGAGCATACATCGTTCGCCCTCTTTCCGTTGACCGTTAAAGTTAGGCCACACCTACTTCTGGCAAATACGGCCGGCTCTTGCCTCTGTTCCCCGTTTGAACTTAGCTTTGAGTCGCCTCGAGGATAGGACCATTTGTGTCCAGCGTAGAGCAACACCTCCGTTGTACAGCGAATTCCTGAATCTCCACCTAGATGTTGAATTGGCGAAGTGGGCTTAGCGAATAGCAACGTTTGGTATCCATCACTCAGGCCCCTAGACTATCGTTCAGCTCCCCTCCACTAACCAGTATTTCTGTTCGTTTTTCTAGGCTTAAGGTTGATTAGCTTTTGAATGAGCGAGTGAGTGTATTCTCTTTGTTATTTGAATTCATGAGTCCCCTAGTGACCGTTAATTCCCCCTTTGACTTTATTTTGAGATTCATATAACATAAATTTATTTTATTATAATCAATAAATTTACAGTTCTTTTCTTTGAGCTTAATGTAATTACAATCGTCTTTTATTTCTCCATATTAAGCTTATTTTAGTTGCCGCTCCTGGTTGGCACAAACTCTTAACATTATTCATAACTGGTACTTAGGCCAGTTCTTTTGTATCAAACTTAACCTGCCGTGTCCCGGAGACGTGAATTCACGTCCTCACATGATGTGCACTCATATCCCGGAGACATGATTTAACTCAGCAACATTGCAAGGCCCCTAATTTGCACAATTTTTAATTTTCGCGAGTGATTTCGCGAGTGATTTTTGGCACGTATTCACAGGACACCTTCCTCTATTCCTCTACAAGGTGCCAAGCAGGAACAATGCCTTACACCACATAACCTCTCTCCCCCTCCCTGCACGCCATTGTCTCGGCAATTCACCTATTACCAGTGACCTGGCCAATAAAGACATTCAGGGCCAGAGTGATTCCCCAGTCGATGACAATGTGGAGGACAAAGTTTACATAGCATTAGAGGAAGAAACAGTCAGAAATGACGATCAGGTAATGTGGGAAAAAAAGGTCATGAATGGTGATGAGTTAGTGAGTGAAACAATGCTTATAATGCCTATATTACTGTTTGAAAACCAATATACTCTTGTACTACATATAAATTCGTACCAAATTAATAAATAAATACTGTTTAGGAGTGGATAAAATAGTTACCCTCCCATAGAACTCGTTTTCTTTGGTGCCAGCCTGTTAGAAAACCCAGTCAGGTAAGGAGGTACTCGTACCTAGGTCGAGTATTTTAAACCTCAGGTGAGCAATTTCTCTATGAATTTTCGATGTTTCTCACCAAAAGCGGATGTTTGAGCCAAAAAAAAAGAAAAAAAAAAAGTCCAAAAATGTCGGAACTGGGGCGTACCACTGCCCAGAAAACGTCGGGATGGGGCGGGTTAAATCCGTTGTGCAGCCAGGAGTTAAGCACCGGCAAGAACCTGTCTATTATTAATAGAATTAATTATTGATTGTCAGGGGTGGAGTTACTTTCTCAAGAGGCTAACATTGCTAACAAACAGCACTCGTGAGTAATTAGGCTCTGCTGAGTACTATTGAGAAAGTTTATAAATTCTCGTCCTTAGAGAATTGGCGAAGTAAGTCGGCATAAAGTAAAACTTACTACTTGATTTCCACAAGTCAATTCCTTGTCTCTATTTACAAGTAACATTTAGTATTTTTAATTCTTAAATTTACATCCCCCTGTGACATCTGGCAACCTCATTCCAGGATATTAACTCCTAGCTCTAAAGTTATTAACGAAATAATACTCACTCACTCACACCTAGGTATTTGTTATCATTAAAAAGTATAGGCACTATCTTACTGGTAGTTATGGATTCATCTCCATTAATTTTACGTAATAGTTTCCTCAGTCAGTTGCATTTTTTTCCCTTCTTATTCTCTTTATCAGTTTAACTAGATAAAACTAGTCACAACCAGCCTGTGCCTGTATTCTTTACTTTTGATTATTAGAATTTCTCTGCAAAATAGCAGTCAGTACTCAGTCTTTAGTCCACTCAGCCTTAGGTGAGTTACATCATGACCACTAATATATATGTACAGGAAGCCAAAGATTTGGGGCTTACTGATCCCCAACAAATTAAAGAATATGTTCTCTCACGGTTTAGTTACAAGCAGCAGCGGGAGAGTGATGCCCAAGAAGGGCGTAGAATTCAGCACGAGGAACGCGAGAGAGAACGTGAATACAAGCGAGAACAACGTGAGCGTGAGCAAAAACAATGCGAACAACGCAAGAGAACGTGAATACGAGTGAGAACAACGAGAGAGAGAACGAGAACACGAACGTGCCGAGCGCGAGGCACGTAAGAAACATGAACTTGAGATGCTGAAGCTCAAGCAGGACTCATTGGCTTCAGGCACATCTGGTGCAGCTAACCCAAGCTCCACGAACGCTTTCCCTGCACATGTTCTGGCAACCCCACACCTCAAGCTTCCTTCGTACAAGGAAGGTGAGCAAATCAAGCTGTTCACAGCTCATTTTGAAGACATGGCGCAGCTGTACCAGCTGGATGAAGCAGCTAAGAGGCTCCAGTTTCTTAGCTTGTTTGAGGGCCCTGCCCTCGATATTCTCCACAGAATTCGTGGAGACAATCTCACGTATGAGATGATGAAGGCCACATTCATCAAAGCGTACGGTCTCATAGTTGATGATGCCAGGAGTCACTTTACGAGGGCGCGTCTACAAGAAAAGGAGATTGCTGTTCAGTTTCTTGATCAATTTACTGATTACTTAGATGAGTGGATGGAGAAAGATGAAACCCCTTCCACGTGAGAGGGGATAATTGACCTTATGCTGCACATGGAGCTAGAAAAGTCGTGGCCTGCTGAGCTTATGGCTGAGATTAAGATCTGCCAGATAAAGGATGCCAGCCAAATGGTGGAGAAGGCTGATGCATTCTTTACTGCGTACGGGTATCAAAATCGTAAGCAACAGACCTGGAACAGGAAAGCTGACAAATCTGGGAAACTGCCTCAGACTGAACCCCAGCATCAAGGCAGTTCTCAGAATAATGGCCAAGGTCCAAACAAACCGCAGAAGAAGGACCAAGGGGCAAAATACCCAGAAACCTGAGTGGAAGCAGTACGACAAGCAGAACCCTAACCAGCAGCAGTACCAGTATTTCAAGCAGCAGCAGAGCAAGGACAAACCACATAATCCTCAGTCAAGACAATCGACTTTAGTGTATCGGAGGCAGGATGCAAATGCAGCCTTCATTCCACAACAAGTGCACAGTGGTGCCAACCTTACCAGTACAGGTACTTCTCCACAGTTCACTAGTCCCCCAGTGACAATGAACTCTCCATCACAGGTGGTCAATGCTCGAACTCCTCAGATGGTGAGCACGACCCCTCAGGCATCTAGTTCTCCAGGAGCCACATTTGCTGCATCATTCGTTCCGCAGTCTCATCAATGACTGGCTGCTACCACCTCAGAGCCTTCCACCAGTAACACTGCCTTTCTTGTTCAGCCAGGGTTTGTGGGAGGTGTTTCTGTGAATGTTCTGAGAGATAATGGTTCCTCAGGTTGCTCCGTCAAGCAGAGTTTAGTTTGGCCCGGTGAGTACACAGGTAAGCAGATCCAAGTTAGACTTATTGATGGATCAGTGAGATTGTTCCCTGAAGCACGTATCCAGGTGGCATCTCCTTTCTACACTGGCTTGACAGCTGCTGTTGTCATGCCAGAACCCTTGTTTGACCTCATTATTGGCAACATACCAGGCGTCAAAAATAGTTGCGCCGTAGATGTTGCTACTCAAACTTCAGCTGTTGCAGTAACACGAGCCATGGCCAAGGCTCCGAATCGTGTCACCCAGTTGACTATCGCAACGCTGCAAAATCTGATTCGTAGTCAAGATGTTGTCCAAAAACAACAGTCTGACCCGACACTTGCCTCAGTGCGTAAGAAGCTGGAGGGTATTGTGATTAAGTATTCGCGGGGAGGTCAAGCCAGGTTCCTTTGTAAGCAAGGACGGCTGTACCGTGAGTCACAAACACCCTAGGGTGGGATTCGACTGCAGTTCGTTGTTCCCACAAAGTATTGCTGAGCAGTGTTCGAATTAGGTCATTGTTCAGTGATGGGAGGTAACATGGGCCAAAAGAAAACCTCTGACCGATCCATGCTGACTTTTTCTGGTTAGGAATGGGACAGGAAATAACTAGGTTTGTGCATTCCTGTGATGTGTGTCAGTGTACCACTGACCGGGGATGTGTCCATCCTGCGCCATTGAAACCAATGCCTATAATCTCTGTACCATTTGAGAGAGTAGCAGTTGACATTATTGGGCTAATCTCTTCTAGGGCAAGTGATGGATCAGTGTATATCCTCACTATCGTTGATTTCAGCCCATGGTAGCCTGAAGCCATGTCCCTTAAGAATATAGAGGCCGTCACTGTTGCTGAGGCATTGATTGAAGCGTTCTGTCGCGTAGGTATCCCCAAGGAGGTCTTAAGCGACCGGGGTTCGCAGTTCACCTCTGCGATGATGAACGAAGCATTCAGGTTGTTGTCCATTCAAGGCTACCGAACTATGCCCTATCATCCCATGTGTAACTGGTTGTGTGAGAGGTTCAATGGGACTTTCAAGATGTTAACCCGCGCCATCCCGAGGACGTACTTCCACGTCCTCACGTTTTGTCACAGCTAATCCCGAGGACGTACTTCAACGTCCTGCAATTGCAAGGTTCATAATTTCCACAATTTTCAATTTTCGCGAGTCATTTTTGGTACGTATACACGGGACACCTTCCTCAACAAGATGCCAGGCAGAGACAATGCCTTACCCAGCATGACCTCCTCCCCCCCCCCGCATGCCCTTTTCTCAGCAATTCACCTGTTATCAGTGACCTGGCCAGTACAGCCATGTCATGCCACGGTACGAAATTCAGGGCCAGAGTGATTCCCCAATCAATGACAATGTGGAGAACAAACTTTACATAGCATTAGAGGAAGAAACAGTTAGAAATGATGATCAGGTAATGTGGCAAAAAAAGGTCAGGTATTAGTGAGTGAAACAATGCTTTTAATGCCTATATTACTGCTTGAAAACCAATATACTCTTGTACTACATATAAATTCGTAACAGTAAATAAATAAATACCGTTTACGAGTGGTGTGAAATAGTTATCCTCCCATAGAACTCGTTTTCTTTGGTGCCAGCCTGATAGAAAACCCAGTAAGGTAAGGAGGCTCTCCTACCTGTAATGAGTATTTTAAACCTCAGGTGAGCGATTTCTCTATGAATTTTCGATGTTTCTCACCAAAAGCGAAAGTTTTAGCAAAAAAAAATAGGGTCAAAAAATGGTCGGGATTGGGGGGTACCAGTGGTCAAAAAGTGGTCGGGACGGGGCGGGTTAAAACACATGGCCACCGAACTGCCAAAGGAATGGCTTTGGTTCATTGCTCCTCTTCTATTTGCTTATTGAGAAGCACCACAGCATTCTTTGAAGTTCTCACCTTTTGAACTGGTGTATAGAAGGTCAGTCCGTGGACCACTTCAAGTCTTTCACGAGTTATGGGACAATGAGAACCTGACCCTGAAGTCAAGACCACCTACACCTACATCCTTGATCTAGCTGACTGCCTCCAGTCAATGTACGAGTTAGCTAATGAAGAATTGATCAAGGCACGCGAAATTCAGAAACCTTATTATGATAAGAAGGCAAAGCTTCGGAAGTTCAATCCAGGCGATAAGTGCTTGGCGTTACTCCCCATTGCCCAGAACAAGTTGTTGGCACTGTGGTTGGGTCCATATGATGTAGTAGAATGCATTTCAGACCTCAACTACATACAGTAATTCAGATGGGGAATCTTCATAAAAGGTTCCACGTTAACATGTTGAAGGCTTATCATGAGCCAAACCCCAAGGAGACTGGCCCATGAGTAGCCATTGACAGTGACCAGCCGCTGGAAGAAACCGGGGCACCTGTGGTAATCCCAGCTTATGACCATGATGACGAGCCCTTAACCGTTCAGTCCCGTCAAGAGGTGACTGTCGGAGATGTCTTACTTAACACTGACTTAGCATTAGGTGACCAGAATGCCATAAGGTCACTGCTCTGTCAGTATGCTGATGACTTCTCAGACCAACCTAGACTCGCAAAGGTTGATTGTCAGAAAATTAAGTTGACCAGCAATACTCTTGTAAAGGTTAAGCCATATCCAATTCCCATGCGACTACTGGACGCAGTAGACAATGAAATTGCTGATATGGAGACTGTGGGTATTATTGAAAAGCCCTCATCTCCTTATTGCAGTCCAATGGTAGTAGTCCGCAAGAAGGATGGTGGAGTCAGGATTTGTGGTGACTGTAGGAGGCTAAATGCAATCAACAAAGTGGATGCTGAGCCAATGGGTGACCACATTGCCATCTTCTCCAAGCTGGCAGGGTCACAATATTTCACGAAGCTCAATTTGGCAAAGGGATTCTTTCAGATTCCCCTTTACCCCAAGAGCCGTCAGTTCACTGCCTTTGCTACTCCTAGGGGGTTGTATCAGTATAAAGTCCTCCCATTTGGACTTACCAATTCCCCAGCAATATTCAATCGTGCCATGAGACAAGTGCTCCATGGTATTGTAGGAGTAGAAATGTTCGTTGACGATGTCCTCATTCATTCTGCCACGTTGGAGGAACACCTCAGACTCTTGGAAATTGTCTTCAGTAGATTCCAGAGTTTTAACATGACTGTGAAGCCTAGCAAGTGTAAAATTGGGGACAGTGAGGTGGAGTTCCTCTGACATATTGTTGGCAACAATCGCTGCAGGTGTCAGGGTGACAAGATCAGAAAGGTTAGGGAAGCCCCGAGACCCGTGACCAAGAAACAGGTTAGGGCATTTCTTGGCCTAGTGGGTTATTATAGGAGTTTTATCTCCAACTATGCTCTCATTGCCCAACCGTTGTACGAGGTGCTTCAGAAACATGCTCCAAACACCACTGAATGGGGAGAAGTGCGAGAGAGATCTTTTGCCACCCTTAACAATATGTTGTGTAAGGGGCCTATCTTGCAGTTGCCTGTTTCCAACAAACCTTTCATACTGCGCACTGATGCTTCATAAGATGGAGTAGGTGTCATATTAATGCAAGAATCGGAAGGTGGAATTTTCCCAGTGGCATACCATAGCCGTAAGCTAAAACCCACCGAGAGGAATTACAGTACTGTTGAGAAGGAACTCTTGGCCATGGTTGATGGTGTTAAGAAATATTACTATTATTTATATGGAGCACCATATGATAAGAATATATGGAGTGGAGGGGAAATTGTTGAGTGCTGTGAAGCGTATGTACGAGGGAGCTAGGGCTACGGTGCGAGTGGATGGTGAGCTTAGTGAGTTCTTTGATCTCAATGTGGAACTGAAACAGGGTTGTGTGGTGTCTCCATGGCTGTTTAATATATACATGGATGGGGTTGTAAAGGAGGCGCAGGGTAGGGCAGTGGATGTGGAGGTGGCTCTAATGAATGAGGGTGAGATTTGGAAGCTTCCGGTGTTGCTGTTTGCTGATGATACAGTACTGTTGAGTGAAGATGAATGGGAGTTGCAAGGTTTGGTGAATGAATTTGGGACAGTGTGTAGGAGGAGGAAGCTGAAAGTTAATGTAAACAAAAGTAAAGTTATGGTGTTTGAGAGGAATGAAGTCACAGAGTGAAGTGAGGTTGGATGGTGAGGATATGGAGAATGTAAGTGCATTCAAGTACCTGGGTAGTGTGATGAGTAAGGATGGAACTTTGGGGGATGAAGTGTGTGAAAGGGTACATCAGGGAAGGAAGGTTGTTGGTACACTGAAAGCAGTGATGAGAAATAGGGAGGTGAGTATGGAAATTAAGAAGTCACTGCATGATAGTATTGTGATCCCTACCCTGACGTATGGAAGCGAGGCATGGACTTTGCAAGAGGGGAACAAGTCAAGAGTGAGAGCAGTGGAAATGAGTTACTTGAAAGGAGCATGTGGAGTGACGTGGAGGGACAGGTTGACGGATGAAGAAGTGAAGGAATGCTGTGGGGTGGATGTGGATGTGGTTGAGAAGATTAGGAGAAATACACTGAGGTGGTTTGGACATGTGAAGAGAATGGAGAATGAAAGACTGACTAAGAGGGTGTATGTAGGTGAGGTGGAGGGAGGGAGAGGGAGAGGTAGACCTAGGATGAGGTGGAGGGATGGAGTTGAGAGGTATATGAGGGAGGGGGGGGTGAGTTGAGGGGAGGGTAGTCAAATGGTGGGTGACAGAGCGACTTGGAGGCGTTTTGTCTGCGGCCACCCTTTGTGGGACTAAGGCGTCGGGCTATAGATAGATAGATAGATAGACCATATATGGGGAATGGAGTCTTGGACCATCACTTAGTGAAGGCCAAGGTAAAGCTGCAAAGAAAATGGTTGAGGAGACGAAGGGGAAGACAGGAGGATATATCTCCTGTGAGAAGAGTAGAGAAATTGCAAGATAGTGAGAAAATGACAGAGTATAAGAGCATAGTGGAAGAAAGATTGTGAAGGTATGAGCTAGAGCAGATGGAAGGGGTGGAAGATGTGTGTAAGATATTCACGGAAGAGATAGGTGCAGCGTGTGAGGTGGTTTGTGGAGTGAGGAGGGGATGCAAGGGTGGCAACGAACACCATGGTGGAATGATAAGGTGAAACGAGCTGTGAAACAAAAGAAGAAGGCATATAGTGAATGGTTAGCGAGTAGAGGAAGGGGAGAAGATGAGAGAGAGAAGAGAGAGGTAAAAGGGAGGTTAAGAGACTGGTGAAGGAGAGTAAGAAGAGTGTGGATGAAGAGTTTGGGAGGAATCTGAGTGTGAAATGGAGGGAGAGTAAGAAATTGTTTTGGAAGGAGGTAAAGAAAGTAAGGCAGTGTGAAAGGGGAAATAGTAGGGGAGTGAAAGATAGGAATAATAGATTGCTGGTGGAGAAGAGAGAGAAATTGAGGAGATGGAAGGAGCACTTTGAGGATTTTTTGAATGTAGAGAGTGAGAGCAGTGCGAGTATAAGTGGTTGGGGAATGACTGGGAGAAGAAGAAACGGGAGGAGGGAGGAAGAGATCAGTAGGGTGGAAGTAGTAGAAGCGATGAAGAAGATTAAGCTGGGAAAGGCCCCAGGAATTGATGGAGTGTGTGGTGAAATGCATAGGAATGGGGGTGAGATTGTTGTGGAGTGGATATGGAAGTTGTGTAGATTGGATGGAGAAGAGGGAATGGTTCCAGAGGACTGGAAATCGGGTATAATTGTTCCTTTATACAAAAGAAAAGGGGAGAGAGAAGTATGTGGTAACCATAGGGGTATTTGCCTTCTTAGTGTGACTGGTAAAATATATGGTAGAATACTCATTGATAGGGTTAGGCATATGATAGAGGAGCTAGTTGGAGAATAACAAGGGGGATTTAGAAAGGGAAAAGAGTGTGTAGATCAGATATTTGTTCTAAGATGTTTAGTGGAGAAGTATCTAGAGAAGGGAAGGAAAGTGTATGCTGCCTTCATGGACTTGGGGAAAGCTTATGTCAGACAAGATAGGCAAGGTATGTGGAAGGTATTAAGAATATATGGAGTAGAGGGGAAATTGTTGAGTGCTGTGAAGAGTATGTACGAGGGAGCTAGGGCTACGGTGTGAGTGGATGGTGAGCTGAGTGAGTTCTTTGATCTCAATGTAGGACTGAAACAGGGTTGTGTGATGTCTCCATGGCTGTTTAATATATACATGGAAGGGGTTGCAAAGGAGGTGCAAGGTAGGGCAGTGGATGTGGGGGTGGCTCTAATGAATGAGGGTGAGATTTGGAAGCTTCCGGTGCTGCTGTTTGCTGATGATACAGTATTGTTAAGTGAAGATGAAAGGGAGTTGCAAGGTTTGGTGAATGAATTTGGGACAGTGTGTAGAAGGAGGAAGCTGAAAGTTAATGTAAACAAAAGTAAAGTTATGGTGTTTGAGAGGAATGAAGTCACAGAGTGTACAATGAGGCTGGATGGTGAGGATATGGAGAATGTGAGTGCATTCAAGTACTTGGGTAGTGTGATGAGTAAGGATGGAACTTTGGGGGATGAAGTGCGGGAAGGGATACAGCAGGGAAGGAAGGTTGTTGGTTCACTGAAAGCAGTGATGAGAAATAGGGAGGTGAGTATGGAAGTTAAGAAGTCACTGCATGATAGTATTGTGATCCCTACCCTGATGTATGGAAGCGAGGCGTGGACCTTGCAAGAGGGGAACAAGTCAAGAGTGAGAGCAGTGGAAATGAGTTACTTGAGAGGATTATGTGGAGTGACATGGAGGGACAGGCTGACGATTGAAGAAGTGAAGGAATGTTGTGGGGTGGATGTGGATGTGGTTGAGAAGATCAGGAGAAATACATTGAGGTGGTTTGGACATGTGGAGAGAATGGAGAGTGAAAGACTGACTAAGAGGGTGTATGTAGGTGAGGTGGAGGGAGGGAGAGGGAGGGGTAGACCGAGGATGAGGTGGAGGGATGGAGTTGAGAGGTATATGAGGGAGGGGGAATGAGTTGGGGGGAGGGTAGTCAAATGGTGGGTGACAAAGCGACTTGGAGGCGTTTTGTCTGTGGCCACGCTTTGCGGGATTAGGGCGTCGGGCTATATATAGATAGATAGATAGACCATTCACTCTGGAAACTGATCATATGCCACTCACTAGTCTCAGCATGACTAAGATGGCTAATGGAAGATTGACACGCTGGACACTGTATTTGCAGCAGTTTAACTTTGTTGTGAGATACATCAAAGGAAGTGACAATGTAGGCACAGACCTGATGTCTCACCTGCTAACTGATGACTAACAGGGCAACTGTTGTATGCTGGGTTCTGTAAGACAGGCTTCCTCAGAGATTTATGCAATCCAAGGACCAGCCTGGTTCCCAGTTATTAGTGTACCAGTAAGACCTGAAGTCTTGCCCGTTGGTCCCACAGGACACATTACGTCCAGGGCCCGTATATACATGTATACTGTAGGTTAAGGGGAAAGTTCGAGACCCCGTAGGAACAATCCGAGGTTGTGTTTGAATTACCTTGTCATGTCTCAAGCTGTGGGCCTCCCTGAGGATTCCTGGAGAATGCACATTATCCACATGAGTGTTCGCACCCACGTTGGGTGCTAAAATGTGACCTGCCCGAGATTGTGTAGGGATTCTCAGCTTGCCAATATTAATCGTAAGGGTAGATTTAGGTTTAACCAGTAAACTAGAAGGGTCCTTTGAGATTCTGTCCTCGGACCACGTTTCCTGGTTAATAATAATGTAGGTTTAACCAGTAAACTATAAGGCCTATGAGATTCTGTCCTGGGACCACATTTCCTGGTTAATAATAATGTAGGTTTAACCAGTAAATTATAAGGGTCTTTAGAGATTCTGTCCTTTGACCACGTTTCCTGGTTAATAATGTATCCAATAAGAAAATAATGGCTACCTCGAATGTACAAAGCTTTGGCTGTCACTTAAAAATTTCGGCTAGGGCATACTTTTTGTAGCATATGCACTGACTACTAGGCAGAGAGAGAAATTGTAATGTAATAAAAATTGTTTGTCACACTGACACTTTTGATGCTCCACCTAGATTGATTTCGCAGGTACAGCTGGCAGGTGTAGCAGTTTTGTCATGCAGATCAGCTGATCATCTCTGCTGCATGCTGCCCGCCTCTTCTCTTCTACCTCGTCGTCTCTATTTTCTATTGATTTGTATCATATCATTTTACACATAGGTACAGTTACACTACAAACGTCACAACTACACCTTGTATTACATACATCACCCTACGTAACAATTATTTGTTAACGTAAATGTAGCTTAATTTTCGCTCAGTTTGACCTGCGAACAGGATTTTTCACCGTCATCACAGAGTTTTTATCTCAACCTTGCTTCTATTAACGTAAATACGAGGTTTTTACGCTCATGGGCGACTGTGATTTTCTCCTGTAGCAAGATTGTACACACATCACAGTGTGAATCTTGTGTGACTGAGTTACTATTTATATGTATGTATATCATAAAATTATTCTGAAAAAAATTTGATTTGGATGGGGTGTAATGTCACGAATTCACGCAAGTGTATTTGTACAAATTCGTGACACCGTATTTTGGATGAGAAAACCACGAACTCTAGTGGAATTCCCGCTGGGAATCACTCAGTTCAACTGTCCTCTTTTTCACTCAATCGGGATGGTTTTCAGAACATTTGTCACTGTATCATAAGTGACCACTCTTATGCACGACATTAGTGCTTTCACTGAGTGATTTATTGTGAGCCTATATCGCTCGCCTTCTTTCCGTTGACCGTTGAAGTTAGGCCATGCCTACTTCTGGCAAACACGGCCGGCTCTTGCCTCTGTTCCCCGTTTGAACTTAGTCAGCTATGTGTTGCCTCAAGGATAGAACCGTTTGTGCCCAGCGTAGAGCAGCGCCTCCGTTGTACAATGAATTCCTGAATCTCCACCTAGACGGTGAATTGGTGAAGCGGGTTTAATGAATAGCAGCGTTTGGTATTTATCACGCAGGCGCCCAGACTTTCGTTCAGCTCCCCTCCACTGACCAGTATTTCTGTTCGTTTTTCTAGGCTTAAGTTTGATTAGCTTTTGAATGAGCGAGTGAGTGTATTCTCTTTGTTTTTTGAATTCATGAGTCCCCTAGTACCGTGAATACCCTTTTTGAATTTATTTTGAGATTCATATAACGTAAATTTATTTTATTGTAATCAATAAATTTATATTTCTTTTCTTCGAGCTTAATGTAATTAGAATCGTGTTTTATTTCTCCACATTAAGCTTACTTTAGTTGCCGCTCCTAGTTTGCACAAACTCTTTACATTATTCATAACTGGTACTTAGGCCAGTTCTTTTATATAAAAGTTAATCCGTTGTGCCAGCCAGGAGTTAAGCACCAGCAAGAACCTGTCTATTATTATTAGCATTAGTTATTGATTGTCAGGGGTGGAGTCACTTTCTCAAGAGGCTAACAGTACTAACATACAGCACTCGTGAGTAATTAGGCTCTGCTGTGTACTGTTGAGAAAGTTTATAAATTCTCGTTCTTAGAGAATTGGTGAAGTAAGCCGGCATAAAGTAAAACTTACTACTTGATTTCCACAAGTCAATTCCTTGTCTCTATTTTCAAGTAACATTTAGTATTTTTAATTCTTAAATTTACATCCCTCCGTGACAATATACATACATATATATATATATATATATATATATATATATATATATATATATATATATATATATATATATATATATATATATATATACTTCATCATTCATTCATCATCCAATCCTACGTTGCCCCATGAGGAATGTAGGAACCCTGGGCTAGGCAAGTTGTTCCTGACATTTAAGATAAGAGTGACCAGCCTCACTCATCCCTGAGTGCCATTACGTGAGCAAGAAACCCCAGCCATCCCTTGGATATAATCCTTGACAGGTTCAGTCCGACAGAAACGCTGTAATTACTCACTGAACCACCAGGCGCCAAAGTTTGGTTATATTGTTACCATCCAGCGTGTACCGGAAACCATTTGGTTTGTCACTTAATGTAGAGTCACCGACAGGCAAAAGGAAGGGGAAAGAATGAAGGAAAGAAAGACTGAAGAGGGATTGTAAAGTCATCCGTAGGCAGAAGGACGAGGAAAGAATGAAGGAAAGAAAGACAGAAGAGGATGGAAGGAGAGAAAGACAGAACAGGATGGAAGCAAAGAAGGATGGAGGAGAGGAAACGGCAGACACCCTAGAGCAGCACTACATCGAGTGATTTGATGGTGAGCGCCCCCACCTACCACAGATATATATATATATATATATATATATATATATATATATATATATATATATATATATATATATATATATATATATATATATATATATATATATATACAGGTAATACATCTGAGCTTGTGTCAATAGGTAGATTGGTAGTTTGATAGGTAGGTAGGTAGGTACGTGCCACCAATGTCTAGAATGTTTGCCACCAGTGTCGGGTATCGTAGAGTAACGTTGATTACTGTTGTTGCCAAATGTAGATAATAATCGTAGCTTAGGAGCTGAGATTGTAGTAGTAGATTGGCGAGGCACCTACGCCACCAGTAGAGGTAAAGATTCGTGAGGCGTTGGATAGCGTGGAGACTGTGTATTTATACGTTTTCTCTCTCTCTAGTCTCGAGGTGGGTCTTTCTCCATATCACTTCCTTCTCTGTCTATCCTGTATCGTAAGTGTAGGTGTGGTAGAGACACTTTGGGGTTAAGGGGTTTTATTGTGACAGTTACATTGTTCACTGCATACCCTTGCAGTTGTGTAACGGACAGAGTGACGTGACCCACTGATACAGGGCGACAGATTATCTTTTACTTGCTGCAAATCTCCTGCTCCATCTCCTGCTCTCCCCAGTCTCTTTCACCTACTGCTGACTCCTACACCTGATTTCTGGGTATACAGGTAAGTTACCGCATGGTTTCCGGCCTGCTGATGTGTGTGTGTGTTCAGTGTCTAGCACGTTTCTGTCACGTGGCTAACTGGCTTCCGTGAGTTGCATCGTGTGTTTGACATACATCATGTGTTTTGACATTCTTGGTAGTCTAGGGCCATGGGATGTTTCCGTTTCCTTTTCCTGATCCACGTGCTTATTACATATTTTGCTAGTGTTACAGTGTCACGGGGGGATGTGAATTTATGAATTAAAATTACTGGATGTTACTTGAAAATAGAGACAAGGAACTGACTTGTGAAAATCAAGTAGTAAGTTTTACTTTATTTTGGCTTACTTTGCCGATTCTCTAAGGACGAGAATTTATAAACTTTCTCAACGGTACACAGCAGAGACTAATTACTCACGAGTGCTGTTTGTTAGTACTGTTAGCCTCTTGAGAAAGTGACTCCACCCCTGACAATCAATAACTAATGCTAATAATAATAAACAGGTTCTTGTCGGTGCTTAACTCCTGGCAGGCACAATGGATGTAAATTTGATACAAAAGAACTGGCCTAAGTACCAGTTATTAATATTGTAAGGAATTTGTGCAAACTGGGAGCGGCAACTAAAATAAGCTTAATGTGGAGAAATAAAACACGAGTCTAATTACATTAAGCTCAAAGAAAAGAACTGTAAATTTATTGATTACAATAAAATAAATTTATGTTATATGAATCTCAAAATAAATTCAAAAGGGGAATTTCATGGTTGCTAGGGGACTCATGAATTCAAATAACAAGAGAATACACTCACTTGCTCATTCAAAAGCTAATTAAACTTAAGCCTAGAAAAGCGAACAGAAATACTAGTCAGTGGAGGGGAGCCAAAACGAAAGTCTGGGCAGCTGTGATGAACACCAACGCTGCTATTTGCTCCAAGCTCGCTTTGCCAATCACCGTCTAGGTGGAGATTCAGGAATTTGCTGTACAAGAGACGCTGCTCTACGCTGGTCACAAAACGATCCTATTCTCGCGACGATCCTGAGCTGACTGACTTCAAACGGAGAACAGAGGCAAGTGCTGGCCGTGTTCGCCGGAAATAGGCGTGGCCTAACTTCAACGGTCAACGGAAGGAAAGTGAACGATATAGGCTCTCAGTAAATCACTCAGTGAAAGCACTAATGTCGCGGATAAGAATGGTCACTTGTGAAACAGTGACAAATGTACTGTAAACCATCCCGATCGAAGTGAATACGAGGACGGTTGAACTGAGTGATGCCCAGTGGGAATTCCACTAGAGTTCGTGGTTTTCTCATTAAAGTACAATGTCACGAATTTATATAAATATGCTCATGCGAAATCGTGACATACAAGCTGTGCTATGACTATATTAATGCCTATATGTATTACATATTGTGCTATGACTATATAAATGCCTATGTTTGTACACGTTCCTTCGAAAAGAACCGGAGAGTTGGAGTGCTGCAATGCTTCGTAAAGTGTGTGTGTGTGTGTGTGTGTGTGTGTGTGTGTGTGTGTGTGTGTGTGTGTGTGTGTGTGTGTGTGTGTGTGTGTGTGTGTGTGTTTAAAAAGCTAGGTAAAGCAAAAGCCAAGCATATATACAAGAGAGGAGTAAGAGGCTTGTAAAATATCAAATTATATGAATGAAAAGTTGAGGGGATGGGGAAGCTAAGAATAAGGTAGGTGGGGAAGGGAAGAGAACTGAATAATCGTAGTGAGAGAGAGAGGAAGGGGTAGGGTAAGGGTGGTGATGAGGGCTGTTATTAACACTGTTGTGAAGGGGCGCCTGCATGAGGGTGAGAGGGAAATTAGATTAGGGTGTGAGTGTAATGGAGATAAGGCCATGAAGAGAAATGAGTACATGACACAGGGAGAGGGAGTTGGTGCGAGGGAAGTGATCACTACAAAGGGGAGGGAGTAAAGAAGAAAAGGGGCTGAATAGCAGTGTTCGAAATACGACCGTGTATTGTTGGGGATGGGAGGTCATCACCTTTGACAGTGGCGGGCTTTCAAATTGAGGATCGAAGGCGGGGGGGGGGGGTGCTGGGCGAACCCTTTGCTGTTGTGTTCTTTAATCTCTTTCTTTTTTTTTTTTCTTTTTTTCAGGTCAGTATGTGCCCATATGCAGTGGGTAATGGATACTACAGCACATTTCAAAAGCTCATGAAGAATTATTCCCTGTATCATAGACATTTTTTTGTGCTAAATATGTATGGTGTTTCTTCTATCCTGAATCGATAGCATTAAGGATTTTTTTTTTTTTAATGAAATAAAAAGTTGGTTAATAAAATCTGCTTATCTCAAGTGTTTCCATTATATAAAATCTCACCACAGAACGAAGCTAGGGTGGCTAAAAAATGATCTCGTAACATGTTTTCGGACGTTATTACAAACTTAGCCACTTGAGTCTTATTCACAGCTTGATGAACATGGTTAGTATGATGCAAGTGAATCCTTATGTCTCCTAACTCTGAAAATCGTAATGGTTACGTTTCTATTCACTTTCTGAATGAGCATTTAAGTAAAATAAAATACATCCATCGCAAGGATAATGAAAACATCTTATATGAGGATGGTTTTTCTTGTTTTAACCCCCGCATGTCGAACACTGCTTAAAAGAGCAATGAAAGGTAGGCAATGTATTAATGGAGAGTATTTATTCTAATGCCATATGGGAAAATGAATATGTGGCGCTTGGAAAGGTACCGTTGTGGGTGCAGTGGAAATGATGACTCAAAAAAAGAATATGGAAAAGCAAGGACAGAAAATGGAAAAAGTGAGGAAATTGTTCCGAAGGGAGCCATACAAGTCAGAGAAGGGACAACGGGAGAGTATTTGATCTAAAAATAAAATGCCAGTGGGGTGGTGTGACCAGGACGAGAGAGAGAGAGAGAGAGAGAGAGAGAGAGAGAGAGAGAGAGAGAGAGAGGGAGAGAGAGAGAGAGAGAGAGGGAGAGAGAGAGAGAGAGAGGGGCGTTCTACCAAAAAGAAAAGATTTTTGGTCCTTTTCTGCTCTCTTTTCCGTACCATAGTTGTAGAGACGAAAATACTACAATCCTATATCGTTCCCATAGCGGTGCTTGGTGACTAGCATCCCATGCTCGTATTAATCTCTTGCTATAACTCAGTATTCAGTATCAATAAATAATTTTTGATAAAGAAGAAATAAACAAGTTTAAGGAGATGGACGAGAATTATGAGAGAAAAAAAAGAAAAAAAATGGCATATCTTTCTCGGTTCAAAAGTACCAGCAAAAACATTTTACAGTAACTTAACAGAATTCGGGAAAAATCTATAATCCTTTGATGTTTTCCAGTTACTGTTAGCAAATAAAGAAAAATATATATGATGTATTTGACTACAAATTGCCATATAACTGGTTGACAAAAAAATGCTAACCGAATTAAAAGTTGCGTGTCCCGTTAATAGTGTAGAGCCGCTTTTACCGCTGCCGTGTATTCAGCGGCTGACAAAAAATAAAAAATAAAAAAGTTAACAGAATTATCCGTTTTCGCTGAGGGGAGCTTCTGTGATTTAAATTAAATCGTCCCTGAAAACCTGAAATACAGAAAGAGTTTCTTTGTCCTCGGCAAAAATGTTAGTAGTAGTAGTAGTAGTAGTAATGGAGGTAGCAGCAGCAGCAGCAGTACCAAAGTGCAGCAGCAGTAGCCATAGCAGTAGCAGTAGCCATAGAAGCAGCAGTAGCTATAGCAATGGCAGTAGCGGCAGCAGTAGCAGTAGCAGCAGCAGTAGCAGCAGCTGCAGCAGCAGAGGCGCAGCAACAGCAGCAGCAGTAGGAATAGTTTTGTTGTTGGCCTGTTATTGTTATTTTTGTTGTTGCTCTTATTATTATTATTGTTATCGTTGCCCAGGGCTCAGCTGCATGTGAAGCCAGTGGCATATACACTAAAGTTGTCATTCTTCTGCAGTACATGACCCTCCTCTCAGAGAACAAGGGGTGAATTGAAGGACTTTTGTATAACCAGGCAGGGAAACCACCCAGTAGATAACGAAATCCCCACGTGAAGGTGTTCCCTTTCAACGCCTATGTTAATGGCGATAGTCTTTAACATTTTCCTTAATCTAAAGTCTTTTTTCAGAATGGCAAAACCGTCTCACGTTAGCCGAAATAATGCGTGGTTCAGATATATAACTCTTCTCTTGTACTTCACCGGGCTATTTCTCCTGTATTGCAGAGACAATTCAGACAGTGTTATTAGTATTTATCCTGCAGCATTATTTTCATTTCCTAATCCACTGCCACACCCAAGCCCACACCAGCAGACAGAACCGTTTTCCTAACATAATGACAACGCTTGATGAGTTTCTAGTGGAGTGTTATTTATGGACCACCTTCTGTAATGTACAGTAGGCAGTTCCTTGTCAAAAGAGGTAATGGACCTCCAGGAGAGAGTTTACCCTATTTGTCTAAGCAGTAAATATGTAGACTCAGGGGTAGGTCCCCGAGGAGATCCACTATACTCTTTTCACATTGACCTGGCCCAAAATTGACACCTATCCGTCTAGAATATTGAGCTATAACAAAAGAACATGGCGCTAGTCAAGGAAAAGTGATACGGGAAGGAATAAGGGCAGCAATATTGTTTTGCGCTGTCATCGAGTTTCGGGAAATAAGCTATAAAGGGCAAAAAATCTCCTCCAGGATAAGGTGAAAGAACCATAGCAAATAATAGCAAATACACAATCATTTCCCTCTCGTGGCTTAGATTTGTGTCTGTAAAACGAACAAGAGACATGGAAAGATTCAGCATTTACCATCCTTATCTTCAATGCGAACCAAAAAGACGGATGATAGGATTTCCTTTTCTAACATAATGCTGAAGAATAGCGTCTTTATGTGGTGACACTGATATGATCAGGCGGCGGAATTGCCCTGTTAAGCAGTCTCTCAATCCTCTCTGTCCCCCGAGGGGAGGATGGTGGACCGCAGCAAGAAGGCATTTTGGGTCTAAAATCCACAGGGTTCACGTCCAGATGAGCTGGGGTTGCAATACCTACTACTACCACTACCACTACTACTACTACTACTACTACTATACTACTACTGCTACTACTCTCGTATGTCCAAGACCTGTTTTTCCAGGACGAACAAGGGACCTTTGATGGATCTGAACTCTCCTCTCCATGTCCTTCCTGGCAAAACAATTGTTACCTACGACAGGGCTTTGACATCCGCGCTTCACTTTAACTTGACCTAACACTACTATGTCTCCATAATGAATGCTGAGTTTTAACAACACTTTAGGCTAATACGATAATGTGTTACTAGTCATGAAAAAATGCTATGGACAAATTGTAGAGCTGAAACACTGTCTTATCTGCCACTGAGCTACTGAAATAACCTGCTAAGGACGAAAATATGAGCCATGTGAATTTGAAACAATTACTTTAATTTTGTTTGTCCGAGTCTTGGTTCGGCTCTGAAACTTGGCTTGGTCTTCCTGGAAAAAGAATATCATCATTGTGACAAGTTGGAGATTAGTTTATATATATATATATATATATATATATATATATATATATATATATATATATATATATATATATATATATATATATATATATATATATATATATATATATATATATATATATATATATA
>NC_136994.1:7453961-7548961 GCF_032717465.1 Coenobita brevimanus | reverse complement strand
ACCTGTCAGGGTGACCCGATGGCACTTTGACAGGGCAGACTGGGATGGATTTAGAAATTATCTTGCTGATGTTCCATGGCAGTCTTTCTTCTCTAGTGATCCCAATTCTACCCAGTCCCACATTTGCGACTTAATACTAACTGGTATGGATTTATTCATACCAAGTCAACAATTCACTAAAAGATCAAACTCTCCAAAATGGTTTGATGGCAATTGTGCCAGAGCAACAGCCCAAAAGTCATTAGCATATAACTCTTACTTAAAATCAAAAACATCTGAATCACTCTCCCAATTTAAAATTGCTAGAAATCATGCAAAAGCTGTATTAAATCTATCTAAATCAAACTTTCTTCAAAAGCAAGCATCAAAACGACTTAACAACCCTAATGACAATGGAATATTCTGGTCAACTCTTAATTCTTTCAATAATAACTTTAACAAGTCATCTTCCATTCCCCCACTAAAATCTTCAGATGGCAATATTACAAATGACCCACGTGGGAAAGCAGATATCTTTGCTAGTACCTTTGCAAGAAACTCTACCATAGATGATACCAGCCAGAATGTCTCAGTACCGGAACTTGATTCTCCCTAAATTGCCCCACTTAAAATACAGACAAGATTCGTAAAATCCATCCTAGACAATTTACCTACCAACAAAGCTCCAGGCCCAGATGGAATTCCGCCAATTGTTTTGAAAAAGTGTTCCCCTGAACTTGCCTCTGTCCTAGCCAAATTATTCAGACTATGCATACGTACTTCTTTATTTCCAAATTCATGGAAAGAAGCCAATATCCACCCAGTTCCGAAGAAAGGAAGTTCGTCTGACCCCTCCAATTACAGACCAATAGCTGTCACAACCTCTCTTGGTAAGGTATTTGAAACTTAAATTAATAAGCATATTGTTAAACATCTTGAATCCAACAACTTAACTAGTGATAGACAATACGGTTTTCGCCACGAAAGATCCACCATTGACATACTCAATCTCTTAACTCATACCATCCATCAATCAATTGATCTTTTTGGAGAAACTCATGCAGTAGCTCTTGATATCTCTAAAGCTTTCGACAGAGTATGGCACCGTTCCCTGCTGTCCAAACTCCCTTGCTATGGACTAACGTCTTTTGTTCCTTTGATTTCTTCTTATCTTAGTGACAGGAAAATAAGAGTAAAAGTAGATGATGTATATTCGAATTTCCACTCAATTAACGCTGGCGTGCCGCAGGGATCAGTTCTGGCGCCAACCCTATTTCTGGTTCATATTAATGATCTCTTATCTGTCACTCATAATCCTGTTCACTCATATGCAGATGACTCAACTTTACATAGTTCATTCACACTCAGACATCCATTTACAAAGTCTAATATCTCTACCTCCCAACTCAGTACAGCCATCTCCATAAATCAAGATCTAGCTACAATCAGTGAATGGGGACAAAACAACCTTGTCTCTTTTAAAGCTAGTAAAACTAAATATATACAGTTTACTAATAGACAGATATTGCCAGATTCGTACATTACCTTCAGTGCTACTAATATTCCCATCTCCAAAAGTATTGAAATTCTTGGTGTCTCACTTAACAGTGCCCTCAGCTGGACCTCTCATGTCAGATCACTTGCTAAAACCGCCTCAAAAAAACTTGGATTATTGTACAGAGTCCGTAACTTCTTCGCCGATGAGCAGTTAGCTATAATTTATAAGAGTCATGTGCGCTCTCAGCTTGAATATTGCTCACCCTTGTGGAATGGTTGTGGAGAGGTTGCATTAAGACAACTAGACAAAATTCAGAATAAAGCTGTTAGAATCATTAACAACCCTGCCATTACATATAAACTACCTCCCCTGCAAGTAAGAAGGAATGTTGCCTCCCTTGCATTATTTTACAGATATTTTTTTGGCAAATGCTCAGACGAAGTTGCGTCCATATGGTGCCACCTCTCCATGCCTTCCCTCGTGCTACACGGGCATCTGGTAGCGCTCATGACTGGAATGTCACTCAACCATATTGCAGAACTTCTGCCTATCAGAATTCTTTCATTCCCCGAACTGCATCTCTCTGGAACTCTCTTCCCCAGAGTTGTTTTCCTCCAAATCTCAACCCACAACTGTTCAAGTCTGTTACAGATATTTTATGAATAGAGGACACAAGTAATCTGGTGTATGGATTATTTTTTTTCCCCCATTTGTTTTTCCTTCCTCCGTTCTGTTATTTAAAAAAAAAAAAAAAAAACTAGGTTCCTGTGAAACATGAATGCAGTGGCTGACGATGCCATTCTCCCGCAGTTCACCATTCTGTTATCGGTGCACGGAAATAGCTGAAGGACATTCGTATAACCAGGCAGTTAGGCCACCATGTTATATCGGTGCCACCACAAGAAGGCGTCCCTCTCTAGCACCACTGGATATCGTAAAGTAGAATGATAGCGGTGTTATGTAAAAGAGTGATGAAGTAAAATTAATGATGCTGGGTGAGACTGGTGAGGCGGCAAGATTAACTGATGAACTATGATGCAGTTTGGTGGAGCAGCCTTACGTAACAAAGGGGAATGAGACACCGCTGAATGAGTTCTAGGAAAAAATGTTACGGTAATTATATTTTTGGGTAATGTGATCGTTTATGGTTTCACGCAGCACACATATGCATACATACATATTCATTGCACCCCCCCCCCGCGCTCACACACACACACACACACACACACACACACACACACACACACACACACACACACACACACACACACACACACACACACACACACACACACACACACACACACACACACACACACACACACACACACACACACACACACACACACACACACACACACACACACACACACACACACACACACACACACACACACACACACACACACACATTACTGCAAATACCAAGAATATTATTGTTGCAACAGCAGCTAGACCATATCAAGATTATACACCCAACGTATTATTGGCACAGTCGGATCAAAGCTTTGCTTACCTTCACATTTATGACGCGTCCGCAACTTTTCATCCCTGACGCATCATACCAAGCAGAAACGTCTGTGGCCAAAAATGCATACAAGTACCAAGAGCCGTGTTTATAAACCCTCTCAGGCTTGTGTTTAAGATCGTTTGCATATACGATTGGCCTTACTCATAGAGTTCTCTATCATTTCAGTCAAATTACAGTGAAATACCGCAGTGACGAAAAACAAACGGATCTGCTTTAACCGCTACCCATTATGGGGGCTTGAATAACAGGGTAAGATCTACTATAAATAAAATGCGATTCCAAACGTTCCTCAAATCATTCACTTTCTGGTTGCCTGAAAGCCCCCATCATGTCGAAGGTTAAGGTTATTAATGATGTGTTAGGTTCACTACACGCCAGAGTTTTTAAAATCTATCGGTTCACGATACATAGTACAAACATCCTCAAGTTTTTATTCATCGCCCATTGCTTTTCCTATCCACTTTTACACTCATTCTTTCACTGTTAGTATCCGTCTCACTCTTCTTAATGCTCCTCTTTGTTTTATCTTACGCAGTTATATGATCATCACACAGTTCTTTACATTACTTTCTGTCAAGTCTCGTACACATGCCAGGATCTTCCCCTCTAGTACGGTAGCACGTAATCAACTGAACTGTCAACATTAACCACAGTTTCCCTAAACCTTATGCATTTGTGCACTTCTTTGTGCTTAAAATACTAATTACCTGTGCACAGTTTTCTGTCCTGACACAAGTTCTTTAGCTAACATCAATTTAATTTTCTACTGGCATACTTGGGCTACACATTAAACCATTCATAATACGTATACTAACTTTGTCTTTCAGGTCATGCATTGGAAACTTGTGTTGTTTCACTCTTCACAGTTAGTTCCCAAACCTCTCCTACTTTTCCATTCCCCTGTCATCACACAGTGCACATGTATTAAACAAAATCATTTCCATGGATAACTATAAAGTATATGATGTCAGTCAAAATTCTTTCAGGGTTACCCTCATTTAAAGAAATTATCACGGTAAGACCCTCAGGCTTCACATCCCGTTAAGACACTGCTCAGAGTACTTGTGTGTGGAATACTTTATTTTTTATTATAAAATTTTCTCTAGTCCATTCCTGACACTCGACAATCCTTCTACTTGCCGCACACCTTCACATATCACTAATTCGGAGCTAATTCGCACCGTATTGCCTTAACTCCCGGTTCAGATGTTCGGAAACTCCCCTACCTAATTTCTAGATGTCCCTATCGAATTTCAAGGTGTCCCAACCAAAATTCATGGTGTTCCAGTCGAGCAGGGCAGTACTCCCGAGGTGGATGGAAAGCTGATGACAGGGAGTGCTGGAGCTTCCGTTTCATCAGCCCTCAGGACTAGTTCCTGACCATCCCCCTTTGCTGAACTTTTTCAGTGACTCAGTTACACAGAGAGTAGGCCAGCATGCTCTCCAGTACAAATTTCTCTAACTATCTTCATCAACCTACATGCACAGTACACACTACACTTCCTATTCAAAATTTAACTCAAAATGGCGTCTCTTTACCAAGCCTCGGAGTCCCCAGGGGGGGGGACCATAAATGCCCCCACCATCCGCCCCTCTCCCGGTGATGACTCGAGGTGCCTGGAACCACTGTCTGACTCTCTTCTTCTTCATTTCTGCAACATTCGCGGCCTTTCCTCTAACTTTCGCTCTGTTGAGCACCACCTCTCCTCCTCTAAACCTCACCTTCTTTTTCTAACTGAGACTCAGCTGTCTGAGGCAACCAACAGCAAACCCTTTTCTGTATCCTCCTACTTTCTCTATACTCATTTCAAAGCCAAAGGTGGCTGTTGTGTATATATACGCAACGACTTATCTTGCTCTCGTGTTCCTGAACTCGATTCTTCTGAATTCTCTACACTCTGGCTTCGGCTTTCCTGTCATTCTCTGACTAAATATATCTGTGCTGTTTACTTATCCCCTAATTCTACTGACTATCAAAAATTCTTCGACTATCTTACTTCTACGATGGAACACATTCTATCCATTTCTCCTTTCTCTGAAATCTCCATTCTAGGAGATTTCAATGTTCACCACCACCTTTGGCTCTCCTCTCCTTTCACGGATCCACCTGGTGAACAAGCCTACATCTTTTCTATCCTTAATGACCTAGAGCATCTTGTACAGCACCCTACCCGTATCCCTGATCGCCTTGGAGAGAGCTCCAACATACTTGACCTCTTCCTCACAACTAATCCTTCTGCTTACTCTGTTAATCTTTTCTCTCCGTTGGGCTCCTCCGATCACAACCTTATTACCTTAACCTGTCCTATCACTCTGGTACGGCCTGTGGACCCTCCAGGGAACCGTCGTCTATGGCATTTTGGAGCCGCAGACTGGGAGGCCCTCAGGCAGTACTTCTTTGATTTTCCCTGGAATGATTATTGCTTCCATGGCCGGGAGCCATCTGAGTGTGCCTTGCGCATTACGGATGTTATTCTCTCGGGCATGGAAGCATACATTCCTTTCTCATATCCTTTGACTAACGCAAGAAAGCCTTGGTTTAATCACGCTTGTTCTAATGCTGTCCGCAACAAGGAGAGGGCCTACAAAAGGTACCGGAGCCAACCCACCCCTGAATCACATCATCTTTACGTTTCTGCCCGGAATCGTGCTAAATCTGTTCTTCGCTCTACTAAAAATAATTTCATCCATACTAAATGCTCTCAACTCTCCAACTCGAATTCTTCCCGCTCCTTCTGGCACCTTGCCAAAAATCTTTCTAACAACTTTACCTCATCATCCTTCCCTCCTCTTTTCTACTTTGATGGCTCTGTAGCTATTTCTTCTACTGATAAAGCAGATCTCTTAGCACAGACTTTCTCCTCCAATTCCACCTTAGACGATTCCGGTGCTGTTCCTCCATCTCTTCCCCCCTCTGACTTACTCATGGCTGACATTAAAATTTCTTCAGTTGATGTATTTTCTGCCATCACTGGCCTCAGTACTAACAAGGCATATGGGCCTGATGGGGTGCCTCCTGTTGTTCTTAAGAACTGTGCTTCTGTGCTTACACCCTGCCTAGGCAAACTCTTTCGCCTTTGCCTGTCAACTTATACCTTTCCTTCTTGCTGGAAGTTTGCTCTCATTCAGCCAGTCCCAAAGAAGGGTGACCACTCCCAACCCTCCAACTATCGTCCAATTGCTTTAACGTCCTGTATTTCAAAAGTTTTCAAGTCAATTCTTAATAGAAAAATTTTAAGGCATCTTTCCTATCACAACCTTCTTTCCGATCGTCAGTACGGATTCCGACAGGGACGCTCCACTGGCGATCTTCTCACCTACCTTTTAGACTCCTGGTCATCCTCCTTTCGGGACTTTGGTGAAAGCTTTGCCATTGCTCTTGACATCTCAAAGGCTTTCGATCGAGTCTGGCATAAATCTTTAATTTCCAAACTGCCCGCCTACGGTTTCTATCCTTCTATCTGTGCCTTCATCGCTAGCTTCCTTTCTGGTCGTTCTATAGCCGCTGTTGTAGACGGACATCGTTCTCCTAGATCTATCAACAGTGGTGTTCCTCAGGGCTCTGTCCTATCACCAACTCTCTTCCTTTTATTCATCAATGATCTTCTAAGCTGTACATCTAACCCTATCCACTCATACGCTGATGACTCCACCCTTCACCTTTCCATTCGGTTCCCGCAACGCCCATCTCAACAGTTACTTCAACAAACAAGGGATGAGGCTATGGCACACCTAATGTCTGACTTGGCTCGTATCTCTGGCTGGGGTAAAAATAATATGGTTGTTTTTAATGCATCTAAGACTCAGTTCCTACACCTATCAACCCGACAAAATCTTCCACAGGTATACCCACTAATGTTTAATAATATTCAGCTTAATCCTGCATCATTCTTGAACATGCTTGGGGTTTCATTTACTCGGGACTTATCTTGGAAAGATCATATTACATCTCTTGTAAAATCTGCTTCCAAGAGATTGGGTGTGCTAAGCCGACTCCGCTCTTTCTTTACCCCTGCACAATTGTTGACTCTATACAGGGGTTTTATCCGCCCCTGTGTGGAGTACAACTCTCATGTGTGAGGAGGCTCCCCACATACAGCTCTTCTCAATAGGGTGGAGTCAAAGGCTTTTCGTCTCATTAACTCTCCTCCTCTTACTGACTCCCTTCAACCTCTGTCTCTTCGCCACACTGTTGCATCTTTATCTCTTTTCTATCGCTACTTTAATGGTCACTGCTCCTCTGAACTGTCTGCTTGCATTCCTCCACCTCTACGACGGGCGCGTAGCACCCGTCTGGCAGCAAACTCTCATCCCTTTTCAGTCCAACTCTCTAATGCAAGAGTTAACCGTTACTCCCAGTCCTTCATTTATGCAACAGGTCAGCTCTGGAACTGTCTCCCTCTATCTGTATTTCCTGCTGCCTATGATTTCCAGTCTTTCAAACGCAGTGTGTCCAGGCATCTCAAAATGATCGGATCTTGAATTTGGCTCTCTGTTGTGTTTTGTTTTTCTCTTGGAGGGAACTGTTACTGCGGGCTCATGGCCTTTGGTTCCTTCTTCCTCGCATAAAAAAAAAAAAAAAAAAAAACAGGATATTAGTCACCCGAGGAGAGAATGCTGCAGACAAATATTAGGCGGGCTTTTGTTCGGACTGTAAGCTTTCGTTTTAGACTCTATTAATTTCACCTTATGGAAAAGACATCAATTGTTAGACTAATTTTTGTCCTGTACTTCTGTTATTTGCTTTTCTAATTTAATCTATGTATAAGAGGTTAAATATTAGACGGATTTTTATCTCCTACTGTGCACTTTCCTTCCCGACTATCTTTTTTCTAATTCCGCCTCCTTCCCCCTTATTCTTCTTTCCTAACCCAGTCTCCAGGGAGGGAAGAAATGCTCCTCCGCCTCGTGTGTGTTAATGTGGGAACCCTGGCGACTACTGATGAGGCGCCCTGTTATGCTAGGCTGTTGAGGGAGACGTGCTGAGTTGCGCCTCGTTAGTCAGCATGGGTTTCTATTCACTCTTTCTTTGTGTGCTTCTCCTGGTTACTTGTCTGTATTATCTTTACTAATACGTCTACCATACCCTACATACGTTTTTTTTTTTAAATTAATTCCTCTCTCTCTCTCTCTCTCTCTCTCTCTCTCAATATATGTATGTTAGCTTATACTCTTTTATCTTCCCTCATATAACTACCAAGCACTTCTACCCTAGCGTGAATACTGAGATGGAAAATGCGACAAAATTTAATTACTCCAAATAATTATATGTTATGAAGATTTGTTCATGGGGAAAATTGGTTAAGATCCTTTATGAAAATCGTCCCTGATATACCGGTATATATATTCTTTATTATGTGAGGGTCCTTCTACGGCTTAACTAATTAATCCCTTCATTACGATAACGCATTTATTATAGTATTACTGAAACTTGCCTGTTGTGCACTTAGACGTAACACCTTCCTTTGAAATGATTATAGAGAAAGTATGAGGAAACAGAGTAAAGGTCTTGCACAGTGGCCTGAGTTAGGTAAGACTTGCTGAAGAGAAGGTAATCGCCTAAGTCAGCTGAGATTCAATGTAGAAAATGTGATGATTAGCGCGCGGGAGAGAGAGAGAGAGAGAGAGAGAGAGAGAGAGAGAGAGAGAGAGAGAGAGAGAGACAGACAGACAGACAGAGAGACAGAGAGACAGAGACAGACAGACAGAGTGTGTGTGTGTGTGTGTGTGTGTGTGTGCGTGCGTGCGTGCGTGCGTGTGTGTGTGTGTGTGTGTGTGTGTGTGTGTGTGTGTGTGTGTGTGTGTGTGTGTGTGTGTGTGTGTGTGTGTGTGTGTGTGTGTGTGTGTGTGTGTGTGTGTGTCTTTTGGGGTGGTGGTTAGAGAGTATCTGCCAGACTGCCAGACGAAGGTGGAGAATGGGAGAGACAGGAGAAGGGTGCATGCGGAGCAGTATCTCAATGTGTGAGAGGCCCGGCAACCTGATATGCTCATCATTCACTAGTACACACTTTTCGCCTTTTTTAAAAATTGTTTGGCATGATAAATATGAAATTTTGGGCGATTTTTAAGAGGCTGCCAGAAAATTTCGTCTGTACTCTCTGTACAAACGAGGCAAATGTTTTAGAATCTCATGTAAGAAACAGGTTGTCACTAAAACAAGGGCTTGCACATATGTCTGGGTCTGCACATGTTATGCACTCTAAGATGACTGCGTAAACCAAAACACCTTGAAATCACCTAAACCATTTTCATCATACATCTGCGCCTATCTGAAGGATTATTTGCCACAGAAGTACTGATATGATCTACACTCAAATGAAATTATACACTGGAGACGAGATAAAAAAAAAAAACACAATTTCCACATACTGTAAATTAAGAACTCCCCTCCGTGTCACCTGCCGTGTCACCCTCACTGGTTTCCCTAACCCGCTGCACCCCAATTACTTTCATTTTTCAGTTCAACATCTTCCTCCTGTTATATCATCGACAACATCATTACTAAACTCTATCCACTTTAACTTGGTATCATTATTCCTCACTTTGTTGATATCCTTCACATCTTTTATTCTAATCGTCTTTCTCCACTTCCTCCCTCTGGTCATCCATCATCACAATTACTTTCATCTTTTAATCATTCCTCTCCATTTCCTCCCTCTCACCACCCTCGTCACAACCTCTCTCTTCTAATCACCACTCTCCACTTCCTCCCTCCACCCCTCATCACAATCCCTCGCTTCTAATCATCCCTATCCACTTCCTCCCTCTCGCCACCCCTCATCACCTCTCCCAGCCTCTCAGTTAGTTGCTCCGTTTAGGTTATTTACTCCTTCCCTCGTTTCCTCTCCTGCCACCTAGATTAACCTCATTGTTCCCGGCCGTCACGGGTGCCAGCCTCACTATTTTCCTGCAAGCCAATATCTGGATTTGATTCAGATTTCTCCAGAGGGTCTCAGATTTCTGTGCTGGGTAAGGGTGATGTTATTACAGTCTACACTAATTGTATGACCCTCTCCACTTCCTCCATCTCGCCACCCCTCATACCCCCCGCTTCCTCTGTCTCTACAGTATTAGTTAGGAAATGAGGAGACTGAAGGAACAGATGAAATGTCTCCTCTCCAGGTCAATATCCAGACATGATTATAGTGTCCAATCGGCCCTGACATATTACTAGTAATTGGAAATACATTTTTGCTAAAATAATGTGGAACGTTTTATATACATGAGCACACACACACACACACACACACACACACACACACACACACACACACACACACACACACACACACACACACACACACACACACACACACACACACACACACACACACACACACACACACACAGATTATATAGATAGATAGATAGATATAGATATATAGAAATAGAGGGAACGGGGATCGTGTTGAAAGAAGCCTGATTGATTGCGTGCTAGTAGAGAGGTCGATGATGGGAATGGTTGCTGATACGAGGGCTGTGAGAGGACGATGTGGAGGTCTGTCAGATCATATGATTGTGGTATGCAAGGTCAAGCTGAAAGGAGTGAGGTAGATCAGGAGAGAGAGAAGCAGTCAGGGAGAAAGACTGAAAGTTGAGAAGCTGAGGATCAAAGAAATGGCAGATGAATACAGGACCAAAGTAGAGGGCGAGTTAGAATTACTGAATTGGAATGAAATGGATCTGGACAGACTGTGGAATGCATATAGGGATTGCTTAGTTAGGAATGCTAAAGCGGTATGTGGTGTGGCAAGAGTAACAACAAAGAAGAAAGGTACGGTATGGTGGGATGAGGAGGTAAAGAGAGCGGTGGAGGAAAAGAGGAAGAAGTGGCTAAAGTGGTTACAGGATAGGGGTTCAGTTGAAGTAAGAACTGAATATGTTGAGAGCAAGAAGCACGTAAAGAGATTAGTGAAGAGGAAAAAGAAAAAGGTAAATGAGGATCTAGGAAGAAAAATGAATGCGAACTACTCTGAAAATAGAAAGTTATTCTGGAAAGAGGTGCGGAAATGTAGAAGTGAAAGCGATAAGATATGGGATGGTGTGAAGGATGCAGGTGGTAGATTATTAACCCATAGAGATGAAGTAAGCACCAGATGGAAAGAATATTTTGAAAGCCTGATGAATGGGGATAGAGTGAGCAGAGCAGCTGTAAACATGACTGGTTTTGGGGGTGTGCAGAGAAGGAATGCAGTGCCAGGAGACGTGACACTCGCACAGGTGAAGAGTGCTGCGAAGCGGCTGAAAAATGGGAAAGCAGTTGGGGTTGATGAGGTGTATGCAGAGATGCTTAAATGTAGTGGAGAGAATGGAATGAAGTGCTTGTTGGAGATATGTAAGAAGGCATGGATGAGTGAAACTGTGCCTGCAGAGTGGAAAAAGGCTGTGATTGTACTCCTGTACAAAAATAAAGGTGAACGAATTGAGTGTAAGAATTATTGTGGCATAAGCTTACTGAGTGTGGTAGGGAAGGTATATGGAAGAATTATTATAGAGAAAGTAAGAGAGATATCAGAAGTCCTAGTGAGTGATGAACAGGGTGGCTTTAGGAGTGGCAGAGGATGTGTGGACCAAATATTTGCAGTGAGACAGATAGTAGAGAAGGCTTGTGAGAAGGACCATAAGGTGTTTATGGCATTCATGGATCTGGAAAAGGCATATGACAAAGGGGACAGAGAAGGATTGTGGAAAGTTTTGTGCATGTACGGTGTAAAGGGTAAGCTGTTAGGTGCCGTCAAGAGTTTTTATGATGGTTGTGAAGCATGTGTCAGGGTTAATGGGCATCTAAGTGAATGGTTCACAATCAGTGTGGGCGTGTGACAAGGTTGTGTGATGTCCCCATGGTTGTTCAATGTATATATGGATGGGGTGATGAGAGATATGAAAACACGAGTAATGGAGAGAGGGATGTCACCGGTAATGAATGGTGATGGATGGAATATCTCAAATTTGTTGTATGCTGATGATGCAGTACTGCTTGCAAGTACCGGACAAGAACTTGGTAGGCTTGTGCAGAGTTTTGCTGATGTCTGTAAGCGTCGTGCCTTGAGAGTAAATGTAGAAAAGAGTAAAGTGATGGTTATTGAGAGAGAAGGTGACTCCCAGTGCAATGTAACAGTGAATGGAGAGAGACTGGAATTGGTGAGAGGGTTCAAATACCTGAGTACAGTGATAAAAAAGAGAGGAAAATGTGCAAAAGAAGTTGAAAGTAGAGTGACACAAGGAAGTAGCTGGTGCAATGAAAGCCTTGATAAGAAACAGAGGCTTGAGTGTTGCAGCTGCACGAGGCTTACATGAAGGAGTGTTAGTGCCAACTTTAACATATGGATGTGAGACTATGATGTGGCATGAAAATGAAAAGTCAAGAGTAAGAGTAGTGGAGATGGGACTGCTGAGGAATGTATGTGGAGTACAGAGTGTGGATAGGATACTAAATAATGTGATTCGTGAAAGATGCGGAGTGAGGAAGTCGGTGGACACCAGAATTGAAGAGAGTGTACTGAGATGGTATGGTCATGTGGAGAGAATGTATAACAATAGAGTGGTGAAGAAGGTATATCTGAGCGAATTCGAAGAAGGGAGGAGGCGAGGTAGGCCAAGGAGAAGGTGGAGAGATATGGTGGATGAGTGTGTGAGGAAGAGAGGTATGGAAGTTGGTGAGGCTAGGGAACTGACAGGAGATCGAGCTGGCTGGATGAATTTTGTGAGGAGATATGCATGATCTGGGATTTTTGGCACCCTTTTTTAACGTGGTAGCGTCTGGATTGACTCTGTCGGATACGATATGTGAAGCTACAGAACGTGGTGAATATTTTTGGCGTATCCGATAGAGCCAGGATTCCGGGGGCTTGAATGATGAGTGAATTGAAGCGTGGCCCATTGGATTGGGCAATTTTGGGCTGTCTGGACATTGCTACTCCTCACCCTGCCCTTGGGTGGGAAAGGAGGTCCGGATGATGATGATGATGATGATATATATATATATATATTTTTTTTTTTTGCGAGGAAGAAGGAACCAATGGCCATGAACCCGCAACAACAGTTCCCTCCAAAAGAAAAACAAAATACAGGCAAAGAGCAATTGTATAATTTCTCAGATCCTGTAATCCATCCACTCATTCTCCCTCTGACAACAGTTGGCAAAATGAACTTCTGAGAAGGCATGGTGAAGCATCGTAAAGGGAAGTAATACTAGACTGGGCGAGGCAATGAATATAATTAATCAAAAGTAAGAGGTAGAAGACAGAAAGATACTATTCTCAGAAGAGGTGAGGAGGGTGTCATTTAAGAAGATGAAGCGAAAAGAGAGCGTGAAGAAACTGGTTAATGAAGGGGCTCTGTGAGAATGGGAGAAGATGAGACTGATGAGATCGTTCTCGTGTTCATTTAACCTGGATGTAATCACGGTCTGAGTGGAGACTAGAGGAGCAGAGTGTTGGGTTACGAGATCCAAGTGAGGGGAGGGGGGGTTCAGGACATCCAGTCATACCCTGTTTTAGTAATGCCATTTTTTTTTTTTTTTTCCGAGTAGCAGAAGAAAAAATAGCTGTCTTTTGTTGTTCCATTCAGATCCTCTTCCCGCCTATTTGAACCATGCAATTAATTTTTGTAAACTGTCAGAAGAAAAAAGCTGCCTTCCATTATAGAGACTGCTAACGTGTCTCAAAATTTACTAAGGATCACTGAAAGGATAAAACAACCCATGTTATTGTACAGAGTCCGTAACTCGTTCATTGACGAGCAGTTAGCTAAAGTTTATGAGTCATGTGCCCTCTCAGCTAGAAAACTGCTCACCCTTGTGGAGTGGATGTGGAGAGGTTGCATACAACTAGACAAAATGAAGAACAAATCTGTTGAAATTATTAATAACCCTGCTATTATAAATAAGCTACCTCCCCTACAAGTAAGAAGGAATGTTGCCTCCCTTGCATTATTTTACAGATATTTTTATGGCAAATGTTCAGACGAAGTTACGTCCATTGTGCCACCTCTCCATACCTTCCCTTGTGCTACACGGGCATCTGGTAGCGCTCATGACTGGAATGTCACACAGTCATGTTACAGAACTTCTGCCTATCAGAATTCTTTTATTCTCCGAACTGCATCTCTCTGGAACTCGGTTCCCTGAAGTTGTTTCCCCCCAAACTTGAGCCTACAGCTGTTCAAGCCCAACTGTTGCAGGTATTTTATGACTGGAGGACGCCAGTAATCTGGTGTAAGGATAATTTTATTTTTTATTTTTTTTCCTTCCTTTGTTCTGTTATTTAAAAAAAATGTTCTGTAGTTCGTTCTTGTGTGATTTTATTCCCTTTACTGAGACCTCATATTAGACAAAAATAATTTGGACTCCCATTTGGCTCTATCCCCCCTCTCCACCACCAATACTATAGGATGGATATGCCCAAGCTAAGAACCATACTAACATAGGATGGTGTTGTGAGTGAAAGGTGAAATAGAGTTTGTAGTCGGTTTGATTCAGTCTAATGATACTGATTTATTCCCACAACTTGAATACTAAGTAGTGGTTGCGCGTAAATAGATGAGCCCTGGCCTGACGGAACTAGGCTACTCTCTCAGCTTCAGTACGAGGTCGTGACTGCATGACGTTTGATGACCCTTAATTGTGAGGTGGAAATAGTTGCCTTGTTACTGAAGTCGGTTTTGTTTGTTATTCTTTTTTCCTTTTTTCCCTGATGGAACTAGGACACTCCCATAACTTCAGTACTAAGTTGTGGTTGTATGACATTCGATGCGCCTTGGTTATGTGGTACGAATGAGACTCCTCTATAATAGTGAAATCGATTGGTGAAGACCATAAGTATCTAACCCCTCCAGTACGAAATATTTATCCTAAGCTGATTTAATCGTATGAAGACATCATGAATAAAAAAGAAACAAACACATTATTAAAACATCACTGGATTCAAGGAGTGAAAGGAGGCGAGGGAAAGCAACAAGGGTGTGGTGAAGAGGTATGCGAGTTAGGGTGGTGTGAGTTGAAGGAAGGGCAGCTTGATTGTGAAGGACAAGGTGATATGAGGCGAATTGATTGTGGCCACCCACACGAAAAATAACGCGTCTGGCTCTACTCAGAGAGACAGACAAGCATATATAGTTAAACAGGCAGACACAGACATATCAGGTGGTAAACTGGTACGCACAAATAGATAGATACATAAATAGACAGACATACAGACAGAGACACACAGACAGACAGACATACTGAGATAGATAGACAGATAGATAGACGGACTGACAAATAAACTGGCAGACACCGGGACAGAAACACATTCGAGCATCTTCCCCTGCCAACACGCTCCCCTGCCAGCTATCTCACTCTCAGCTGCAGATGGTGTCAGTGCCAACATTGCCGTGACAACAGTTGTACAGCCAGGGATGGTGGTACAGCCAGGGATGAAAGTTTGTCCAATATTTGACAACTTCTACATCTCTCTTCCCTCTAATAGCTAATATTCTTGACCTGAGAGGAGATTAGTGGGTTTCTCTATCCATCAATGATTCTCTTTGATATAATGAGTCAGGGAGGTAAGTAACGGGCATGCGCTAAGTGTGGTATAGGTCACTGGAATAGAAGACAAACTTTTGAAACTGGTTTAAGATCTCTCATTCGCTCTCTCGCTCTGCAACACTTTCTTACTGTATGCGGCGACGGAAGGTGTTACATACAAAATATTTCTGTGATGGCAATATGGGGTAAACAACACAAGCGCATGAGAAGGAAGAATACGCCATGTCGCTCAGGATGCGATGTGAAGCATGGAAGGCAGGAAACAATGCTGGCAGGCTAATTCGGCATGGGAAAGGAGATCTAAATGATAGTTATGATGATGACGATGATGATGATGTTGCTATTCCCCTGTTATGGCCACAGTGTTGAAATTCTTCTGTTATGGCCACGATATTGCCATTTCCTTTTATGGTCACAGTCTGCCATTTACCAGTTATGGCCAGTGTCGCCATTACCAGTTATGGCCAGAGTATTTTTGGCACATTGCCAAAAACCTTTCTAACAACTTTACCTCATCATCCTTCCCTCCTCTTTTCTACTCTGATGGTTCTGTAGCTATTTCTTCTACTGATAAAGCAGATCTCTTCGCACAGACTTTCTCCTCCAATTCTACCTTAGACGATTCCGGTGCTGTTCCTCCATCACTTCCCGCCTCTGACTTCCTCATGGCTGACATTAAAATTTCTTCAGCTGATGTATTATCTGCCTTCACTGGCCTCAATACTAACAAGGCATATGGGCCTGATGGAGTCCCTCCTGTTGTTCTCAAGAACTGTACTTCTGTGATTACACCCTGCCTAGGCAAACTCTTTCGCCTTTGTCTGTCAACTTGTACCTTTCCTTCTTGCTGGAAGTTTGCTCTCATTCAGCCAATCCCAAAGAAGGGTGACCACTCCCAACCCTCCAACTATTGTCCAATTGCTTTAACGTCCTGTATTTCAAAAGTTTTCGAGTCAATTCTCAATAGAAAAATTTTAAGGCATCTTTCCTATCACAATCTTCTTTCTGATCGTCTGTAAGGGTTCCGTCAGGGACACTCCACTGGTGATCTTCTCACCTACCTTTCAGACTCCTGGTCATCCTCCTTTCGGGACTTTGGCGAAAGCTATGCCATTGCACTTGACATCTCAAAGGCTTTCGATCGAGTATGGCATAAATCTTTAATTTCCAAACTGCCCTCTTACGGTTTCTATCCCTCTATCTGTGCCTTCATCGCTAGCTTCCTTTATGGTCGTTCTATAGCCGCTGTTGTAGACGGCCATCGTTCTTCTCCTAGACTTATCAACAGTGGTGCTCCTCAGGGCTCTGTCCTATCACCAACTCTCTTCCTTCTATTCATCAGTGACCTTCTAAGCTGTACATCTAACCCTATCCACTCATACGCTGATGACTCCACCCTTCAGCTTTCCATTCGGTTCCCGCAACGCCCATCTCAGCAGTTACTTCAACAAACAAGGGATGAGGCTATGGCACACCTAATGTCTGACTTGGCTCGTATCTCTGACTGGGGTAAAAATAATGTGGTTGTTTTTAATGCATCTAAGACTCAGTTCTTACACCTATCAACCCGTCAAAATCTTCCACAGGTATACTCACTAATGTTTAATAATATTCAGCTTAATCCTGCATCATCCTTGAACATGCTTGGGGTTTCACTTACTCGGGACTTATCTTGGAAAGCTCATATTACATGTCTTGTAAAATCTGCTTCCAAGAGATTGGGTGTGCTAAGCCGACTCTGTTCTTTCTTTACCCCTGCACAATTGATGACTCTATACAGGGGTTTTATTAGCCCCTGTGTGCAGTACAACTCTCATGTGTGGGGAGGCTCCCCACATACAGCTCTTCTCAATAGGGTGGAGTCAAAGGCTTTTCGTCTCATTAACTCTCCTCCTCTTACTGACTCCCTTCAACCTCTGTCGCTTCGCCACACTGTTGCATCTTTATCTCTTTTCTATCGCTACTTTAATGGTCACTGCTCCTCTGAACTGTCTGCATGCATTCCTCCACCTCTACGACGGGCGCGTAGCACCCGTCTGGCAGCAAACTCTCATCCCTTTTCTGTCCAACTCTCTAATGCAAGAGTTAACCGTTACTCCCAGTCCTTCATTTATGCAACAGGTCAACTCTGGAACTGTCTCCCTCTGTCTGTATTTCCTGCTGCCTATGATCTCCATTCTTTCAAACGCAGTGTGTCCAGGCATTTGGAAATAAATGTATCTTGAATTTGTCTCTCTCTTGTATTTTGTTTTTCTCTTGGAGGGAACTCTTATTGCGGCTCATGGCCTTTGGTTCCTTCTTCCTCGCATAAAAAAAAAAAAAATATCCTGCCCTCTTCTTTCAAGGATTTTTCCTCCCCCCTCCACCCACTGAATGTCCAGCCTCCAGCAAAAGTTCGACGACATTCCACGGACAACATAGTGTCCTGCCTTTCGTAATTCTCTTTCCTCACCATCCTTTTTTCTTTTTTCTTTTTTTGTCATATTCTTTGTAAGTTTCATATTGTTAATGGAAAAGTAAAAGTTCATATTTCACATTTAACACAGCTGGTAAAGAAATTTGCTCATAGTTGTACAGGTTAACTCTATGTGTCTCAGTAACTCAGTTAGGTGGTAAGTGCTACTGCTCACGCACGCGGACAAAAATGAGATCTGGGAGTTTCCTCACTAAAGAAGCCACTCAGCTACTCTCCCTTTCTGGCCAACGATAGTGAACTCTTTCTACCCTGTCAAAGCTCCCTAACCCCTCTCAGCTGTGATGAAGGCCAAATGTAGCAGAATCGGGGGTCGATTTAGCTAGCAACCAAGGAAACTCATTCCTACTTCATAATCAAAGCTCATCGAATTTCATGTAACCACGACTTAGTATTCAAGTAGTGGCAGTAACCCAGTTTTGTCAGTTGAAAACAAACTGACTACAGCTGGTTACATATGAATGTGTATAAGAGTGAACAGCCCATGTTATCCTATGCATGGTGCGTTGCCAGGGCGTTGTCTCTCCTCGAAGCATTAGAGTTGAGGGAAGATTATGTGGGCAGGCATTCTCGTCGCTCCATTGTTCGATGACCCAGTTGAGTAATGGTGTTTTGTGAATCTTAGGGTGCGCTTGTGGAATATTTCGCCTGAGTGTACTTCTCTGGAATACTTTAAAGGTTGCATGAATCGTGAGCTTCTGTCTTATTTTTGGTTTTGATTCTGACACGCTTTCGATCTTTTGTCCTTTCTTTCGTCCCGTTCTTCTGCGGTATTTGTGATTTATTCGTATTTTTTATTTACCATTCTCCTGGCGGTGTGCAGAGGTGTGTATGAAAAAGATAAAACAATAAAACACCACAACATTCTCCATCACACACCACCATCAAGTTCACCATCACACTTCACCACCACACCATCACCATACTCCACCACTACGTTCACTATCACATTCATCGCCACACTACACCACTACGTTCGCCCTCACACTCCACCACCACTTTTCAGCTTTACCATCACACTCCACCTGTCCCACCACCTCATCTCATTCCCACAGTCTCCATCACACCTACTTTCTACTATCACCACCGCCTTCGTCATCTCTCTCCACCAACACCCCTACCATCATTATAGTCCACCACAACCATCGTCCCCATCACCACTCCAGCACCATTGCCAAGACATTCCACCACCACCATCACCTTCGCCATCATGCTTCACCACCAACCATCTTCGCCATTACGCTCCACCACCAGCACCACCACCACCAACACGATCACACTCCACCACCCCCACCGTTACACTCCACCATCACGGTAAACACCTCAAAGACCTTGATTCCGTATTTACAAACATTTTTTGGGCTTAAGCTATGCATAAGGATCCTTGCTCATTCTTTCTTCATACATACAGTTACCAAACACTTCAGGAGCCAGACTTGAGTAAATATTAAATTGAAAAATGTGATAGGGCAAAAGTAATACTACTTTACTTTGTATCTATACTTTATATCTATAGTTCATCCACGTTTGCATGGTGATTTTCCTCCCTTTGCATTTTAATTTCTAGCAGCTCAGTGGCTCTGCATCCTTTCTTTAACGTTTCGTCAGGCTAAGGCTCGTCCACCCTAACTTTGCAATTATTCTTGCATTTCGTTTCCCGTAGCTCAGCGGGAGAATATGACAGTTTTACTGTTCTATCTCCTTTTCATAACACTTTCCGTGAACATAGCTCGTTCTTCTTTACTTGGAGGAGGGTTTCGTTGTATTTCAGCTTATTTTTTATAGTTCACTGGCAGAATAAGTTAATATTACCATTTGCATCCTTTCCATCACACTGTTTTGTGATTAGAGTTCTTTCATGTGGAGATTTTCGCTTTCTTTCTTTCTTTTTTTTTTTTGGATCATTTCCTGTAGTTTGCTTAAAGAATTAGAGAATACTACTTTTGTACATTCCTATTTTTTTATTCATCTTCTTCCTTGTCCTCCTCTTTATTTTCCTTCTAAACACTTGGTATCTGTCTCTTAGTTTTCTCCTGAATTTCACCAACACATCCGTATCTAGCGTTAATAGCTTGTTTCAGCTTAGGTACTAACCCACAAAACGCATCTGGAGGTTCGGGAGAGAGACACACACCTTGATCCGGGACAGACAGACGGACAGACAGACCTTGATCCGGGAGAGAGAGAGAGAGAGAGAGAGAGAGAGAGAGAGAGAGAGAGAGAGACCTTGATCCGTATCCTCGACTGTTAAGGAAGCCCCGTAACAACTTTTAATAGGCGATTTATTTTGCTTAATACATGTACTGACCTACTGTGTTCTATAAATCTTTCAAACATCTCCATACTCTGCATTAATGACGCACAAACGGATATGAACCAGACATATCCAAAATAAATCTCTGCGGCGATAGTGTTAGGGAACTTCCTTAACCTACTAGAATACGAAGCCTTATCCTCGATACATAACATCCACAGTTATCAAAATAAAGGAGTGAAATCTCATATGAAACGTGAGTGAAGAAGATTGTGTGGTTTATTTCACAGGGCACCATGTACTTTATTTCTCCCGCTGATGTGCTTCTCTCTCACTGGTTTCTGAACTCTACCTCATCCCCATCCTGAAGTGGGAGAAAAGAGGTCAGGATGATGATGACGGTAATGATGATGATGTTGAAAACTATAACTGGTGACGAAATGATTTATGGTCACAATGATAGTGATGATGATGATGGTGATATTGGCGAAAACGATGACAATTATCTATCTATCTATAGCCGGACGCCCTAATCCCGCAAAGGGTGGCCGCAGACAAAACGCCTCCAAGTCGCTCTGTCACCCACCATTTGACTACCCTCCCCCCAACTCACCCCCCCCCTCCCTCATATACCTCTCAACTCCATTCCTCCATCTCATCCTCGGTCTACCCTTCCCTCTCCCTCCCTCCACCTCACCTACATACACCCTCTTAGTCAGTCTTTCATTCTCCATTCTCTCCACATGTCCAAACCACCTCAGTGTATTTCTAGTAATCTTCTCAACCACATCCACATCTACCCCACAACGTTCCTTCACTTCTTCATTCGTCAACCTGTCCCTCCATGTCACTCCACATGCTCCTCTCAAGTAACTCATTTCCACTGCTCTCACTCTTGACTTGTTCCCCTCTTGCAAGGTCCACGCCTCGCTTCCATACGTCAGGGTGGGGATCACAATACTATCATGCAGTGACTTCTTAACTTCCATTCTCACCTCACTATTTCTCATCACTGCTTTCAGTGTACCAACAACCTTCCTTCCTTGCTGTACCCTTTCACGCACTTCATCCCCCAAAGTTCCATCCTTACTCATCACACTACCCAAGTACTTGAATGCACTCACATTCTCCATATCCTCACCATCCAACCTCACTGCACACTTTGTGACTTCATTCCTCTCAAACACCATAACTTTACTTTTGTTTACATTAACTTTCAGATTCCTCCTCCTACACGCTCTCCCAAATTCATTCACCAAACCTTGCAACTCCCATTCATCCTCACTCAACGGTACTGTATCATCAGCAAACAGCAACACCGGAAGCTTCCAAATTTCACCCTCATTCATTAGGGCCAGCCCCACAACCACTGCCCTACCTTGCACCTCCTTTACAACCCCATCCATGTATATATTAAACAGCCATGGGGACATCACACAACCCTGTTTCAGTCCCACATTGAGATCAAAGAACTCACTCAGCTCACCATCTACTCGCACCACAGCCCTGGCTCCCTCGTACATACTCTTCACAGCACTGAAAAATTTCCCCTCTACTCCATATATTCTTAATACCATCCACATACCTTGCCTATCTATTCTGTCATAAGCTTTCTCCAAATCCATGAAGGCAGCATACACTTTCCTTCCTTCTCTAGATACTTCTCCACTAAACATCTTAGAACAAATATCTGATCTACACACCCTTTTCCCTTCCTAAATCCCCCTTGTTCTTCTCCAACTAGCTCCTCTGTCATATGCCTAACCCTATCAATGAGTATTCTACCATGTATTTTACCAGTCACACTAACAAGGCAAATACTCCTATGGTTACCACATACTTCTCTCTCCCTTTTTCCTTTGTATAAAGGAACGATTATACCTGATTTCCAGTCCTCTGGAACCCTTCCCTCTTCCCAAGCCAATCTACAAAATTCCATATCAACTCCACAACAATCTCACCCACATACCTAAGCATTTCACCACACACTCCATCAATTCCTGGGGCCTTTCCCAACATAATCTTCTTCATCGCTTCCACTACTTCCGCCCTATTGATCTCTTCATCCCTCCTCTAATCTCTTCTTCTCCCAGCCATTCCTCAACCACTTATACTCGTACTGCTCTCACTCTCTACATTCAACAAATCCTCAAAGTGCTCCTTCCATCTCCTCAGTTTCTCTGTCTTCTTCACCAACAATCAATTATTCCTATCTTTCACTCCCCTACTATTTCCCCTTTCACACTGCCTTACTTTCTTTACCTCCCTCCAAAACAATTTCTTATTCTCCCTCCATTTCACACTCAGATTCCTCCCAAACTCTTCATCCACTTTCTTCTTACCCTCCTTCACCAGTCTCTTAACCTCCCTTCTCCCGCTCACATATACCTCTCTCTTCTCTCTCATCATCTCCCCTACCTCTACTCGCTAACCAATCACTATATGCCTTCTTCTTTTGTTCCACAGCTCGTTTCACGTCATCATTCCACCATGCTGTCCCTTGCACACCCTTGCATCTCCTCCTCACTCCACAAACCACCTCACACGCTGCGCCTATCTCTTCCGTGAATATCTTACATGCGTCTTCCACCCCTTCCATCTACTCTAACTCATACCTTCCCAGTCTTTCATCCACCATGCTCTTATACTCTGTCATTTTCTCACTATCTTGCAATTTCTCCACTCTTCTCACAGGAGTTGCTTCCTCCTGTCTTCCCCTTCGTCTCCTCAACCACTTTCTTTGCATCTCTACCTTGGCCATCACTAAATGATGGTCCGAGACTCCATTCCCCCACCCTCTCCACACTCTTGCATCCAACACTTGTCTTCTCATTCGCTCATCCACACACACGTAGTCTATCATTGCCTTTCGTTCAACAAGTTCACCATCCATCCTCCTCATTACTCTCCATGTATACCGGTGGATCATCTTATGCCGAAAGTAGGTGTTGGCTATTGCCAACCCCTTACAAGCACAGATGTCCACCAAAGCACTACCATTCCCATCTACTTCAGCTGGCACACCCCACTGACCAACCACTCCATCCACTCGTACATTCCCAACTTTGCCATTCATGTCTCCAATCAACAGCACTCTCTCGCTCCTCTCAAACTTGTCCATACATGCTTCTACTCTCGCCCAAAACTCATCTTTCACTCTTGCCACTCGATCCTCTGTTGGGGCATACACACATACAATCGCCCATGCTTGTATACCTACTTTCATCCTCACCCATACAATCCTTGCACCCACTGTTCCATACTCTCTTATATTCTCCTTCCACTTCTTGCTTATCATCAGACATACTCCCTCTCTTGCCCTCTCATTCTCATTGACTCCCGCACATATACCTACACCATATTCCCATTCTCTCACCCTTTCACCTTCCCATTTAGTTTCAGTCAATCCACATATATCCACTTTTGCATCCTCAAGCACCTAAACAATCTCTCTTTCACTTCATCATTCACTCCTCTCACATTCCATGTTCCCACCCTAAAAATGCACTCCTCTCACATTCCATGTTCCCACCCTAAAAATGTCCTTTGTCTGTTCCTTAGTCGTCAACGTATGGTCCGTCCGGGTCAGAGGCGCTTTATTCGCTTTTTTAGTTAGTTCTTTTTACGGGGTGGGGCACTAACCCACCACCAACCCTTTTAGTCGCCTCGTACGACAAGCAGAGATACTGGGGGAGTATTCTTGAAACCCCCCTACCCCCAGGGGGGGAAACCCCTTTACCCCCAGGGCTCTGGTCAGATTGAAGACTCCAAGATCAACTACGGGCAGCACGGAGACTATGGAAGAAGCCTGAACTTCGACAGGGCCGCTCTCAAGGTAAGTAATTCCCCCACACTTTGGCTGAGGCAATTTGTCAGCACCTTTTCCTTACCAATACGATTTCTATCTGATAAATTAATATTTTCTTCCATTATATTTCTACCTCTTCTTTCACCAGTACAGCTTCTATCTGCTATATCGTTATTCTCTTCAATTATATTAGCTCCTCTTCCTTTGCCAGTACAGTTTTTATCTGGTAAAATATTATTCTCGTCCATTATTATAACACTTCTTCCTTACCAGTACAATTTCCAACTGGTAAATTAATATTCTCTTACACTGTATTTGTATCCCTTCCTTTGCCAGAACAGTTTCTGACTGGTAAATTATTATCTTTTCCATTACATTAGCAAGTCTTTCTTACCAGTACAGTTTCTGTCTGATAAATTCTTCTTCTCTTCCATTGTCAAAAATTTCTGTTTTGAGGTTATGCTTTTATCAGACACCAAATATTAAAAGTAAGTCATTATATCCTAGGAAGTTCCCCGCGATTAGGCCAAATCTTAAAGGATACTAAGCTAGACAAGTCGGAATGACAGATAATGGCGGTCTTGGCTGGGTTGCGTGCATCTATTGCTGCATCCTGGTTCTGTCTATGTACAGTGTGTTGCTTGAACGAGACTTGGGAACTAACTCAAAAATGGCGAATCTCCCTCCTTCATCGTGTTCAGAGATGCCAAATATTATTTATATTTCAGTCACTTAAATACAATGTATTACTTCATAAAATTTACAAAGAAAGTGTAACTTAAGATTATCTTAGTTTTAAATAAAAACTAAAGCCAAATATTCATTTTATATTCGATAAGATATACAAGAGCTTCTTGCATCTTCCACACCATCATACCATGCATGCGTTGTACATGGAATATTTCTATCATCACAGGTATTTATACACGTATTTACATTATAGTAAACGCAGTAGCATTTAATTTATTAATAATAGAGATTATTAACCAGAAAACTAGAAAAAATCCCTGGGTTATTAAACCATTTGAACCAACACTAAATGTTCTCAGGAAAATTCCTCTGCTTTTAACAGGAACAACTATATTAAAAGGTGCGCATATACCACTACACACAGGATATCTCCCCCAGGGGGAAAATAGATTCTACAGCCATTATATTAGCACCTCCTCCTTTACCAGTACAGTTTTTATCTGATAAATTATTCTCTTCCAATATATTAGCAGACCTCCCTTTGCCAGCACTATTTTTAGCTTGTAAATTAATATTCTCTTCCATTTTATTACACCCCTTCCTTGCCAGTACAATTTCTGTCTGGTAATGCAATAATCTTTTCCATTATATTTACATAAACTATAGTTGCATTTCCTACCGTTCATCGGAATGAAAGACCTCAACAGATATCTGTAGATTTCAGTGGTTTATAAGTTTAAGTCTTAAAATCCTGTCACATGCCAGACGTACTAGCAAGGAAAACAAACCATATAAAAAGTGAAGGCTAACTGTATAAATGATAAAACAGGTAATGACCACTTCTGCCAGAGGATTATGCATCATCATGCACTGTTATAGGTAAATGATAAGCTATGTAAATGTGACTTGGCTTCATTAATTCCCATTATTTACCAGCATGTAGGTGCTGAAGAGGGACACCTTCATGTGGTGGCACTGAGATAACCATTCGGCTCCACTGCCCGGTCATACAGACGATCCTCAACTCCTTCCCTGTTTCCCGAAAAGAGGATGGTGGACTGCAGAACGCGGACAAGTTCAGCCTGCAGTCTACGACATTAGTGCTTGAGATGAACCTAGGGCAATGTTAGGTATAGGCATGTCGCTTATTTTCTCACATTAATAATATGTCTTGTCTCCATTTCTAACTGCCACATCGTAAATTCCCCCATATTATGGAGGCACTTGTGACTTACCTCCATTTAAGCCCATTATTTTCCCCGTGTGTCACATATTTAATAACATTTTTGAAGCAGATAATCGACATGAAAGCTCAGTATTTACTGGCGTATCACTTGCTTCACATTGAGACCAACTGTGACTTAGCTCCATTCAGTCACATTAATCACTGCCATAGCGCTTATTTCCTCCCCTTATGAAGTAAATATGGCTCATCTCTTTTAAAAGCCATTATATACTGCCATATCGCTTAATTTTCTCAAATCATGAAAGTAAATGTAACTTTAACTCCATTCAAATTCATTACTTTCTGCCATATCGCTGTTTCCTCATGTTAAAGAAGGATCTACGCTGGTCCTTCGTCCTTGAGAGGTGATGGCGTTATGCTTCTATACATATTATTATCTATGTCATGAAAGATTCAGAGCTTTTTTTTTCGTTCGATATTTATTTTGTATACTATATATTAATAGGTAGGGTGGACAAGTATATGGTTGTAGGGTCTGTAAGTTGGAGGGAGGGCAGCCTGATAGCGGAGCACAGGGTGACATGGTGGGGGTTCATTTGTGGCCACTTCCTCTGGAACAAAGTCGTCTTACTACAGATGCTGGCCGAATCAGTAGAGAGTTGGCCTGCAGTCAGAATGGACCCAGGTTCGAATCCCTGCTGGAGTAGGGAAAAGTTTAAGGATTTGAAATTCATTAAAGCAGACTTTACTGAAATACCAGACGATCCGCCGACATGTCGTAAAAATACCCCCGCTAATACCAACACACCAGCCCTGTATGAGACATCTCTAGTATGTATTCAATACGGATGGTGGGCGATAATGTCGAAGTGGTGACATGTGAAGGTGTATGGACGTAGGAGAACTACTGAGCCATGGTTAAGGGTTGTGAAGCCTATGCCCACAGCCAAACACATTAAAAAAATCCTCTATATTTAATTTATCCTCATATCGACGTCGTTGTATCAGTAACATGCAAGAGTATATTAATGAATAAAATAAAATAATTCATCGAACCGAAAAAGTTAAAATCAGGCATATTATACTATAGGCATATTTTTGTAAAATCTATGTAATGCCAACGTTTTTGCTCAAATATTTTATTTTTGTGAACTCTTTCGCGCCACCTTTTTGTATTTGCCACTCCATTGTATCCCTCACCCCAGACACATATTGAAACTTTCACTCCAGACTTCCTTGTTCAGGAGCGAATTTCACGTTTCCCTTTCAACACGCCTTTACAGTGACCATTGTTTAATCTTTTGACAGCAGCAGTTTTCTCTCAACTGAAAATATATAACTTGTCAATTAGGAAAAAATAGTGACAAGTTTAATCAGTTTTGTCCAATGACGCACTTTTTATTGCATTCCTGCTGTTGCCAGAGATTATATTCAACTGAGGAGAGACTTTTCAAACCCCTTCAAAACTATAGTCGCGACGCGCAATTCTGAGGTTGTTATTATCGTGCCCTGGCAACCTGCCATTCAAAAGTGCGTCTGATCTCGTGTGTAATATGAGACGCATGAGATTCGTGTATAATATGTTCGTGTATAATAATATTCGTATATTATATGTTCGTGCATAATAATATGATTCGTGTATAATATTATACAAAATCGGACGCATTTTTGAATGGTAGGTTGCCAAGGTACGATAATGACAACCTCAGAGGGGGTTTTCCTATTGATGTTGCAGTCCAAGGCTCAATAGGACGTGAACCCAGCTGACCGTAGCAAAACCGACCGCTCCCAGCGATCTTTCAGTTATATCATGTTGAAGGACTCTGTTGCGATAGTGTGTGTGTGCGTGTGTTAATATTCTATGTGTATGGCGCTGGGAATATGTTTAACAACCCGTTCCCTGCGGTCAAGCAGTCCTTCCTTACACCACGTGTCACCACTTCGCCGCTAACACCTACCGTGCATAGTGAATTGATGCTAAGGCTATCTCATATAGTACTTGTGTAATGGAATTAGTGGGGGCATTTTTACAGGTCGGCGGGTGTTATGGGAGACTCCACACTAGCTAGCATCTGTCTGTTCTCTTCCAGGCATACATACGTTGATCTGACGTACTTTTGTGTCCACTCTATTGATTAACGTGGGAATTCAGTTAGAAGTTGAGGAAATTAGCTGTACTCATGTTTTTTTTTCTTCTTCCTCTTTTTACGAGTAAATATCAAGTTCACCAGAGAAAGCGTGAGGAATCGTGACGTCATATTTGTGTCAGGCCTAGGAGCCTGGGGATTTTAATGCCATTTCCATTAAGTTTCTCTCATCTTCATGCTATGTAGTGTATATTTTCTATCTTCTTCCTTTCTAGTAATTTCTTTTCTTAAATATTTTCCAGTCATTATTTTCGTCTGGCGTTAGCTAAAATTGAGTTCTGACAACTACATAGGATAAAACAGACGGGGTATTGACAATGGTGATAAAATGATCTGTTACATAACATCAGGATGATAAAAACAATATCTTTACTACTATTATTAACAAAAAAATGAAGGATAAAACAGAACTGAAGAGAAACCTAAATATGAGGTTACACTGCCAACCCATTAACGCCAGAATGAGGGGAACAAGAAAAGCCTAAACGCCTGTTATTGACCATTTGTGTGCTTGGAGGCGGGGGGGATACTAAGAATGAGAGATAAACATACTCGAGAAAAACAATAAATATATTCCTGTTAGTGTGTATTAAAGATTTATATTAGTTACCCAACAAGACAATATATTAGTTAACCATAAACAATATGGTTACGCTTAACTACAATAGAGGGCGTGAGGGACGGCCATAGTGTCCAGCACGTATTTTGGTCATCCATTTTTTTCTATTCAGCAGTTGCTTTCCTATCATCGTTTATAATTACATAGTCGTTGATGGTTACCAGTAGTACCTTGTCTGCTTTCATTGTGTACGTGCGCGTGTACGTGTACGAGCCATTTTATTTTGCAACCCTCCATCTTGATCTCTCTGTTTTATTGGTAAGTGTTGATCCTTTATAAATATATTCGTGTTAGGCCCGCCATTGCGATGTTTAAACATTTGATATTTTCTACCTTCGGACGATAACAGGAAAAACAGCAGGGTAACTTTTCCAGAGGGAGTAGCCTACATTCTCTAAAAGTGATGCCTTTCCAAAAAGAAAAAAAAAAGGTACAAAGATTATTAGTTGACATGAAGACTGAGTCCATGATTTAATGTTTTATTACAGTAATGTGTTACATTATTAAAGTAATTGTAACGTATAAATTATAAACATCTTTCAAGAGTCATTACACATACTCTGCTGATCTTACACAGTACTCACCAATATTTCATAAATCGCTTTTGCAAAGGCCAATAAACCAGTACTGAGAGAGAAAATTTGTGAAGGGTGAGACACACGAGGATTCATGGACTATTAGAAAAGAATCGTAGGTCACTGCTTAGTGTTGAACTCTGAAAAAAAAAAAAAAAAGCATCCCAACCACAATCATAACACGTTCTTCTGAACAAGCAGTCAGTAACCTACTCACTCTGTCCATACATTACATTCTTTTCGAACCCCATCACTCTCTCACCCACTCACCCTCTCCTTTTCCCCACACATTGGTTTCATTAATCACACAGTCTTCATGATTTACACGCACTCCCCCTTCAGTCACACACTTCCCATGTATCCATCTCTCTTTCTGCTAAGTACTTTCGCTCTCCACATCCTCACACATGTTTCATATCCATACATCCATCCGTCATTCTCCTAGTCCCCAAGCACCTCCCCCCTCTCTCTATCATACACACTCACTTCCCGTATATCCATCACTCTCCCAACCCCTCCTCTCTCTCTCTCTCTCTCTCTCTCTCTCTCTCTCTCTCTCTCTCTCTCTCTCTCTCTCTCTCTCACACACACACACACACACACACACACAGCCATAGCCATCACCGTGCCTGCCCATCAACAACACAAGCAGTCTCCACCTGTACCACCATCCGTCTACCTATCAACCACACACCACCACCAACACTACCACGTTCCATTATCCCATAGTGCTACCATCATCCCAGCCTCACCATCACCACTGCACCCTCCTCAAACAACGTCTTGCTCACAACCGTTAAATTTGCTGCTTTCTTCTCGTCCTACAAGTTATATATGGCAGGCAGCTATCTAGAGCATGTGTTCCAGCAGGATTTATATTGAAGGTCGGTGTAGATTCAGATTTTATGGCCATGGCAAGAGTTTACAACTATTTGGAAAGTTGGGAGGGCTAGTGGGAGGATACAGAGTGACAGCGTGAGGTCAAAAGTTTAGAGGGAATGGAAATGAGGAAGGAGAGAGGGAGGGGAGGAGGGATGGTTGTTTGGTAGGCAGAAGGAAGAAAGGGACTGAGTGAGAGGTAGGAAGTAACTGGTGGAAGGAGAAGGAATGAGAAAAAGAATGAAGTGGAAGGAAATGTACTGGGAGAAAAGGCAAAATAGAAGTGGAAAGCGACTGAGAAAAAAATGTGCGAAAGAGGAGACAATAGTGAATTGGACTGGAAAAGGTGCAAGCTTGGGAGGAATGGTGGGAAGAAGCTTGGGCAAGAACTAAGGAAGGGAGGGCGAAAGTGTATCAATGGCAAGAGAGAAACGCGCAATTCCTTTCACTGTTTAATTTTCAGACGACCTTTAATGGTTATTGGTAATGCTTTCATGGGCTTCTTCCAACTAATTTATTATGCTACTAATAATTATAGTCAAGTATGTGTTAGTGTCTTTTTCGTATTTAAACTGACTGCATAGATAACCTACTAGGCACTACTGACTGCATAGATAACCTACTAGCTACTACTAACTTGCCGTATGCCGAAATTAATCGTAAACCCTTTTATCCTCTCCCGACTACTAATGTATTTTACTTATTTCTGCTGTATCCAATCAGTTTTATTGAAATTAGAATAGATCTCGCATTAAAGTAGTTAATATAAGTTGTATCTAACTCTAAATTTCGAAAAATATGGTCTGAGGAAAGGAAGAATGAATCTGATAAAAATACAAATAAAAGATGTGTCATCGACGTGAAGTACTTAGCAGTAAATGTAGCATATCACATGTTCTGTTACGCGATATTTATATGCTTTTAATATCAACATTGAATGCAATATGTAATAACATATAGTAATCGTTAACTTGCCCAAAGTAATCCATTACCTTCTTAATTCGCTGTGTAAGATGTTGCTGAGATGATGTCTTTTCCATATCAACCGTTCGTCATACAGCTCATTGGTCCAGTCTTTAGGATTATCACTTAATACTGTCAAGCTCCTTGGGCCTACTCCCAGTCGAACACAGCAATCTGATGTTACCAGGAATCGATTACTACAGTTTCCGATCGTGAAAGGGATAATGGGCAGTAAAGAAATAACAGGGAACGAAGATGGCTTACCACTTCCTATGTTAACAAGATTACAGCCGTATATCCATTCAGTTAAGAGTGAAGTATACTGGATCTTTTGTACTTTATGAATGACTACCATTTCTTTCGTTAAAGGTTGATCGCTGTTATGTTCCTGGTTGCCCAGAGGCAAAGCTTTACCTTTCACTAGTACGTACAGCAAAACTCTGGTTCATACTGCATAATGAGACTCCACCTACTGCTTAGGTGGAGACTATTGTTTTCGCTGGTATTATTATTATTCCTGCCTCAGAGTCTCGCAACGATTCAAGGAGAACAGGAGGCTGCGCAAGGAACCTGAAGGGCCCACGTTACGTGTCCTGGCATGGACCATTGCTGATAGAAAAAAAATCTCACCAATGAGGTCAAGATCATTGTAAGAAACAGTAGCAGGAGACGAGTGACTGTCCGGAGGACAGTAGACGAAACCTGGCGGACCGATTCCTAAGAGTTTTTTTTTTTTTTTTTTTTTTTTTTTTTTTTTTTTAATGCGAGGAAGAAGGAACCAAAGGCCGTGGGCCCGCTATTGTTGTTCCTGCCAAGAGAAAAACAAAATACAAGAGAGAGCCAAATTCAAGATCCGATCATTTCGAGATGCCTAGACACACTGCGTTTGAAAGACTGGAGATCATAGGAAGCAAGAAATACAGACAGAGGGAGACAGTCCAGAGTTGACCTGTTGCATAAATGAAAGACTGGGAGTAACGGTTAACTCTTGCATTAGAGAGTTGGACAGAAAAGGGATGAGAGTTTGCTGCTAGACGGGTGCTACGCGCCCGTCGTTCAGGTGGAGGAATCCATGCAAACAGTTCAGAGGAGCACTGACCATTGAAGTAGCGATAGAAAAGAGACAAAGATGCAACACTGCGGCGAAGAGACAAAGGTTGAAGGGAGTCAGTAACAGGAGGAGAGTTAATGAGACGAAAAGCCTTTGACTCCACCCTATTGAGAAGAGCTGTATGTGGGGAGCCTCCCCACACATGAGAGTTGTGCTCCACACAGGGGCAGACAAAACCCATGTATAGAGACAATAATTGTGCAGGGGTAAAGAAGGAACGGAGTCGGCTTAGCACACTCAATCTCTTGGAAGCAGATTTTACAAGAGATGTAATATGATCTTTCCAAGATAAGTCCCGAGTAAATGAAACCCAAGCATGTTCAAGGATGATGCAGGATTAAGCAGAATATTATTAAACATTAGTGGGTATACCTGTGGAAGATTTTGTCGGGTTGATAGGTGTAAAAACTAAGTCTTTGATACATTAAAAACAACAAGATTATTTTTACCCCAGTCAGAGATACGAGCCAAGTCTGACATTAGGTGTGCCATAGCCTCATCCCTTGTTGTTGAAGTAAATGCTGAGATGGACGTTGGGGAAACCGAATGGAAAGGTGAAGGGTGGAGTCATCAGCGTATGAGTGGATAGGGTTAGATGTACAGCTTAGAAGGTCACTGATGAATAAAAGGAAAAGAGTTGGTGACAGGACAGAGCCCTGAGGAACACCACTGTTGAGAGATCTAGGAGAAGAACGATGGCCGTCTACAACAGCGGCTATAAAACGACCAGAAAGGAAGCTAGTGATGAAGGCACAAATAGAAGGATAGAAACCGTAAGAGGGCAGTTTGGAAATTAAAGATTTATACCAGACTCGATCGAAAGCCTTAGAGATGTCAAATGCAATGGCAAAGCTTTCGCCAAAGTCCCGAAAGGAGGATGACCAGGAGTCTGAAAAGTCGGTTACTCTCCACCTGTAAAATAGATGGAGGCAATTGTTGTCGCTGGGATTATTATAATTATTATTCCGGCCACAAAATCTCACGACAGTTCCAGGGGAACCAGAGACTGCACAAGGAATCTGAAGGGCCCTGGTTATGTGTCCTGGTGTGGGCCATGGCTAATAGAAAGAAAAATCCAAATCTCCCCGGTGGGGGTCATGGTCACTGTAAGAAACCGTAGGTGGAGACTAATGACTGTCCCCTGAACAGTTACAGAGTTCTAGTTAATTTCCACTTACTAAGTAGGTGGAGACAATTGTTTTTGCTGGTATTATTAGTCTCCACCTACTACATAGGTGGAGATTATTGTTTTTGCTGGTATTATTTTTATAATTCTCGCCTCAGCGTCTTGCAACAATTCCAGGAGAACCGGAGACTGTGTAAGGAATCTGAAGGGCCCAGGTTATGTGTCCAGGCATGGGCCATTGCAGATGAAAAAAAAAATCCAAATCTCCCCAATGGTGTCAGAGTCATTGTAAGACTGAATCGGTAGAGAAGCGGCCTGTTGTCCTGATGGACCCAGGTTCGAATCCCGGCTGGGGCAGGGAACAGTTTAAGGATTTGAATTTCATAAAAGCAGACTTTCCTAATCTACCAGATGACCCGCCGACATGTCATAAAAGTACCCCCGCTAATACCAATACACCAGTCCTGTATGAGACAGCCCTAGCATGTATTCAATATGGACGGTGGGTGTTAGCGCTGGAGTTGTGACATGTAGAGGTGTATGGTATGTAGGAGGACTACTGGGCCTTGAGAGCAGGCTGTAAAGCCTATGCCCAGAGTCGGACACATAAAAAAAAAAAAAAAAAAAAAAGAAGCAGTAGGAGACACATGCTTTCTTTAGCAACTTTGTCAGATCCCTTATTGATGTTACTCAAGAAGTTAACTTACCGGTAGGCTCTTAAGATCTTGTTTATATTACACATAGCTTACCACACGGCCAAGCGTCCTTATTGTGGCTAGCGAAATATGTAACTAATTATTATTATCCCAGGCTCAAAGTCTCCCAGCGATTGCAGGAGAACCAGAGACTGTGTAAGGAATATGAAGGACCCAGGTTATGTGTCCTGGCATTGACCATTGATAAGAGAAAAAAAAAAATCTAAATCTCCCCAATGGGGTCGTCATTAAGAAACAGTAGGTGGAGCGTAGTGACTGTCCGAAGGACAGGTACAAAGTTCTAGTTAGTATCCACCTACAGCGAAGGTGGAGACTATTGTTTCCGCTAGTATTATAATTTTTCTTGCTTCAGAGTCTCGCAACTGTTCCAGGAGAACTGGAGACTGCGCAAGGAATCTGAAGGGCCCAGGTTATGTGTCCTGGCATGGGCCACTGCTGATAGGAAAAAAAATCCATATCTCCCCAGTGGGGGAACAGACACATGAGTCCTTTGACACCTTTGTCTCCCTTGCTGATGTTACACAAAAGTTACCTTAGGGTCCTCAGATCTTGATTATGTTACACATACCTTGGCATGGACCATTGCTGATGCGAAAAAAAAAAAAAAAAATTCAAATCTCCCCAGTGAACCCAAAGTAGCTAAGAAGTTTTAGGTGGAGACTAGTGACTGTCCTTAAGACAGTTACAGAGCTCTAAGTTATTATTATTCTTGCCTCAGAGTCTCACATTTCCAGGAGAACCGGAAACAGTGCAAGGAATCTGAAGGGCCTAGGTTATGTGTCCTGGCATGGGCCATTGGTGGTAGGAAAAAAAATTCAACTTCGCAAGTGGGTCAAGGTTATTGTAAGAAACAATAGCAGACATACGTTCTTCGACACCTTTGTCAGATCCCTTGTTGATCCTATATAAGAATTAACGTTAGGGTCTTCAGACCTTGTTTATATCACACATACTTTACCAAATGGCGGAGCTTCTTTATTGAGGCTACATACCGTAATTATATAAAGGCGACCAGTTATTATTATTCTGATCTTAGAGTCTCCGAACGATTCCAAGGGAACCGGTGACTGCACAAGGAATCTGAACGGCCCAGGTAATGTGTCTTGGCATGGACCATTGCTGATAGTATTAAAAAAAAAAAAAAACTCCCCAAGTGGCGTCAAGGTCACTAAGAAAAGTAGGTGAAGGCTAGTGACTGTCCGCAGGACAGTTACGGAGTTCGTTATTTATTATTATTATTATTATTATTATTATTATTATCATTATTATTATTATTATGGTTGTTGTTGTTGTTTTATAGTGCAAGAAAGGTATTATATAGTAGCATTAGTAAACCCACAAGCGATTATTATACGTTCTTATCAACCAGTATAGATGAAACTGCTGGAGTTTACAACAAAATTTCTCACCGATTTCACCTCTTCTTCTTCCAACAAGCTTACGATGCTGACTAACGTGTTAAACTGATAGTGGTTATCTTTCTCTGCCTAGAGGTAATTCTCTGTGATATGATGCGTCATGGAGGAAAGTAACGGAATCTCCTAACTGTGAAGTACACCCAGGTGAATAGCAGACAAAGTTTGACTGCAGACTATACAGATATACTCCACACACACACACACACACACACACACACACACACACACACACACACACACACACACACACACACACACAAAAGCGCGTAATTTAGAGCGTCCATTACTCATCATTTTTTCCTCTGATCTATCTATCTATCCATAGCCCGACGCCCTAATCCCGCAAAGGGTGGCCGCGGACAAAACGCCTCCAAGTCGCTCTGTCACCCACCATTTGACTACCCTCCCCTCAACTCACCCCCCCCCTCCCTCATATACCTTTCAACTCCATCCCTCCACCTCATCCTCGGTCTACCTCTCCCTCTCCCTCCCTCCACCTCACCTACATACACCCTCTTAGTCAGTCTTTCATTCTCCATTCTCTTCACATATCCAAACCACCTCAGTGTATTTCTCCTAATCTTCTCAACCACATCCACATCCACCCCACAGCGTTCCTTCACTTCTTCATTCGTCAACCTGTCCCTCCACGTCACTCCACATGCTCCTCTCAAGTAACTCATTTCCACTGCTCTCACTCTTGACTTGTTCCCCTCTTGTAAGGTCCATGCCTCGCTTCCATTCGTCAGGGTAGGGATCACAATACTATCATGCAGTGACTTCTTAACTTCCATACTCACCTCCCTATTTCTCATCACTGCTTTCAGTGTCCCAACAACCTTCATTCCCTGCTGTACTCTTTCATGCACTTCATCCCCCAGAATTCCATCCTTACTCATCACACTACCCAAGTACTTGAATGCACTCACATTCTCCATATCCTCACCATCCAACCTCACTGCACACTCTGTGACTTCATTCCTCTCAAACACCATAATTTTACTTTTGTTTACATTAACTTTCAGCTTCCTCCTCCTACACACTGTCCCAAATTCATTCACCAAACCTTGCAACTCCCATTCATCTTCACTCAACAGTACTGTATCATCAGGAAACAGCAACACCGGAAGCTTCCAAATCTCACCCTCATTCATTAGAGCCACCCCCACATCCACTGCCCTACCCTGCACCTCCTTTACAACCCCGTCCATGTATATATTAAACAGCCATGGAGACATCACACAACCCTGTTTCAGTCCCACATTGAGATCAAAGAACTCACTCAGCTCACCATCCACTCGCACCGCGGCCCTAGCTCCCTCTTACATACTCTTCACAGCACTCAACAATTTCCCCTCCACTCCATATATTCTTAATACCTTCCACATACCTTGCCTATCTATTCTGTCATAAGCTTTCTCCAAGTCCATGAAGGCAGCATACACTTTCCTTCCCTTCTCTAGATACTTCTCCACTAAACATCTTAGAACAAATATCTGATCTACACACCCTTTTCCCTTCTTAAATCCCCCTTGTTCTTCTCCAACTAGCTCCTCTGTCATATGCCTAACCCTATCAATGAGTATTCTACCATATATTTTACCAGTCACACTAAGTAAGCAAATACCCCTACGGTTACCACATACTTCTCTCTCCCCTTTTCCTTTGTATAAAGGAACAATTATACCTGATTTCCAGTCCTCTGGAACCCTTCCCTCTTCCCAAGCCAATCTACACAACATCCATATCCACTCCACAACAATCTCACCCACATACCTAAGCATTTCACCACACACTCCATCAATTCCTGGGGCCTTTCCCAACTTAATCTTCTTCATCGCTTCAACTACTTCCGCCCTACTGATGTCTTTCTCCCTCCTCTCATCTCTTCTTCTCCCAGCCATTCCTCAACCACTTATACTCGCACTGCTCTCACTCTCTACATTCAACAAATCCCCAAGGTGCTCCTTCCATCTCCTCAGTTTCTCTCTCTTCTCCACCAGAAATCTATTTTTCCTATCTTTCACTCCCCTACTATTTCCCCTTTCACACTGCCTTACTTTCTTTACCTCCTTCCAAAACAATTTCTTACTCTTCCTCCATTTCACACTCAGATTCCTCCCAAACTCTTCCACTTTCTTTTTACTCTCCTTCACCAATCTCTTAACCTCCATTCTCCTGCTCACATATACCTCTCTCTTCTCTCTCTCATCTTCTCCCCTACCTCTACTCACTAACCATTCATTATATGCCTTCTTCTTTTGTTCCACAGCTCGTTTCACCTCATCATTCCACCATGCTGTCCCTTGCACACCCTTGCATCTCCTCCTCACTCCACAAACCGCCTCACACGCTGCGCCTATCTCTTCTGTGAATATCTTACATACGTCTTCCACCCCTTCCATCTACTCTAGCTCATACCTTCCCAATCTTTCTTCCACTATGCTCTTATACTCTGTCATTTTCTCACTATCTTGCAATTTCTCCACTCTTCTCAAAGGAGTTGCTTCCTCCTGTCTTCCCCTTCGTCTCCTCAATCACTTTCTTTGCAGCTCTACCTTGGCCATAACTAAGTGATGGTCCGAGACTCCATTCCCCCACCCTCTCCACACTCTTGCATCCAACACTTGTCTTCTCATTCGCTCATCCACACACACGTAGTCTATCATTGCCTTTCGTTCAACAAGTTCACCATCCATCCTCCTCATTACTCTCCATGTATACCGGTGGATCATCTTATGACAAAAGTAGGTGTTGGCTATTGCCAACCCCTTACAAGCACAGATGTCCACCAAAGCACTTCCATTCCCGTCTACGTCAGCTGGCACACGCCACTGACCAACCACTCCATCCACTCGTACATTCCCAACTTTGCCATTCATGTCTCCAATCAACAGCACTCTCGCTCCCCTCAAACTTGTCCATACACGCTTCTACACTCGCCCAAAACTCATCTTTCACTCTTGCCACTCGATCATCTGTCGGGGCATACACACATACAATCGCCCACGCTTGTATACCTACTTTCATCCTCACCCATACAATCCTTGCACCCACTGTTCCATACTCTCTTATATTCTCCTTCCACTTCTTGCTTATCATCAGACATACTCCCTCTCTTGCCCTCTCATTTTCATTGACTCCCACACATATATCTAAACCATATTCCCATTCTCTCACCCTTTCACCTCACCATTTAGTTTCAGTCAATCCACATATATCCACTTTTGCATCCTCAAGCACCTGAACAATCTCTCTCTCTTTCACTTCATCATTCACTCCTCTCACATTTCACGTTCCCATCCTAAAAATGTCCTTTGTCCGTTCCTTAGTCGTCAACGTATGGTCCATCCGGGTCCGAGGCGCTTTATTCGCTTTTTTAGTTAATTCTTTTTACGGGGTGGGGCACTAACCCACCACCAACCCTTTTAGTCACCTCGTACGACAAGCAGGGATACTGGGGGAGTATTCTTGAAACCCCCCCTACCCCCAGGGGGGGGTAATGTTTTAGCCAGCTGATATGAATCTGGCTGCACGTGCAAAATTTTTTACAGAGAGATTTTAACTATTATATTTATTGGCCATTTTCACGGCTGTTGACGTGGCTAGAAAAGTACTCTGTTAAGTATGGGTATAGAACACTTTGACTGATTGACTTTCATTAACTCAGGCGTTATTGATCTTTGGCAAAAGTCACTGATGTAAAAACACCAGAGCCATTGCATTTATGTTAGTCCTGAGTGAGAGATGCGGCACGTATTCAGTATAGACATTTGGTTTTACTCCTCAGGGAAAGGCCTATAAAGTTTATGCCCAGAGTCAGACACCCACACAAAATAACAAATGGTACGATAACGTATTTCGCATATTGTTCTTGCTACTTCAGAACTCTTTAGCTGAGGAGAAATGCCGGGCAGTAAAATTGTTCAAAACAATCCCCTTTATACAGGACTAATTCAATCACATTATTATTATTATTTTTATTTTATTTTATTTTTTGCTACCGCGATTCAGTTTTATTCTGGCTTGGCGATACTTACTACTGTACATTGAAGGGGTTATGTATAGCCCTACTACTAGTGATATTTCCAAAAATTAATGTAGTGAAGTGGACTGATAGTAGGAAAGGCATGTGACTGAAGGGATTTACCAGATTGCTGCAAGAAGTCTTTCCATAGCTGATTTAAAATCGCCTGGCAGTGGCCAGAATTATAGAAAGTTGACACTGTCGTGCTTAATTAAAGGGTTAAAACATGACCATCTGGCATTTTTTTTTTTTTTCCACGGCTGATCCACATTTCATTTTGCCTGTCTTAACCCTTTCCTTTCGATGATGTCATCAGGTCTCCACACCAAAGTGTGGAGGGCTGCTGTATTACCTCCATTTCATCCTTCTGTATTCGAAACGATTGTTAAACATGACATCATTTCTTTTTTTCTTCATCAACTCGCTTCAGACTTTGCACAATTGTTCCTTGGGTCAATGGCCTTACACACCTTTAATTAATTAATTTCATTTGAGCACTTTAAAGGAATTAATGGGGACCAACGGCAAACAATATAAACACGCGATTTTGAGATCCTATGATTGTGTATGTTCATTAATCATCATGCAATTTACACAGAAACATGTCGTGCTTAGCGGTATGAAAACCATGTTGCATTCTGCTCCATTAGGAATGCTGGCAGTCTTCTTCGTAATTTCCTCTTTATGGACAACAGTTTTGTTAAGCTCATGGGAAGACTCCATAGCCCAGTGAAAATGCTAAAAGAGAATATTTCTAACGGATAGATTGCTGGAGGTTACTTATAAGACTAATGAAATTACCTGGTGGCCACAAGAATTTAAGGAAAAGAAAGCCAAAGCATTCTCCCACTAATGGTTATCGGCCATCGTCACTATTAAAAAAAAAAAAAATCGGTTAATCCTCTGGCAGAGACATATCATCGGAGCTTCGTAAAAAAAAAAAAAAAAAAAAAAATCATAGGATTTCGTCTTTTACTCCTATTAAGTTAAACATTCCGCTGGCATTCAGAAGCCTGTAGTCAGGGGTATTATATTGGCGAAGGTCATTGAGCATAACAATACTTTGAACGATTTCTAATAGTTACCCTTTAAATAGCCGTTCTCTTCGTTGAGGGTACGATAGAAATTTGAGAGTAATGGCAAGCTTAAAGAAAAATTAAGATGGTATTTATTTCTTGCAAAATTCTCTGGCTATCTCCAGTATATCATCATAGCTCCATCAAAATTATTAACAAACAGAAGCCAAAGCATTCGCCCACGAATGCGTATAGCTTGCCAACACACACACACAAACACACACACACACACACACACACACACACACACACACACACACACACACACACACACACACACACACACACACACACACAAAATAGATCAGTAATCCTCTGGAAACTGGATGCATATCATTGCAGCTTCACCAAAATTGTCAACAAACAAGTCAGAAATCTCTGGATACTGTCCACAAAGTCTGGATACAATTTGTCCTCTTGATTTTGAGATACTCTAATATCAGCTAGACACACAGACACACACAAAGACACAGGTATCACATTATCTCATTGCAAGGCGGGCGATAACGAGCCATATATCCTGTGATACTGTCCACCAAGTTTGGATACAGTTTGCTCACCTGACTTTGATATATTTTTGGCACACACACACACACACACACACACACACACACACACACACACACACACACACACACACACACTCAGGCGATTACATTATGACCTCGCGAGGTGGGGGATAAAACAGGCTTCATCACAGTGAAGGAGTTGATGGCGTTACAGAAAATGTGATTGTAGTAAATTACTGTAGCAGCTGTTGCACAGAAAAGTTTGTTACTCCCATCTCGCGAAATTGTAACAAAAGAAATGCATTGTATATTTTAGGTGTTTGAACATGTTTGTTGCTTACCCAATTAACCTCAAATTTTTGTTGACGGATGGATTGTTATTTTTTGGAACAAATGTATCGCGAAGGCTACTGAACTTTGAAGCTTATATTTGTTTCGTTGCTTATTGATTCATATCTTTGTTTTGCAGGTATGAATTGCTATCCCCATTATAAGAGTGACAGACAGACAGAGATAGATAAGCGATAAATAGATAGATATTTAAATGGATGGATAATTACATAGATGGACGGATAGAGAGATATTTTGGTAGATAGACGGGTAAACTAATATATAGCCAACGGGGAGAAAACCCATCACTAGAGAGAGAGAGAGAGAGAGAGAGAGAGAAGGTTGAAGGTGTCCACTAGCCTTCTCTTTCTCCGGTTCCCTGAACTAATATCAAGAGGATTCTTTCCCGCCACCTCTCTTCCGTCCACTCTCCCCCATTCCATCTCTTTACATCCTCATCCTTGTCTTCTTCCCCTCCCTGTCCTCCAGTTTCCCTTCTTCCACAATCACCACTTTTCTTCACTCTCCTCTCCTTGTTCTAACTTCTTTAACCCCCCCCCTCTCCCCTATTCCCCCCTTTTCCCCTCCTAGTCTCTCCCCTCAACCTCTAAACTGGTTTTCTCTCCTCTTCATTAATCTTCCTCTCACTCCCTTTCTCGTCTTGCTTTCGCCCTATTACTCCTTCTTCCTTTCTCGTCTTCCTCTGTTTCTCCCTCCGCTCCCTCTCCTGTCGTTCTTCTCGCTCTCTCCACTTTTTCTTCTTCACCCATCTTCTCATTCCTGTCCTCTTCCGTTCTCTCAACTCCTCGTCTCCTGTCTGCTTCCACTGGCTTTCCTTCAGCTCTCCCTCACTCACGTCCCCCTTTCCTTCACTTTCCTCCTCTTGTCACTTCCTGTCTACTCTTCTAGTCTCATCTATACTTCTACCTCTCTTTTGCCTCTTCACTTCCGTGTCCCTCCTTCCTCTTACCCTTTATCTCTTTATCCTCGTTCCTCTTCCCCTCTCTCCCCTCCCCTTTCCCTTTCTCCCCTACCTTTCCCCTCTCTCCCCTCCCCTTTCCCTTTCTCCCCTACCTTTCCCCTCTCTCCCCTCCTCTTTCCTTTCCCCTGTTTGCTTTCTCCCTGTCTGCCTATCCATATCTCTTCTGTCTTCCTCCCGTGTCCCTCTATGTTCCTCAGTTCCCCAATCAAGCCATACAAGATTTTGCTTTCGTTCTCCCCAGTCACCTGTACCTCTCTCTCTCTCTCTCTCTCTCTCTCTCTCTCTCTCTCTCTCGTTCATGTACTTCTTTTTTTTTTTCCTTCTCCCGCCTCTCCCTCCAGTCTTTCTGTATTTTCTGTGTATTTGCTGTTGTCGTGTTGATCGTCTTCTCTCTACACCAACACCGCACACTCTACCTTGTTCACTCCCCTACCTTGCTTCCATTCTTTTAATGCTTCTTTGTTTTCATCCACCTTTACATCACCCCAGCTTCTCTCCTCCACTACAGATAATCTTCTTGTTCTCTCATTACCACACTCTTTATTCCTGGCCATGGTTTGTATTATCTCTCTCCGTACCTATTTACGTTCTCAGATATCGGGTTTTTTTATTCTTTTTCGACTCCTTTTCTCCTCTTAATTTTTTGCTCCTCCTAACCTACCTACTTCTCATCTTCCCTTCGTCGTCTTCCTCCGTCCTCTCTGTTTTGTCTCCTAGCCACCTTTTCTGTGCTCTTAGCCATCCTGCCTTTCCCCATTTCTCCTTTACCGTCTCTCTCTCTCTCTCTCTCTCTCTCTCTCTCTCTCTCTCTATTTTTTCTCCTCCTCCCCTCCGTCCTCTCCCCTCCTCCCACTTCACCCAAGGCCTCCCCAGTCTCCCTTTTCCCCTTCCAACTATTTCCTCCCATTCCGTTTCCTCATCTTCTTTCCATAACTCGTCACATTAATTGTTACCATTTGTTTTTCCCTAAACCCCTTTCTCATCACCTCCCAACTCTTTCCCTTCGTTTTCTCCTTTTTCTCCTCATCTTCTCCCTAACAAGTTTCCCTTTTCCCAGCTCTTTTCCATCCTTTTCCCTCTCCATATCTCTCCTCTCCTTTCTCACCTCCCTTATCCCCTTCCACGTTCATTTTCTTCCTTTGTCGGTGTTTGCTTTACCCGTAATCACCCTCTCTCTCTCTCTCTCTCTCTCTCTCTCATTTTTTCTGCCGCATCTGTCTCCCTTTTCTCCCTTTCCTTTTAACATCTCTCCCCTATCCTTTCTCATTCTTTCCTCCCCTTATCCCAACCCTTTCTCTTCCATTGTTATTATTTGTAACTCTCTATTTCTTCCCTCTCTCTTCGTCCCATGATGCTTTCCCTTCCGATACCTATTTTTTTTTTTTTTTTTCGCTTATTTTTTCCTTTGTCCACATTGTCTTTCTCACTTCCCATCACTCCGCTCCTAACCCCCCTTATTCTCCTTTTTTGACTGCTTACCCCTTCCCACCTCCCTTCCCCCTCCTCGCCTACATTCGCTTCTTCAATATCTCTTTTCCATTTTTACTGCTTACGAGTACTTCCCCCATCGCCTCCCTTCCCCACTCTTTCCATACCCGTTCTCATCTTCTATTACTGTTTACTCTCGCCCAGTCTCAATCCCTCCCCTCTCTCTCTTTTTCATTTCCCACTGTCATCTTTTCCCTTCTTACCATTTTCTTATTCCTGCGTGCTTCTTACTTTCTCACCTCTCACCCCCTCCCTCACTCCATTTTCTTCATTCTTTCCCTCCAACCTATCCTTATGTTCCTCATTTCTCGTTCTCCTCCTTCTCTCCTTCTCCCTTCTCTCGTTGCCTCTCCTCCCCTTTTTCACCTTTCTGTCTCTTCTCTCTCTATTTTTGTATGTTACCTCCCAGTCTTTTTCGAGCCTCTATTATTATTTGTACATCCTTATCCCTTGTGTTTCACCCTTGTTCACCTCGCTTCCCCACCTCCCCCCTACCTCACCCTTTCTTTTTCTTTGACACTGTGTAATTGCCGCCTCTCTTGTGTGGCGCAGTGCCCCCTGTCCGTCGACGTGGCTGCCTCTGTAAATACATCAGGGCGGGATAGTGTCGCTAGGATCAGATTAGCAAGGGAGGATAATGAGGAAGGAGGCTGAGAAGCACAGTTGTGTTGTGTTCTCCGTTCACCATCACTAGCGTCCACCTCTCTCTCTCTCTCATATATATATATATATATATATATATATATATATATATATATATATATATCGTGAGAGAGAGAGAGAGAGAGAGAGAGAGAATGAAGATGCTTTAACATAAATAGTTAACACAGCAGGGCAGCAACATCACCGACAAAAATCGATGTTTATTACGCCGTTTCAACCAACAGCTGTAGTCACCATCAGGCTAAAAGTAATTAAAACCAGGATGTAGGATTAAAAAACAATCTTTTGAGAGTTATAGACCGTAACAGCGATAGTGGTGATAGTGTTAACGCTTACAGATTCGTATATTGGCTAACAGCTGAATACAGTTTTCTGGTCTCAGCTGGAATATAATGCTGAAGTTGTTGGGACCATGAAATTGGGTTAATGACCATAGTTTTATTTTTCTTTTCAGAGTAGTTTTACTAATTTTTAGCTCAATGCAATCGTGTATGGTTAGCCGGAAAAATACTAGAGTTGGTCCGACAGTGTAAATGTTAAATATATAGAATCCTCTACGCACGTGTGGACATGTTGTTATTTACCTAGTTAATTAACTGATTAGTTAGTATTTTTCTTTTTGTAGGTGGGTGCATTTGTATGCAGATTCACAAATATTTATCTCGCAATACAAAGCGTGGATTGTAAATAGTTGGAATTTTGCATATTTTTAATTTCATTTTTCCCTGGCCATATTTTGTTTTCACGGTGCCTGTGTGAGCCAGATATCTCCTGGCATTTTTTTTTTTTCCATCGGATACAATTAGTCATCCAGTCGTCATACTGACACGTCGGAGCGAGTTCAGCGAGAAGTGATTCGGCATCGTCTCACATTCGCTTGGGAATAGATAAAACACTTCGGCTAATCAAACCAGAAAATCATTAGAAAACCTTTGCTTTTACATCAAACCAACTTTGGCCTAACCTAACGTTAGCCTACCATAATACCTTAGTTTGACTGAGTGGATGATGAAGGTGCCACGTTGCCGAGTCTCTTCTCTAGGCATTCGATCCGACGATGCCTGCCAAAATGACAGGATGCCCAATTATACCCGGAATTTTTCCTTTTGCCTCCTGGTTAGTATGACGACCACCATCAAGGGATAATTATATTTTTGCTTTCACTTCGCTTGTGTGTGCAAGTAATGCACAGTAAAGTGCGCTTTCTGAGTGCGTGTCGAGTGAGCGAACGCCATGTTATTACAGTTTCCCTCTGATATAAAAGCGAGGCGTCGTAGCATTCATCACACGTCCAAAGCTAAATTTTACAATCTCAGTTGCCAACCTGCCGTGAAATGATAAAGGCTTGGTTATTGATGAGATGATTAAAGCTAGAAATGGGGTGTTTTCCCTTGGTAATTTCACCATCAAAACATAGCAAAAACGTTAACGTTATAGGCGGAATCTTCAATATTTAATTGCTAGAGTTGATGCTGAAAAACAGTGTTACGACGGAAAAATCATCTTTAATTTGATTTCGTAACTGAGGAGAATATTCGCGGGCTCAAATGTATAGAAATATTAGGTGGATGTGTAGTGCGTCTCTGAGTGCTAGGCCTAGGGAAGATAGGTTTTGATGGAAAAATTGAGAGGTGGGATGTGACTGGAGTGTATTGATGCTGTAATGAGGAGAGGTAGATTGAGATAGTTTGGGCATGTGAAGAGGATGGGGGATGATAACTGGATGCAGAAAGTGAGAAGTATGAACGTTAAGGGGAGGGCTGCGAGAGGTAGACCGAAAAAGACCTGAGATGAAGACAATGAGCATGATCTCAGGGATATGGGATTGAACAGGGAGTCTGCCAGAGATCGCGCAGCATGGAAAGCCGCCATTAGGTGACCAAGGCCGACGCATGCAAGCATGTTGGATCCTTTAAAAACGAAACGAAAGGAAACGAATTGAGGCGTTCACCGATTCCAGCCAAACGCTTCCTTGGGAATCTCGAGATTCCAAGGGCTTCCTACGTCTTTATGGGTGAGTTTTTAGTTGATAACACGAATTATTGAATGATTGTATTCCATGCAGAAAGAATTTCAACTCTACTTCACATAGGAGTAAAGTTATTAGCTTCTGCTTAGCGTGACGGTCAGGCCGGATCGGGCCCGGCCGCTCATTTTCAAACCTAACTGAGAGTAAACATCGATTGCTTGCTTGTAACAATAGTAACGAGCAGGAAACAATGCATGTTATCATTGTTCACTTCGTTAATTTGACATAGATCCTTACCCCTTTGAGCTCAGTTGATGGCCACGTGTAGACAAACTGGGATGTTGGTTTCACTAATAACCTCATAATTAAGGCTCATAGAATTTCGTGCAATCACAGCTTAGTAATCAAGATGTACGAGTGATGTTCTGGTGTCAACATCTTTTTCCATATGAAGTTGTAGTATCACACATTTTACATAATAATTTTTAAAGCTGTTTAGTCATAATTAACAGTGTGTAATGAAGTGTGAATGATGAACAACCAAATATCATTTCGCTGTTAGCTGTGGTATAGGAAGAAGGTGGATGGCAGACCACAAGGGCCACCCTGTTTCAATTATAAAATGAAGGTTAGGAGAAGTGAAAAGATATCTGAATAGTGAGTAAGTGTAAAGTCCTGGGGAACCATTTATTATGTTGGTATATGTGAATGTACTTAATACCATTTTATAGAGGTGTATAATGTGCTAGTAGAGTTGTCATTTATCTCTACTTTTTGCATAAGCCCAGAGTATATGTAATGCTCGGCACCTCACTTTTTAGCTGACCTCAGCACCGCGCCCTTGTCCGCTCGGTGACTGTACAGCGTCAGAGGCCGTTTTACAGTTTTAAAGGGAGGTGGTGTCGCTCCTACATATCTCTCGGGTCGCAGTTATATTATTCTGTACCCAATAAAGAGAGATTTAATCTGCTCATTTCTGTCACCTTACGCTACCACTTAATAACAGCCCAGCTTCCACCTTCTCGTGGCTGAGGACCTTTGGTGGGAAGTGTCGGGCAGTGACGGCGAGTAGCTGACGTGTACTACAGGCAGTGTCGTCGATCCAACACGGTGGTCTAGTTATACTACACAGCAGAACACTTAATATGTAGTCAACTGCTACTCCATAACGGCTACATTAAATTGTTGGCCAGCAGTGCGACGATACATTTTATTGGTGCTAGCGGTGGCACGATATTTAGTGCTAGCCGTGTACCGATACATTAAATTGGTGCTAGCGGTGGCACGATATTTAGTGCTAGCCGTGTACCGATACATTAAATTGGTGCTAGCGGTGGCACGATATTTAGTGCTAGCCGTGTACCGATACATTAAATTGGTGTTCAGTGCTGGGATACGATACGTGCTAAAGGGATTTATGCTGTGAACCAGTAACCCTTGCAATCGCTCGTTCCTGAAGGTGAAACAGAAAATCTTACTCTACTGTTGTAAGGGGACTAATTACCAGTGAGTTAAGTGGAGCAGATAAACTGGAGTGGTAAATATATTCCTCCCATTATTCTGCCAGTGCGAGATTCCTATCTTAAGCACAAACTGGCAGTTATCTCGCCCTGTGGTGTGCGAGATATCTCCATCTTCAAACGCAAACTGGCAAGAATCTCGCTTTCGTGTGCGAGAGGCGAGATCAGGAGAGTTCAAGCCAGTGCGGTGAGGAGTGGGTCAACTAGCGACTTCTAGCAACTGGCGCGGACGGCCGAGGCCAGTTGAGGGGAGCGGGCGTGGGCTGTGTGTGCGCGTCGTGGCGTCCTGCCCGGCGTGATGCGGAGCGAACCAGTCGCTTGCTAACTCCCACAGCGAGCGGGCTGTCGTGTATGGTTGGAGGAGTCTGGTGGAGTGTGGAACGTGGAATGTGGAACATCATCCTGGACTTTCATATCTAGGTAGAGTCCATGCATTAATCCACACACACACACACACTTGAATCAACACACGTTAGTTAGTTGATGAGTGGAAATAAAGGTTTCTCAGAATTCCCTTGAAATAAATATACTTTCTGTATTTTATATGTGTTCCATCTCTGTCACTTACTATAACTATCCTTTTTTATGTCAGTTTATCTTCCTGTATATGGGGGGGGAATATTACTGACAAGGTTAGATGGATACAGTGAAAAGTGGGGACGTGAATTAGGGAAATAGAGATTAACCCCACTAGACTCAGAATTTTATGAGTGGGTTGATACATCAAATAAAGTGCTCAGACATATTAAATGAGTGAAGGACATATTGAGGATCAAGGTGATGAGGATATTTCTGAAGGACAGGATGAGGATTTGAACGTTTTACATTTGCGTTCTGGTCATACTTATTCAACAGTCCCAGAGCAATCATTTAGATCCAAAATGGCCACTAGCTTGCTAATGAGGGTAATCCTAGTGAGGAGACTGTGGAAGCTGAGACTACAACAGTACCTTTGGTCACTCAGGATATGCAAAATCCAGTCATTAGTGATAGTACTACAACCACTCACATACCTGTGTATACTTCAGATGTTTTTAGTACACCACAAGGTTTTGGACAGAATTTATTTTCTGTTCCTTATTCAAATGCATGGGGTATAAACACAGATGATATTAGCATGCGAACCCAGAATCCTAATCAATGGGGCATGAATACTAATATTGGCATGCAAACCCAGAATCCTAATCAATGGGGCATGAATACTAATATTGGCATGCAAACCCAGGGCCCTTATCCAAATACCTGGGGCATGACTAACAATATGGGCGTGCAAGGTCAGACTAACCCTCCTCCTTTGTGGCAGATACCTGTACCTAATCTGGCTACTGATATAGTACAGCAGCATCCTAACTGTACTGAAAGTCAGGCTTTGGCGAAGGCAGGCATATGCTATGCAGAAGCTAGCAAAGCCTTGCAAACTTCGGGCTGGAGAGATACAGTTACTAGTTCTCCACAGCAAAGGACCAAGGCTGTTAACCCAGAGGTGAAAAGATGGTGTGTCACACATGGGCATTGTCCTCATGAAACGGACTGTTGCCCCTTTGTCACTGAAAAGAGGAAGAAACTAGGGACCCAGCTAGTTCGGGGGAAGCTCAGGGCCGCGCGCAAAAGTAATTAAAATAGTACAATCCACCGATCTGTGTGTGGCAGCTATTACTAAGGTGGACTTATTATCTATTCCTTGTATCATAGGGAAAGGCCAACTGTCCCTGATCGTAGATACAGGGTCATGTACAAACGTTATTTCTAGTAAAGCGCTGGAAAGACTTAAAAGTGAAATGCCTCTAACAAACTGGACATTATCACCACCTGATGTAATGTTGACAGGTGTGACAGGGAGTAGAATGAAGATTGTAAGCCAGGTGCTGTTGACATTGAGGGCAGATAAACGATCTCCTGTGTTACGTGCTACGTTTTATGTGGTTGAGGATTTTCCTCTGCCAGCTGATGGGCTGTTAGGCTTTGAGACCATGGAGGAGTATGATATAGTAATACACCCTCAAAGACATTCCATTTCCTTTAATGGGAAAGAGTTTGTAGGCCTTAATCCCTCAGCAACACGAACTGGAACTGGCATCCAATCAGGAGCCGTCCAACCAGTTGTGACCCCGACAAGTGAAGCGTCAAGGGAGTCCCCGGATGCACACGAAGCGGAGGGTATGGACTGGAAGAAAGTCAGGGCTAGTGAGTGGTAATCACCACTTACCCCGAACTGTCTGTAAAATTCCTGTCCGAGTACCTGACGTGTCGGTGGGAACTGATGTAGCATGCTTAACTGAGACTGTAAAACATAAGGCATTGTCGCTGGAATTGACTCTGACTAGCGTTGGCCAAGACCAGAAGACGCCCCTCTTCATTGCAAATATGAGTGGTGGCGCAGTTAAGCTCAGAGATGGTTGTTATATAGGCGACTTGATGTGCTATGGTGCCCCCATAAAGGAAGTCGACGACGTGCCGGTGATCTCTCCTGTAGTTACATCTCAAGCAACGACTCAGTCGGAACTCGTACGTCTGGCTAAGGAAAAACAGCTGGAGCAATACGTGAAGGACACGGATAATGTAGACCATAAAACATGACTCCTAGCCCTCCTTAGAGAATTTTCCGACGTAGTAGCACTTCCAGGAGAAGCGCTGGGTAGGACGGATAGGGTGAAGCATCATATTGGTTTGTGCCCTGGTACAAATCCAATTTATGTGCCCGCATACCGTCTACCGCACAGCCAAAGGGAAGCAGTGGATGAGGAAGTTGAAAGGATGCTGCGTGATGACGTTATCCAGCCTTCCTCCTCGGACTGAATAATGCTCCTTTAACATTTCAGCGGATGATAAACCAATTGTTTGGCGAGATGTTAGGGCAAGACGTCTTAGCGTATCTAGATGACCTAATCATCATGAGTAACAATGTTAACAGTCATTTTAACAAGTTAAAACGAGTGATGGAAACCTTGAGATCCGCAGGTCTGAAAATTAAGCTGTCAAAGTGTGAATTTCTGAAATCCAGTATTAGATTTTTAGGACACCTAGTTGATGGTAATGGCATCAAGACTGTGCCGGACAAGGCAAGGCCAATGTTAAATTTTCCTACACCACAGAACAAGGATCAGATAAGATCGTTCCTAGGCCTCACTGGCTTTTATAGGAGTTTTGTCCACAGGTATGCCATCATAGCATCACCTTTAATGACGCTACTTAAGAAGGACGCTGCATGGAAATGGGGACCCTCGGAAGAGAAAAGCTTCAACGAGCTCAAACAAGCCATGTCAGAAACACCCGTATTAGCGTTTCCTGATTATACTCAACCTTTCTATCTGTGCACGGACGCCTCAGGTCTGGGTCTGGGAGCGGTGTTACAGCAGAAGGATGAGCAAGGTAAGACACATACCATAGCGTATGCTAGTAGGGCATTAAGACCCCCAGAGAAGAACTATTCGACGACACATTTGGAGACATTAGCAGTCGTGTGGGCGTTAGGACATTTCCGGGATATTATCTTTGGTTACTGGATAATTGTTTTAACTGACCATGCACCCATACGCGACTTGTTTAAAGGAAAAACTTGCACGGTAAGGTTGCGCGTTGGTTTGGCAAAATAATGGAGTTTGATCCAGAGGTCAGATATTTACAAGGCCGTCAAAATGTTGTAGCCGACGCGTTGAGTAGAAACACTGCTGCTACCATAGCCGAGGATGTTGCTCTTGCTGAGTATTCCTCAGACACGGTAAAGCGGAACAACGTAATGATGCGATGTGGTCTCAAGTCATCTGCCTTGGAGTCTGGCGACGAGACTTGTCTACCTGAACTCCCAGTACCAATGACACACTTCCATCTTCAACAGGGTCTTTTATAAGCAACCCCCAGGGAAGGACACTGCATATCAGTTGGTTATTCCTGCTACCTTACAGCAAGCCGTGCTACAGTTAGTTCATGATGTACCTCAAGCGGGTCATCCCGGTCGCGATAGATGCATACGTGAGGTGAGAAAGAAATACTATGGGCCGACCATGAGGAAGGACATAGAAGCAAACGTCAGTCAATGTGTCAAATGCGCGGAAATACGAGGAACGACGGGACTTCCGACTCCCATCTTAGAGTATTCTCTACCGGAAAAACCCTGGGATACAGTCTCCATTGATCTCTTAGCGTTGCCGAGAAGTCGTCAAGGTTCAAGTTATGTACTGGTGGCAGTGGACCATTTCTCACGATTCACTGTTTTAGCACCTTTACAGACGAAAACTAAAGAGGAGGTGGCGCACGCTTTTGTGACTTCAGTGATTTGTCCATACTCTACACCTAAGGTATTGCTCAGCGATAATGGCAGTGAATTTCGTAACCAGGTGTTACAAGAAATCTGTCGTATGTATGGAGTAAAGCAAGTTTTTGTAACGCCTTACAGTCCTAAGAGCAATGACCTGGTGGAGAGAACAAACAGGAAGATACTGGAAGTCTTGAGACCAGTAATAACCTCAAATCAAGAGAATAACTGGGAAGACTGGTTACCACATGTAGTGGCGACCATCAACTCCTCAGAAAATTCATCAACTGGGAAGTCTCCTCATTATATCCTTTATGGAGAAGAGAAAGTGTTACCCTACGATTTGTTGGCTGGACCTCCTACTCCAGTATACAACGAAGAAGACTACGCAAAGGTACAGTTGTTGAAATTCCAACGTATACACAGTGAAGTACGGAAAAGATTAAAAGCCTTAAGAGCGGAGATGATGGCGAAACAACACAAAGGTAGTCAAGAAAAGACGTTACAGGCAGGCCAGAAGGTCATAATCCACAACCCTGAGAGAATTTCCAAGCTCAGACCTAAGTTCCGTGGACCATATACCGTTGTGGAACGAGTACGTGGAAATACTTATAGAATAAAGGATGAAGCTAATGGAACTCAGGAGGCAGTACATGCTGATAGGATCAAACTAGTAAGTCAAGAGCTAACCCTATCGTCTGATGTGTTGTGCCCTCTGTCTTCATCGCAGTCTATGTCGTCATCCGTACCTGTCCCTAACCAAGAGTATCGCAGCAAGTTACGAACCCACAACAAGAGTGATTAAGGGAGTATCTACTCTTGCAGAAAAAAATGTGGCTGTGGCTCAAACTCCTCGTGTGTTGCTTGGGGTGGACCTATGGAACGACATCAGACATGGACACGACTGCATTAATGCCAGGAGCACTGAAGAGCCCACTTGGAGAAGTCGTGGTAGTGGAAGATGCAGTATGCGTCTACTATCCAATGGAAGGCTATCTCCAAACGCCAGATATTGTCAAGGAGGTCTCCAAGGGCTTGTCGAATCTCAGACAGCAACTGCTGGAAGTGGGAAAGATGTTTAATCGAAACCCACGATTGACGAACTCTGACACTGAAGCTTTGTTGAGCTTCAGACTAGGCATATAGACAGGCTCACCGACAGGCTCACTAACTTGCATGTAGCTTTACCTAACGTACACTCTGATCTTTCCAAGCATGTCCATGCACGTACTAAGAGAGGACTTGTGGATTTTCTAACTCTTTGGTACGGCATTAGATAAGGATGTAGTGCAATTGGGTAGACAGATGCATGACTTGACACTGGCCGCTAAAGCCAATAATAGATTAATCATGCATGTGTATAAACAGTTAGATGAGTTCACTAACAAAGCTAACGAGATAATTAGGACTACCAACCATCTAGTAGAGCTTGTGAACAATATCTAAATTAACCTACCAATCCTAGCTAACTTGGTGTTATTTGCTGAGTACTAACATGCTCTCGACGAGTCAACCACTGCTTTGGAGAAGCATGCAGCCAATATGGTGGACGGCTTAATCGATGCAAGTTTGAACAGGGTTAATGCTTTATTGCTGCCTACTAATATATTAACAAATGCACTTGATATAGCTATATAGCTATGTAGAAGCATGGACTTATGCCACTCTTTGATCTGAGTCAACTGGAATATTATTACCCATTGTTAGAGGCCCAGTTGACCCATGAAGGCATCCTGATATTGGTGCCTATGAGGAATGCTGTAACATACCAGGCATGGCGGTTCATTTCCTTCCCTTTTGCTACTGCTAATAATACACTTGTTATTACTAAAGGGGGTCCAGAGGTGCTAGTTGTCTCAGATGACAAGAAATATGTAGCAGAAACGACTGTGGATGAATTTGAGAAGTGTAAGGCCTCATTTCTTGATCTCCATGTATGTCCTGCTTTCCATTTTGTCTTCGTACCATTAAAGGTAGAGGAGTGTAAGAGGGCCTTGTTGGACACAAATACTTCCTCTGCTCTGCACGTTGCACCTTCCAACCCATTCAGTTGAAGTCAGTTTTCCATGCTCATATTCATGCGAAACAGTACTTTTACTTTCCTGAGACAGAGGATGTAACTGTGATTTGTGCCTCACAGAATCAATTCCTTACAGTAAAGGGGTACTATATTGCACCTGATTTTTGTGAGTTACACAGTAAAGAGATAGCAGTTCTGCCTAGCAAGCATCATTTAGCTTTGACAGTGAACTTCTCATCCCAGTTACGACCCTTTTTACCTTCATTCAATGTTATTTCCTTGAATGTGAACAGGCTGTCTCATGTATTAAAGGAGCTTACCTTCCTTCTCCCACCTGAACAGGACTGATATAGAGCCTTATGTACTGTCCTATCTTCCTTCATACCTTTCTCGTTCCTATTTTGGTCCTGGCGTTGGTCTTCTACTTATTGTGGTCTTGTCCTGTGTTTGTGTTTTAGGCTACTACTTAAGGCGCCAATTAAGGAACCCACTGAGACCACGTGTCTGTACTCGCAGATTGCAAGTGGATGTTCCTGAATAGTTAGCTACCCTACACTCTGGTTAGGCTACACGGTAGTTAGGACAACAGTGTCGACGAGGACGTCAATGGTGTGGCCAAGCGATGTTCTGGTGTCAACATCTTTTTCCATATGAAGTTGTAGTGTCACACATTTTACATAATAATTTTTAAAGCTGTTTAGTCATAATTAACAGTGTGTAATGAAGTGTGAATGATGAACAACCAAATATCATTTCGCTGTTAGCTGTGGTATAGGAAGAAGGTGGATGGCAGACCACAAGGGCCACCCTGTTTCAATTATAAAATGAAGGTTAGGAGAAATGAAAAGATATCTGAATAGTGCGTAAGTGTAAAGTCCTGGGGAACCATTTATTATGTTGGTATATGTGAATGTACTTAATACCATTTTATAGAGGTGTATAATGTGCTAGTAGAGTTGTCATTTATCTCTACTTTTTGCATAAGCCCAGAGTATATGTAATGCTCGGCACCTCACTTTTTAGCTGACCTCAGCACCGCGCCCTTGTCCGCTCGGTGACTGTACAGCGTCAGAGGCCGTTTTACAGTTTTAAAGGGAGGTGGTGTCGCTCCTACATATCTCTCGGGTCACAGTTATATTATTCTGTATCCAATAAAGAGAGATTTAATCTGCTCATTTCTGTCACCTTACGCTACCACTTAATAACAGACCAGCTTCCACCTTCTCGTGGCTGAGGACCTTTGGTGGGAAGTGTCGGGCAGTGACGGCGAGTAGCTGACGTGTACTACAGGCAGTGTCGTCGATCCAACACGGTGGTCAAGTTATACTACACAGCAGAACACTTAATATGTAGTCAACTGCTACTCCATAACGGCTACATTAAATTGTTGGCCAGCAGTGCGACGATACATTTTATTGGTGCTAGCGGTGGCACGATATTTAGTGCTAGCCGTGTACCGATACATTAAATTGGTGCTAGCGGTGGCACGATGTTTAGTGCTAGCCGTGTACCGATAAAGTGACCCAGTTCCGTCATGTGAGATCAAACTGATTATTGGTTGGTGTCTAGCTACAGCATGATGTCTACTAATGGTGTCTAGTGATAGAATATACTGTATAAGCCATCAAAGGTAGCAGTAACGATAATGGACAATGGGAGTGATCAGTTTGTTTATTTACTGTTTAACGTTATCCCCGTCACATCGTCGCCCTAAGCCTACCTACAGCAAGCAGCTGATCCAGAGGGGGATGATAGGGATCGAGCCCTCAGTTGGCCCTCACACAAGATGAGAAAACATTAAAAGCTCTGAAGTACACCATGATCAAACTATTTTCTTTTTTAATGCAAGAAAGAAGGAGCCAAAGGCCAGGGGCCCACAAACCGTTCCTCCCAAGAAAAAAACAAAACAATAAAAAAAGAGAACCAAAGTCAAGATCCGTTCATTTCGAGATGCCTGGACACACTGCGTTTGAAAGACTGGAGATCATAGGAAGTAGGAAACACAGACAGAGGAATACATTTCCAGAGTTGACCTGTTGCATAAATGAAGGACTGGGAGTAACGGTTAAGTCTTGCATTAAAGAGTTGGACAGAAAAGGGATGAGAGTTTGTTGATAGACGGGTGCTACGCGCCGGTTGTAGAGATGGAGGGATGCATGCAGACAGTTCAGAGGAGCAGTGACCATTGATGTAGCGACAGAAATGAGATAAAGATGCAACAATGTGGCGAAGAGACAGAGGTTGAAGGGAGCCAGTAAGAGAAGGAGAGTTGATGAGACGAAAACCCTTGACTCCACCCTATTGAGAAGAGCTGTATGTGGGAAGCCTCCCCACACATAAGAGTTGTACTCCATGCAGGGACGAATAAAACCCGTGTATAAAGTCAACAACTGTGCAGGGATAAAGAAGGTACAGAGTCGGCTTAGCACACCTAATCTCTTGGAAGCAGATTTTACAAGAGATGCAATATGATCTTTCAAAGATAAGTCCCGAGTGAATGAAACCCCAAGCATATTCAAGGATGATGCAGGATTGAGCTGGATATTATTAAACATTAGTGGGTACTCCTGTGGAAGATTTTGTCAGGTTGATAGGTGTAAAAACTGAGTTTTTGATGCATTAAAAACAAGATTATTTTTACCACAGTCAGAGATACGAGCCAAGTCAGACATCACGTTTGCCATAGCCTCAATCCTTGTTTGTTGAAGTAACTGCTGAGATGGACGTTGCGAGAACCGAATGGAAAGGTGAAGGGTGGCATCATCAGTGTATGAGTGGATAAGATTAGATGTACAGCTTAGGTCATTGACGAGTAAAAGGAAGAGAGTCGGTGATAGGACAGAGCCCTGAGGAACACGACTGTTGATAGATCTAGGTGAAGAACGCTGGCCGTCTACAACAGCGGCAATAGAACAAGCAGAAAGGAAGCTAGAGATGAAGGCACAGATATAAGGATAGAAACCATAAGAGGGCAGTTTGGAAATTAAAGATTTATGCCAGACTCGATCGAAAGCCTTTGAGATGTCAAGTGCAATGGCAAAGCTTTCGCCAAAGTCCTGAAAAGAGGATGACCAGGAGTCTGAAAGGTAGGTAAGAAGATCGCCAGTGGAGCGTCCCTGATGGAACGCATATTGACGATCAGATAGAAGGTTGTGATAGGAAAGATGCTTTAAAATTTTTCTGTTAAGAATTGACTCGAAAACTTTTGAGACACAGGATGTTAAAGCAATTGGACGATCGTTAGAGGATTGGGAATGGTCACTCTTCTTTGGGACTGGCTGAATGAGAGCAAACTTCCAGCAAGAAGGAATGGTACAAGTTGACAGACAAATGCGAAAGAATTTACCTAGGCAGGGTGTAAGCACAAAAGCACAGTTCTTGAGGACAACAGGAGGGACTCCATGAGGCCCATATGCCTTGTTTGTATTAACCCCTAATACGCGGCCAATGGACAGCCCCCCCCCCCCCCCGGTGGCGGCGTTGTATCGCGGTCTGAGTACCTGTAGGAAAATATTAGCCAAAAATCAGAGATTAACCCTAGAACTTTATAATTGGTATGGCAGATAGTACTTACATTCAGCTTTCTCCAGAGACAGGTGTTGAGCTTTCGTGGACTACCCAAGGACTTGTGGAGACTTGCAAATTTGGGTAACAAAATCTTCACTTTCACACCTCCAGCAACCCGGTTTCCCCTCTACCACAGCCTCATTCTGTCAGAGTAAACTTTATACTACAACGTACAGGTAGTTTGGAATCCGTATTCGTACAATAAGCACCGAAAATAAGGCTAAAATCAACGAAGTGTACGGCCGACATGCATTTCCATTTTCACAGCTAAAAACACGTATACTACATTATTTTCAATCATATTACTTCCCAAAAGATCACCGCAGCGCGCTTTTTATTCTGCCTTACGCCCGTCACTTTATTCTCGTTCCTGTCGGCCGCTCGCACTGACTTGGAAGAGCTAGAACTCGCCATAATGTCACTTTGAAAGCCTGCGGTAAACTGATGCTAAACAGGGGCAAACCTTGCGAAAAAAAGCTAGTGTGACAACTGGGGAAACAAGCATTTCCTATTAGCATAAACTGCTTGTGAGAGGAGAGCGCAGATTTACAGTTCTGAGCAGTCAGAGCGCTGCCATGTATCACAGCCAGGCTGGCCGGGCCGTGGTGGGGGGGGAGGGCGGAAAAACGCGATACTTGGCAGCAACGGAGGTCAGTAGTACAAAGGTAAAGTATACTAATTGTAGCTAAAGGGTGGTGGTACTGATAGACAATACCAGCTGGAACATCCTTGCCCGCGTTTATTCAAAATTAACTCGAATCACAAACGCGACGATACGCCATTATGTTCCTTTTCAGCGAGCATCGCAAACGCGATGCCCCGCGTTTTAGGGGTTAAGGCCAGTGATAGCAGAGAATACATCAGCTGAAGAAATTTTAATGTCAGCCATGGGGAAGTCAGAGGGGGGAAGTGATGGAAGAACAGCACCGGAATCGTCTAAAGTGGAATTGGAGGAGAAAGTCTGAGCAAAGAGATCTGCTTTATCAGTAGAAGAAATAGCTACAGAACCATCAGAATACAAAAGAAGAGGAAAGGATGACGAGGTAAAGTTGTTAGAAAGGTTTATGGCAGGGTGCCAGAAGGAGCGGGAAGAATTCGAGTTGGAGAGTTGGGAGCATTTAGTACGAATGAAATTATTTTTAGCAGAGCGAAGAACAGACTTAGCACGATTCCGGGCAGAAACATAAGCAAGATGAGATTAAGGGGTGGGTTGGTTCTGGTACCTTTTATAGGCCCTCTCCTTGTGGACAGCATTAGAACAAGCATGATTAAACCAAGGCTTTCTTCCATTAGTCAAAGGATATGGTAAAGGAATGTATGCTTCCATGCCCGAGAGAATAACCTCTGTAATGCACAATGCACACTCAGATGGCTCCCGTCCATGGAAGCAATGATCATTCCAGGGAAAATCACAGAAGTACTGCCTGAGGGCCTCCTAATCCGCAGATCCAAAGTGCCACAGTTGACGTTTCTTTGGAGAGTCCACAGGCTGTACTGGAGCAATAGGACAGGTCAAGGTAATTAGGCTGTGATCGGAGGAGCCCAATGGAGAGGAAAGATTAACAGTGTAAGCAGAAGGATTAGTTGTAAGAAAGAGGTGAAGTATGTTGGAGCTCTCTCCAAGGCGGTCAGGGATACAGGTAGGGTGCTGTACAAGCTGCTCTAGGTCATTAAGGATAGAAAAGATGTAGGCTTGTTCACCAGGTGGATCAGTAAAAGGAGAGGAGAGCCAAAGGTGGTGGTGAACATTGAAATCTTCTAGAATGGAGATTTCAGTGAAAGGAGAAATGGATAGAATGTGTTCCATCGTTGAAGTAAGATAGTCGAAGAATTTTTCATAGTCAGTAGAATTAGGAGATAAGTAAACAGTGCAGATATATTTAGTTAGAGAATGATAAGAAAGCCTAAGCCAGAGAGTAGAGAATTCAGAAGAATCACGTTCAGGAACACGAGAGCAAGATAAATCGTTGTGTACATAATTATACACAACAGCCATCTTTGGCTTTGAAATGGGTATAGAGAAAGTAGGAGGAAACAGAAAAGGGTTTGCTGTCAGTTGCCTTAGACAGCTGAGTCTCAGACAGGAAGAGAAGGTAGGTTTAGAGAGGAGAGTTGATGTTCAACAGAGAGAAAGTTACAGGAAAGACTCGAATGTTGCAGAATTGAAGATGGAGTGAGTCAGTGGTTCCAGACGTCTCTCAGAGTCGTCACAGGGAGAGGGGTGGATAGTGTGGGAATATATGGTCCCCCCCCCCCCCGGGGACTCCGAGGCCAGATTTAATTGTTCCATTTTTACTGACTTACCTTTCAGATACTTCCAGAATACATATCTCGCGATGGTATTTGTAAAAAACCTTCAACAGGAAGGGGGACTTCCCTACCTGCACACACCTTTTCTCAGTTACTCCATCTCATTATCCCCTCTCCCCTTACCCTTCAAAGATCCTACATCATTCACTAGCACTACCGGTAGCTAGTAAGCCCTTTCACTGCGTTCTATATAATTATTAAGTAACAACATTCTCATTATATCCTTCTGTCCTTGTTCTTGGTAAAGTTACCAAATGTGTCGGTATATAAAAGTGAGTAGAGAGGGGCCCCTTTAACCTGTTTGACTTATTTGTTTAAGGTGATTACCATAAACTAGCATGAGTTAGAATAACATATCTAAGTGCATTCCACGGGAGCAAAAAGCTAAGCCTGTCATGATCAAGCCAATCTAGTATTCCATTCAAGCTAACCTCAGCTTTTTTTATTTAGCTGAGAGTGAGTCGTAGAAACCTAAGTGTTAATATTCTTTTCATGGTCGGAACAGCCCAAGCACTTTATTCTAATGCCAGATTTTTTTTCTCTCTCTCTGCCGAGTTTGAGGAAGGGAGCCAGAGTTTAATTATCCTTGAATGCTTAAATTAAAAAATAAAAACTTGTAGTTTATGCACTTACAGAAAAGCCACACGCATTGGCGTAATAATTACTCGTGCAAATCTCTGCGATAAATAGGTATTACAGTCGAATTCACCTGATTACAACACCTTCAGTGACGACAAGGGACGCAATCTAATTTAATGGCTTAGTTTTGCGTAACAGTGATTCAGCAGTACAAACACTAGGAGGGTGCGCGGCTAAGCAAGACTAATTTGTGAATGATTGCTTTAATTTAAAAAAATGGTTTAGTACATTATGTACAGGCAGAAACAAAAGTTCGCCTATTACTCCACTTCTTCGGCATGATGCTTTAAGACATGTCTGCTGCTTACTCTTTCAGGCAGTGTATCAAATATTTGCCAGCAGGCAGAAAAACATATCAAGCATTTTCAGCTGAACGCTTGCTAGCAAAGTACGGTAAGAAATCAGTATGATGGAATATTTGGCAAACTACCTTCTCAGACTCTATAATAATTAAATAACTGTCATGTTTATCAAAGTGACAAAACCTTCCATAACAGTGCTTGAAAGTTCAGGTGAGTTTATCAGCCTCACTGCTAAGTGGCTATAAAGAACCAAGCATTAATGTGCACTGTGGGTTGATTATAAAGCTTTCGTTCATGAATAATATTTTGGAATGCAGGAATACAACTGCAATGAAGCAGACGCTTATCGAAGAGGAGACTGTGCAAATATTGTTTAGAGGTCTACGAAGTGCGAGTAATCTTCGCCTTGAATGTTCTGGTTCGTAAGTGAAGGTAACCCCGTTACCATTGTATATGTAATGATATATAATAAATAGGTAATGATAGTTATATCATTACAACAATGCCCATTTCTATTTATTTTTTGGTTTTTCAAATCCCTTTGTCCCACTTTGGAAACGTACCTCGTATTCAGTTGGTCAATAAAGTCTATAATTTGCTCTCCTGGTTTAAAAAAACAAAACAAAAAAAAAACACCGAGTTCAGTGGATGCTTCCAAAAATGAGAGGGGGGGGGAGGGGGAGTGATCTGACAGCACAGTGATGCGGAGCCCAAACTTTGACCTTGGCCCGTGACATTAACCTTTGAGTGCATTAGCCCGAGACGTCCCATCGACGTATGAGTACATTGCAACATTTTGCATTTGCCAGTCCTGACGACGTACTGGTACGTTGTGCAATTGCAAGGTCCCTAATTTGCACAATTTTCAATTTTCGCTCGTGATTTTTCGTACATATACACGGGACACCTTCCTCTATTCTTCTACAAGATGCCAAGCAGGGACAATGCCTTACACCGCATAACCTCCCCCCCCATTGTCTCAGCAATTCACCTGTTACCAGTGACCTGGCCAATAAAGACATTCAGGGCCAGAGTGATTCCCCAAATGATGACAATGTGGAGGACAAAGTTTACATAGCATTAGAGGAAGAAACAGTCAGAAATGATGATCAGGTAATGTGGCAAAAGAAGGTCAGGAATGGTGATCACTTAGTGAGTGAAACAATACTTATAATGCCTATATTACTGTTTGAAAACAAATATACTCTCATACTACATATAAATTCATACCAAATAAATAAATAAATACCGTTTATGAGTGGTGTGGAATAGTTATCCTCCCATAGAACTAGTTTTCTTTGCAGCCAGCCTGATAGAAAATCCTGTAAGGTAAGGAGGTACTCCTACCTGTATCGAGCATTTTAAACCTCAGGTGAGCAATTTCTCTATGAATTTTCGATGTTTCTCACCAAAAGCGGAGGTTTTAGCCAAAAAAAAAAAAAAAAAAAATCCAAAAATGGTCGGGACTGGGGGTGTCGGAGGTGCGAAAGTGCTCGGGATGTGATGGGTTAAAAAAAAAAAAAAAAATTATATTTCCCATTGCTGCATTCAAATTATCTATACTATATCTACTTATCCATCTCTCTCTCTCTCTGTATATATATATATATATATATATATATATATATATACAGTATCTATCTATCTATATATATATATATATATATATATATATATATATATATATATATATATATACAGTATCTATCTATCTATATATATATATATATATATATATATATATATATATATATATATATATAAATATATACTGTATATACATGTTCTTTAGTCCCGTCAGCAATCCGTTATCATACAGTAAAATGGATTAACTTAGACAATAGCACACTCAATACTAGGTAAACCTAATGAGGGAAATAAACTGTGTTTATTCTTCAGTCACCCAGAACTTCAATCTCACCTTAAAGAGTATTGTTCCTTGTTGTGCCTGGTATTGTCCCTCACAACAATGGGGCATCCTCATTTTAACACTCAATTGCCTTTTTGTTCAAGTACCACGATGCATTATTTCTGCACTGTGTTCTGGGGCCTCGAACGTGACTGTAGGTTGATTTCTTTTGCATGATTCTTGTTATGACTGTGTAGTATATATTTTTTATCTTCATCCTCTGTCATCCATAGATCTTGCTGGTTAGTTTTCTTTGCTTTCGTTTCGAACGTTGTTTCTTCTCATTTTGTGTTTGGGCACCCACCGTCTACTCATACGGTATACACCAGTGTTACTTTTGGGTTCCCCTTGTTGACAGTGAGTGGCAAGCTAAAGGTTTTCTTGCAGCCCAAGAAATCATTGACCACGATAGATGGTAACCATATAATCAAATTGATATCTGGCAATTTAGTTGGTTAAGATGCTCTGACCGGATGTGACTCATAAGGGTTTACATCCCCAGTTTTGTTGGATATTACTACTCATACGGAACGAGCGACTGATCACTCCGAACTAAGAACCTATCCCAGGGTCCCAATTCTCCTGACTGGCCAGTAAAAGACTGAATGATTGATTAATGAAGACGGTGGTGAAGGGAAACCCATTACATTGTTTTTGCTTTTTAACCCGCCGCGTCCTGGCAGATTTTTCACCACTGACCCCCCAACAATCCCGGCAGATGTTCGAAAAGTTTCTCTTTGGCTAAAACCTCCACTTCTTATGAGAAACATCGAAAATTCAGAGAGAAAGTGCTCAGCTGAATTTAGAAGTATGGTAGAAGTAAGAGTACCTTTACCTTGTTACCATGTTCTCTCAGGCTAGGCTCGAGAGAAAACGTTTTCTATGGGAGGGGTAGCAATTCCAAACCATTCATAACTGGTTAGATATTTATCTATTTGGTACCAATTTATATGAAGTACAAGAGTATATTGGTTTTCAGACAATAACGTAGGTGATGTAAGCATTGTTCACTCACAAAAAACATCAACATATGGTACCTTCTTTTATGATGTTACCGCCTCATCAACTCTGCTTGTTTCTTCCTCTGGCTTATTTCTTCCTTTGTCCTCAACCTCAAGAATAATTTTCGCCTTGAATTTCGTCATTGGTGAGACCGTGGTGCGACTTGTCTTTACTGGCCAGGTCACTGCTAACAGGTGAGTTGCCCAGAAAATGGCGTGTGGGGGGAAGGGGGGGGGGAGGTGGGGCCAGGCACTGGGTAGAGGAAGGTCTCCCACATAAGCCTGCCAAAAATCACCAGTGAAAGTTAATGTGCAAATGACAGACCTCGCAATTGCACAACATATGGATCCATCGTCGGGTGTCACCGTGACAAAACGTGGTGACATATGCATACGTCATTGGGATGCCTCAGGTTAAAGTATATTTTGCAAAATCCATTAATTATATACCGGATCATTACACGAACTCAGTGTTAGCGTCAACTGCTTTCCTGCCAGTGCTTATGAGAATTACAATGACTGTGGTAAGAAGGTTTACATTTTTACTGAGCACTAGAGTGAGAGATCAATTGTTTTTTTTTTCCCCTTAGTTTTTCGTGTTTCTAAAAAATATATCACTTATACGAACGGTAAGAGAAATGGTATTTTGGTGGTAGTGGTCATGCTGATGGTGGTGATGATTACGGTCTCCTTATATTGGGTTGGGATGAAGATAACGGTGACGATGATGACGCTTACCCAACATGCAGTCCTCTGTAAGTACATGCAATCAATCATCATCTCACACACACAAGCTCATTACAATCAGACCCTCTAATCTGCGTGTTTGATCCAGTTAAACACACACACACACACACACACACACATCAGCGTTGTGTACGTTCACAAAGAATCAAGACGTTCGTTCCTCGCCGCTACTACAACACACGTTCACCTCCATCATCTCGATTAGCACCGCTACGAGTATCAGTGCAATCTCTTGTCGCCATAAACTTGTCACTTTCATACGTATGCTTTCGTCACTATCATACACTTTCGATACTTCCATTCACTTTTGGCACTTTCATTCACTTTCGGCACTTCCATTCACTTTCATCACTTCCATAATTGTATTTTTTCTTCTCTATCGCACATATTCATTACTACACCGACCTTCAGCACCATTACATGCTTTCGGCGCTACCAGACCTTCGTTATTACTACAGACGTTCGTTATTACTCCGCATTTTTGTCACTAGCACACATTTTAATCACTCTCATATATTTTTGTTCCTCCAAGTACTTTCGTTCCGGCCACATACATTTGTCTGTATCAAATGCTTTCGTTGTTACCCCATTCCCATTAGTACCAAAAACTTTCGTCACTACCACACACATTCGTTACTGGCATAAACTTTCATCACTGATACATGCTTTCGTCATCCTTACCATCACGGTATAATTATCTCTTCACCCCGTACAGTAAGCTTTCGTCATTATCAGTGTTATTCGCACTATAGCTTTCTTCATAATCATGTGCTTCCATTATAATTCTACTGTTTATGATCAACTCATTACTGCATTTTTTTTTTTCCTTTCATTTTACCAACACTGTATACTTTTAGTTCTACCACCATGCAGTCTTCCGTTGTTGCCATTAGCGCGTCACTCTCATAAGTGTTCGTCTCTATGCTTTCCATCATTTCGGCACTACAACGTACTATTATGACCGACATCAGTGAAATAGCCTATCGTAAAACTCTCCCACAGCTTTTCGTCACCACCATATACATTCCTCACAATTCAGCACGCTCATGTTTACGATCATAGTGTACAATCTCTCATCTTTGCCAGAATCTCGTCACTCCTACATTTTCGTCACGACCAATATGTTTTTTCGTCATATACACCGTCACATTATATTATCGTCATCAGAAATTCTGCAGTAATTTAGTCGTACCACATGCATTGTCACCTTTAGCATTAGCTTATACAGTTCACTATTACCAACAAAATCTTTCGCCATTATAAAATCCTCACTACCACAAACTTCCATCACCACAACATGCTTTCGTCATATTTACAGCTATAGTGAAGGCCGACTATTATCAACAACATCAAGACAAACTTTGGTCATTACCGTAAATTTCATTACTGTAAATTCGATACTTTCTAAAACTGTTGTCACTACCGTATGTTTTCGTCATAATTGCACTATCATCTCACTTCTACCACAGACTTTCGTCACTAACTATATGCTTTGGCCATTTTTACCATCACATTTTATATCATCACCACCACCAGTGCAAACTTTCATTTCTCTGAACTTATCACTACCACAAACTTTCCATACTACCACATACTGTACCATCACATTATATCACCAACACCAGTGCAGGCTTTCGATATCACCACAGTTTCATTTTTACCTCAAACTTTGACCAACACCATACACATTCTTATGAATGAAATATCCACATATTAAACTGTGTTACGGATACCTTTAATAATATTTCATTCATTTGAACATTCATAGCTCATTGTAACAGAATACACAATATCACCGGGCGGTGGCTCAATCTGTAGAGAGTTGGCCTGCAGCCCTAACGGACCCGGGTTCAAATCTCGCTGGGGCAGGGAACAGTTTAAGGATTTGAATATCATAAATATCAGACTTTACTGATCTACCGGAAGACCCGCCGACGTCATAAAAATACCCCCGGTAATACCAATACACCAGTCCTTTATGAGACAGCTCTAGCATGTATTCAGTACGGACGGTGGGTGTTAGCGCCGAAGTGGTGATATGTAGTAGAGGTGTGCGGTACGTAGGAGGACTACTGGGCCTTGAAAGCAGGCTGTGAAGCTTATGCCCAGAGTCGGTCACAAAAAAAAAAAAAAAAAAAAAAATTAACACTGCAGTACCACAGAGGTTAGCCATCATGATCACAAGCATTTATTACAAATAGATGCTTATCATCCCTACCACAGTATTTCACACAAATCGCGTTAAGTTCACAGTCACGGTCACAGTCTCTTCACACCCATCCACGTTCACTCTCAAAGTTCCAAGCTTTCATCATAACCAGACACACTTACTGTCAGAGTTACAAGCTTTTCTTTACAATCAGGTGTTCATCATACCACCACAATAATTCATCACAGCCACACACGTTCTCCATTACAGACACAAGCTTTCACCACAATCGCACAAATTCACCATTATAATCCAAGCTTCCACGAATACCGCACATGGTCACTATATTACAGTCACCCACACCGATCATCGCTAATACAAGCTTTCATCACAGTTACATAGTATTTATTACAAACCTCCCGTAAATACCTCACAGATACAGTATACCAGCTCATAACCACAGCAACTTCCTGACAACCATACATATAAAAACGTCACCACCAAAAATTTACAAGACAGTCAGCAAAGACACAACTTACAACTTACAATCACTACTTGTAAGACTCAGAATATGCACATTTCACCAACAACCATATTCATCCCATCACTTTATTATTATTATTCTTTTTTTTTCATGACTCAGGTTGATTGTATCACAATTTTACACCTCACACTCTCCCTCACTCTCATTAATTATCTCACCATTATTTCTGGATTATGGGTAATGCCGTTATTTTGACCAACACACACACACACACACACACACACACACACACACACACACACACACACACACACACACCATCGTATAATGCATATATTGGTTCAGTATATCATGTAGTGGGATACATGTGCTCAGTCAGTTTATGTTCATTGTCGGGCGATTGGTACCATATGGATCCCATTATATATTTAAGCACCACAACACTTGTGTTATTACTGGCTGGCAGCGTAACGTCATTAATAAAGCCTTTACCCTGCATTACCTCGCCTGCATCAAAAGGAGACTAGTACGGGATGAATGCAACTGTAAATCTGTTTTATAAGTGCGGTGTGTGTGTGTGTGTGTGCGTGTGTGTGCGTGTGTGTGCGTGTGTGTGCGTGTGTGTGTGTGTGTGTGTGTGTGTGTGTGTGTGTGTGTGTGTGTGTGAACTTGTTTGTCTGTCTATCCGTTATCCACCATCAAGTCGATTAAACACCTCTTAGAGAGGGACCTCGTAGCCACCTTGCTTTGACTGCATGTATTTGTCAACCATCGTGGCAGCACTATATTAGTTTCACTGTTGCCCCCACTGCAATGGGTAGGAGCTTGGGAATCCAAAAGGAAACATCACTACATGTGGTGCTCTCGCATCTTTTAGACCTGCAGAGACGAGGTGGCTACGAAAGCCTCGCTCTTAGAGACGTTTAAACTACCTGATGGTATATTGCAGCAGTATGGGGGACGTGGAAGGTGTGTGCAAGATATTCACAGAGAAAATATGTGCAGGATGTGTGGTGGTGTGTGGGGTGAAGAGAAGACGACAGGGGGTGCAAGGAACAGCATGGTGGAATGAAGAGGTGAGATATCTGTGGGACAAAAGAAGAAAGCATATAATGGCTGGATGAGAAATAGGGGCGTGGAAGACGTTGAGAAACGGAAGAGAGAGGTATATGTAGAAAGGAAGAGAAAGGTGAAAAGACTAGTAAGAGAGAGTAAGAAGAGAGTGGATGAGGAATTTGTACGGAATTTGAGTATAAAGTGGAGGGAATGTAAGAAAATGTTCTGGAAAGAGGTAAAGAGAGTCAGACAGGGTAGCAATGATGTTAGTAGGGAAGTGAAAGATAAAAATGGTAGATAACTAGTTGAGAGGAAGAAAAAGTGATCAGATGGAGAGAACACATTAAGGAATTGCTGAGCATAGAGAATGAAAGTAGTGCGAGTATAAATGGCTGGAGAATGGCTGGGAGAAGGAGGGATGTGAGAAGAAAGGAAGGAATCAGTAGGATGGAAGTTGTGGAAGCACTGAAGAAAGTCAAAATGGGGAAAGCCCCAGGAATTGATGAAGTGTGTGGTGAAATGCTGAGGTATGGGGGAGAGATAGTAGTAGAATGGCTGTGGAAGATGTGCAGATTGGCATGGGAGGAAGGTAAAGTCCCGGATGATTGGAAGTCAGGTATAATTATTCTCATGTACAAAGGAAAAGAGGAAAAAGAAATGTGTGGTAATCATAGGGGTATTTGTCTTCTTACTGTATGAGCAAAAGTATACGGTAGGATACTTATTGACAGAGTTAGGGAAATAACAGAGGAATTAGTTGGAGAAGAACAGGGAGGCTATAGGAAGGGAAGAGGTTGTGTAGATCAGATATTCATTTTTAGATCATTAGTGGAAAAGTGTCTAGAGAAGGGAAAGAAGTTGTATGCAGCCTTCATGGATTTGAAGAAAGCATATGACAAGGTGGATCGACAAGAACTGTGGAAAGTATTAAGAGTATATGAAGTAGATGGGAAGTTGTTGAATGCTGTGAAGAGTATGTATGAGGGTGCTAAGGCTGGAGTGCGTGTGGATAGTGAACTGAGTGAGTTTTTCTATTTGAAGGTTGGGTTCAAACAGGGATGTGTCATGTTTCCATGGTTGGTCAATCTGTATATGGATGGGGTTATAAAAGAGATACAAGGTAGGGCAGTGGATGTTGGGGTGGCCCTAATGAGAGAGGGCAGTGTTTGGAAACTCCCTGTACTGTTGTTTGCAGATGATGCCGTGTTGTTAAGTGAAGACGAAGGGGAGCTGCAAGGCTTGGTGGATGAGTTTGGGAGAGTGTGTAAGAAACGGAATTTAAAGGTGAATGTAGGGAAGAGTAAAGTTATGGTCTTCGAGAGGAGTGAAGTCAGTGAATGTACAGTGAGGTTGGAGGATGAGGAAATGGAAAATGTGAGTACGTTTAAGTGCTTGGGTATTGTGATGAGTAAGGATGGAAGTTTGGAGGGTGAAGTGGCTGAAAGGGTACAGCAGGGAAGAAAGGTTGTTGGTTCCTTGAAGGCAGTGATAAGAAACAGGGAAGTGAGCATGGAAGTGAAAAAGTTATTACTTGACAGTATTGTGATACCAACTTTGACGTATGGAAGCCAAGCTTGGACGTTGTTGGAGGGACACTGTCAAGAGTGAGAGCAGTAGAAATGAGTTATTTGAGAGGAGCCTGTGGAGTCACATGGAGAGACAGACTGACAAATGAGGATGTGATGGAGCATTGTGGTGTGAATGTGGATGTGATAGGAAGCGTTAGGAGAAACACACTGAGGTGGTTTGGCCATGAGGTGAGGATGGAGAGTGAGAGACTGACGAGGAGAGAGTATGTGAGACAGGTGGAGGGGGAGAGAGGGAGGGGAAGGCCTAGAATGAGATGGAGTGATGGAGTGAAGAGGCATATGAGAGAGTGGGGTGTGAACTGGGAGCAGGGCAGTGAAATGGCGGGGGACAGGGCGACGTGGAGGCGATTTGTTTTTGGCCACCCCGTATAAGGGATTAAGGCATCTGGCAATAGATAGATAGATAGATGTATTAATTTGGAAGCTGTGACCTTATCAGCATGGTTTCGTCATAAAAGAACTGGTCTAGTGAGCTCGTCTCACTTTAATCTTCCAGTTACCAGGTCTTGTTATTTTTAGGTGAAGGCGCCAAAATCTCAGTTGAAATAAATGAATTATAAAAAAGGCCTTATTTTGGTCTTTCAGTCACCATGGTGACAGCTAGAGACCCTACAGATATACAGGATCTCTAGCGACAGCTTGTTCTCCCTTAACCCCCTCCCCCCCCCGTCTCTCTCTCTCTCTCTCTCTCTCTCTCTCTCTCTCTCTCTCTCTCTCTCTCATCCATCTATCTGTCTATCTATTGATCTATCTATCTGTCTATACAATATGTATACATAATTTCCTTCCCAGTTTTATCCTGACTTCCAGTATATTTACCTACTGACCTATCGCCACCCCACTGGCTACGTACAGTATTTTGTGTCTCCCATAAGGAATTACATCATGCTAATGTAACCTGATATACCTTAGTATGTTACTTGGTTTACATTATTCTCCACGTAGTATACATTAGTCCCCACCTGGCATACCTTAGTACCTCACCAGGTATGTCTTAGTCCCGTACCTGGTATCTCTTCATCCCGCACCTTTAAGACTTGGTTCACCTTCATCCCCCGCCTGGTATGCCTTGATCTCATACCTTATTAATTTTCCCCTCATGGTATACATTCCCCCGCCACCTAGTGTACTTTAGTTCCTCGCCTAGTATACCTTAGTTTCTCACCTGGTATACCTTCTTGCCTCCCATGACTCACCGTACTTCTCACCTGATATACCTTAATCCTTGCCTGGCGTGGTAGTCCTGTTGTTCTTATTAGCTCGAAGATGCTTTCGTCCCTTTGCAACTTACTTCCAGTAGCTGAATGCAATGATTCTACATCCGTATCTCTACATTTTGCATTATTAGCATTATATTCTTTTGATAATTAAAAAGACAATACTATGGCTCTACATAATTCCCGAAGCGATTTTATAGCATCATTTCATGGTGTCGTTACTTTCCCACATAACACCGTAATTTGAGAGGGAAATTTACTAATGTGTTTACTCTGCCTGGTGAATAATTTTCTTTCTTAGCCGTCCCCCTCCCTCGCCCTTTCGTTTTTATTGGCACACACTATACATGACTGTCTTCCTAGGTAATTGTTTTGTAACATAAACACAGTCTTCCGGCATCGCGAACAAAACAAAACATAATGTAAAAATATTCACAGAATTCCAAGTCGAAGCTTTTCGCTAGATCAACAGTAATTAGGAATTTATCTAGAAGCAAAACATCATTAGCCTTCTAATTATTGAGGCTTAAGTTGTATAATATTAGAAGTAGCCCCCATAAAAAAGAAGTAAAATAGCACCCATCCAGGCAAAGCATGTAAGCTGTCAACAACGGCTGGTATATCTCCCGTAACCTCCCCCCCCCCTTGCCAAGGCATCAGAGAATTTCCGATCATTTCATTTTGTGCCACTGATATCGTATTATGAAGCGTTCTATTATGATACGAAATACTTGAAACCTCTTCCCCACAGAAAATTTTACCTGAGTTTGGTGTGATACCCATGTCACTGAAAAATAGACCAGTCGTGTAATTTGACTCATTAGTGGCGCTGAAAAACAAATCAACTATAGAACTCCCTTCCTCCGTCTCTCGCCAGGGCACAGTGCAGGTGATAGTTGATCGCTAGTGAATCTCGGAGTAAAACACATCCTCTCAACTTCATACCCAACCCATCATCTACCATTTCCGGCTTTCATCCTCCAGCAAGAGAGACAAAAACGACGTCATAACCGCCCACATCCCTGCTAATTAGAAAGTGTAGTAATTACCTGCCGGGATGAATGAAAAGCTCTTTTGATCCGGCTCCTCGTCGTGAGTAGGCCATCATTTCTCTTTGAAACTGCTGAGAGTTCGAGATAACCTGTTTTCATGTTTTCCCTCCACCATGCGAGAAAAGAATCCATTGCTCCAACCTAATTATAAAGCACGAGTTATGAATAGGGAGGAGGTGGCAGGAAAATGCGTCTCACTGACCCATGGGATCCAGTAAGAAAGTTAAAAAAAAAAAATGATATAACTGGATGCATACCTTTCCAGCCAGGGAGAGAAAAATAATCGTAAACGACGAAATAAACATGTGTTTCGAAATTATCCGACTCCATGTCAGCCCTACAGACACTGAAAAACGCCAGCCCAACTGACAATATTAGGCTGATAACATCCACACTGGGCCTAACGCAAAGGCTTAGTGGCCAGCAAAAGAGCGTAAGGCTGACCTGGATACCCAGTCACGTAGGGATACATGGAAACGAGATGGCAGATGACGCAGCAAAGGAGGTTACTAGGAGGTTGGCAGTGGATCTCAACGTTGCTCCCAGCCTTGCACAGAAGTCAACAGCCCGGAACTCAGCTGAAACCCAAGCCGCAAACAGGCGGGACAACCTTGAGGGGCAGTCCAGCAAGGCGGATTGGTACAAGCTAGCAACAATGTCATGAACCAGTCCCACTTCCACCCGGGGCTGGCAGAGGTGACCAGATGCGATTCCACTGCCTAAGACTGGGCTGCGAAACTAAGAAGATGGTCAGGGAGCAGCAAAATACAGAGGAGTGTGCACACTACCAGACCCCAGGCACACTACCTGCTACACTGTCCCAACACCAAAATTCTTTGCACCGGGACTATATGGGCCAACTATAACACCAACCACGACCACCCACCAGATGAGGAAGCGGCACGCCTAGTCTGCCGCCTTCAGGACAACCCACTGAAATTAACCAACAACCTGAGGAATTGAACCCACCACCGTAACTCGCCAGAACAGCACACACGCTCGCGCGCGCGCGCGCGATGCGTACGTGCGTGTGCGTGTGTGTGTGTGGGGGGGGAAACGCACCAAACAAACTGACGAACCAACAAGCAACAAGACCCAAGATACTGCACAAACACAAAGAAGTAAAAACGACTCAGACAAGTCAGATCTCCACACAAGACCTGTCAATACCCCAAGCAGGGAATGTACAGAAACAATGCCCTGCAAGTTGCAATGACTTTTGTACAACCACTGACGGGCCAGCAAATTGCATAAGGCCCGTGCAGCCACTAGCGGGTGCAAATCAACAACAACAACGCAGCCTTTCATGTTCCTGCCTCTCAAAGTATAGTTCTTGCTACGGGAGTATAAATGTTACTTTTTTTTTCTTTTTTTTTTAGATACAATAGCATGTCTGGGATCTGGTTTGTCAGCCTCTCACTAACGATTTTCGCATTCGAGGCGCTTCACTCCTCTAGGCTTTAACGACTCTAGCGAAACAACACCAAACCATGCAAAATCACCCTCCCACACCACCACACTACGCAAAATCACCGTTTGATACCACACACACCACACTACGGAAGATTACCCTCCCATACCACACTAGACCACGCACTATTACCCTCCCACACCACACAGACCACACCATGCAAAATCACCCTTCTACACCACACCACACATCACTACGCAAAATCATCATCCCACCCTACCCCACACACCACGCAAAATCACCCTCCCAGACCACTCCACAGCAAGTGCACCAACTGAATGGTCGTTTAGCTTCCGTGCCTCGTACCTTTACATTATCATTATTATTATTATTATTATTATTATTATTATTATTATTAAGCTTCGCCATTCTTTCTTGTTTTCGTCAGTATTATTATTTCTCTTTTCACTTTTTCTTCTTCGACCTTGATATTACACGTGAAGGTACCCTATGGTAACGCAAGTGGCCTTGACCTATTTTTGAAGGAGATATACTCATTTGAATTCTAAAAACCGCATATTTGGAACTGAAATATCTTAGAAACTGAGATACAGCGATTTTGTTGGAAATCCCATGATAAAAGTGTCTGCTAAATAATTTTGGCTTAATATTTTGCCATTTAGTCCGAATTCAAATCAGCTAATTTTTTCTTTGCAACACGTTTTAGAGAAAACCACGAAAGCTTTAACCCGCCCCGTCCCGACCACTTTTTGACCACTGGTACCCCCCAATCCCGACCATTTTTCGACCCTTTTTTTTTTTTTTTGCTAAAACTTTCGCTTTTGGTGAGAAACATCGAAAATTCATAGAGAAATCGCTCACCTGAGGTTTAAAATACTCATTACAGGTAGGAGAGCCTCCTTACCTTACTGGGTTTTCTATCAGGCTGGCACCAAAGAAAACGAGTTCTATGGGAGGATAACTATTTCACACCACTCATAAACGGTATTTATTTATTTACTGTTACGAATTTATATGTAGTACAAGAGTATATTGGTTTTCAAGCAGTAATATAGGCATTATAAGCATTGTTTCACTCACTAATACCTGATTTTTTTTTGCCACATTACCTGATCATCATTTCTAACTGTTTCTTCCTCTAATGCTATGTAAAGTTTGTCCTCCACATTGTCATTGATTGGGGAATCACTCTGGCCCTGAATTTCGTACCGTGGCATGACATGGCTATACTGGCCAGGTCACTGATAGGTGAATTGCTGAGAAAAGGGCATGCAGGGGGGGGGAGGAGGTCATGCTGGGTAAGGCATTGTCTCTGCCTGGCATCTTGTTGAGGAAGGTGTCCCGTGTATACGTACCAAAAATGACTTGCGAAAATTGAAAATTGTGGAAATTATGAACCTTGCAATTGCAGGACGTTGAAGTACGTCCTCGGGATTAGCTATGACAAAACGTGAGGACGTGGAAGTACGTCCTCGGGATTAGCTATGACAAAACGTGAGGACGTGGAAGTACGTCCTCGGGACGGCGCGGGTTAAGGCTGTAACTTTCCAGATTTATAGCCGTGGTCCCTCTTATGATCTGAAAGGAATATGGTTACAGTTAATTATACATTTAGCCAGTTATTGAGACAAATGTAAAATTTATACATACGTTGTTCGACACCTAGTATCAGCTGCCTAAATTTTCACAACTTCCGCGTTCGATTGTACGCCAAAGGATGGGTCTAGGAAGCTGAAATTTGCACTGCCAGGTGCGTTGGAACTTCATGTTCAATATGGCAAGGAAAAAAAAATCGCTTTTCGAAACTTTGGAAAATAGTAGTTTTTTAATGGCGCTAACGGAGGTATTAGCTCTCTGGCACTGTGTCACGGGGCAGACTAAGACTGAAGAATTAATTAGTATGCGAGACTGTAAAAGTATTCGCACGGTAAGAAAGAGGAATTATTATTTTTTTCTAATTGGAGGGAGGGGGGGGGGGATGCTCTCTGGCTGCTTTTCTAGTTGTCAGCGTCCATAACGGAGGTCGCCGGGTCACCTCCTGACAAAATATACTGAACTACGGTAACCTAAGCTGTGCGTGCCCTCAGTACATCTGTGTGGGTATATGGGATTGGCTGTTACTGTTTTTACCGTCAGATTACTTTATTCAGATATGGATAGACATCTTACACAATACCTAAGGGATGATCCATGGTTATCTAACCCTTTCAGTTCAAGAAGTTTTTTACTCAAAGCTGAACCAAATTGTTTAATGCAACAAGACCAGAATGAAAAATACGACGAAGAGGAGAGAGAGGCAGATGTAATTGGTCTGCTTGATCCGTGTGTGTGTGTGTGTGTGTGTGTGTGTGTGTGTGTGTGTGTGTGTGTGTGTGTGTGTGAAAATATTGCTCAAACCTTTCTGTATCCAGATTTGACTGCGATGATTTTCCTCGGCTGAACAAAACTGTCTGGTTTTCTATCTATCTATATACCTAGGCTGCTTCCCCCAAGGAAAGGGAGGTAGCCGAGACAGGACGACACACTCCCCATTTACTCATCCATTCAAACACATTCATTCGCATCTTAGCCCCAAAGGGGAGAACGGACAGATCCTCACCGCACCACACCGCACAAGGGTCAAATGCGCAATGCAATCAGTGACATCCGCAGCAGGGCCTGACAGCAGAACTGGTTTACCCCTGCCACATCATAACAGACCCATCCCCTTACCCGCACCTGACCTGACTAGCTGATCAGACCAAATGCGGGAGAATATCCCCTCAGGGTTGCGTCATCACTTATTCATTCACAATTTCTCTCCATTTATTTCTGTCACGCACAGCCACTCTTCCTTGCTCAACAGACATCCCTCTCGCATCCAGTGCTCTCTTCACACTGTCCATCCATCCTATTCGTGGTTTTCCTCTCAGCCTTACACCTCTCACATCAGATCTAGCTATCTTTTTCACCAATCGCTCATTATCCATTCTCTCCATATGCCCAAACCATCGCAACACCCTCTGCTCAACTCTACCAGCCATCTCCCGAACAACTCCAGTTCTCCTTCGCACTTCATCATTTCGCACCCGATCCATACGCGTCACTCCATACATACTCCTCAGACACCTCATCTCCATTACATTCAAACTTTTCCTCTCTGCTACACCCATATTCCATGTTTCAGCCCCATATAACGCAGTCGGTACCACAACACCCTCATACAGCCTTCTCTTTACATCCATTCTAAGCGAACGACATTTAAACACTTTTTTAATTCCTCCCAGCACCTTTCCTACTTCATTTATTCTAAACTTCACTTCTGCATCTATTCTTCCATCCACAGCAACATGTGACCCTAGATATTTAAAACAATCTACCTCCTCAAGCAACTCACCATTCAAAACTATATTCATCCCCCTACCATCTATCAACCTCGTACACTTCATCATTTTACTCTTATTCTCATTTACTTTCAATTTCCTCCTTTCACACACCTTTCCAAACTCCTTTACCAACTGTCTCAATCTCTCCTCTGAATCAGTCACCAGTGCAGTATCATCTGCAAACAGCAGCTGCTTCAGATTCCACTCTCCACCATCAACATTCACCAGACTCAGACCTCCACCTAAAACTCTTGCATTCACCTCCCTTACAACACCATCCATGTAAATATTAAACGACCAAGGCGACATCACACATCCCTGTCGCAGCCCCACTCTCACGGGAAACCAATCACTCACAGCATTTCCCACTCTTACACACGCTCTACTATTTACATAAAAACTTTTCACCCCTTTTAGTAACCTACCATCAAGTCCAAACAATCTTAAAACAGTCCACTGGAAATATAAGTGTACCAACTGCAGATAAGTTGTTTAAGGTGGTTTTAATACCTTTGACTACCAGGGTTGCTCTCATTTGATCAGAGTCTTTGGTACTAACCTAAATAAGATCACAACTTAACTAAATACAGAGAAAGACATAAACAACTATCTCTTGGTAGCGAGATCAGAGAAAAAGGAAAATATCGTACTGCAAGGACTAATAACGATTGCAACGAAAAGTATTTCCTAAGGAAAGGAAAATGTTCTGAAAGTAGCAGGACAAATCTAAAAAAAAAAAAAAGGTGGCTAAGTGGTAAAATGGTTGCTGTTGCTAGAGAGGTCTTTCATAATCTAAATAATATCGTCTGCAGCGAACGAAAATAATAATACATGCTACCGTGTTGTAAAAGCTATACTTGACTAACTAACCAGTTTAGTATGAGATGTCATTCCTTAGCTGAATAGAATCGTACGGATATGACAAGAATTTATAGAAAAAAGTCGGTGTGGTAGTGAATATGTTAATGGTGATTGTATCTTCGGTACGAGACGCATTTTTTAAGTTACATAAAACCACCTGCCAGTAACAAAAATACACTTAAATTATGTTATCGCAGTGAAGGGGTTTATGCGCGGATGGGGGGTGAAGTGATCAGTGGGTAGATGAATGACCACTTACTATCCCTCTCATCTAAACCCTCACACTTTAAGTATTGGGTCCAGTTCTGGTCACCTTATTTGAAAGATGATAGAGAAACTTGAACGAGTACAGTGAATGGAGACCAAAATGATACCTTGATTGGGAAACAAACCATACGAGCACCTTTTAGAGCCCTGAATCTTTTTAACTAAACGCAGATTACGAGGAGATTAAATTTAGGTATTTAAAACATTCAAAGGACACGATAACATGGCTGTCGATAAATACTTCACAATTGATCACTCTAGTTGTACTAGAGGCAGTGAGCATAAAGTAAATGGCAAATGAATCCAGTCGCATGAATCGAAGCATTTCTTCTTTAATAGTGTTGTAAATAATTAGAACAAATTGTCCTCAAATGCAGTAAACTGTGACACAGTACTAACCTTTAAATGTCACTTGGATAAGTATCAGTCGTCTAACCCCCTGCTTAATATGTTTACTCCTGAATAAAACACCTCTCTCTCTCTCTCTCTCTCTCTCTCTCTCTCTCTCTCTCTCTCTCTCTCTCTCTCTCTCTCTATATAGATATATATATATATATATATATATATATATATATATATATATATATATATATATATATTGTTAGGGAACAGAGACTAAACTCACTACTGTCCCGCAAAGTTCCTGGTTCAAAACAAAAGAGTTAGGTAAAATTACAAGTTAAAGTTTAATGCTCAAACTAACAACTAAACATTCAGGACTCATAAGGATAATGTAATGGCAAAAAAAAGGTTAAATATATGGTTAACTGCAATAGCCTCTATTAACACGAAATTAGCAAGAGTAAATTTATCTAAGTCAGCCCTGATAAAATGAGAAAACCGGATAATGCTCAGTTAATGCAAGATATATTATTACAGATACAAAATATTATTACTACTGGCTGACAGTAAAACTTTACATTAATCACAAAAACCTCACCAGGCCTACGAATTAACACCTTATGCTATACAGTACAAGAAAAAAAATTTAATGTAATAACACTTATACTCAAATTACACAGCAGCTGGATGGTTGGAGACTTCCTGAGCACTCACAAAAATAATAACTGTACAGGGGAGGACAGAGATGTGAACAAAATGAGGAGTAGGTCTAAGTGGCAATTAATGCAGAGACTGAGCTCATTATATAGGGGCCGGCAGAGCTTGATACAACTTGTAAGAAGGACGCGCAAATGAAGCCATAGGGGACAAAGAGTTGACCATCCTGCTCTGAACAACAGAAAGAACGACTTACTCTACTATAAGGGGGAGAAGGGGGGAGTGAGGTAGAACACGCACTATGGAAGCCACGAGGCGAATCGTGATCAAACATGCAGCATACTGTACGTTAGAATTATACAAAGGATGATGAAATCATAGGCTATGTAACACCTCCTCACAAAGAAAAAGAAATTTACAAAGGAAATTTCTTATTACTCTAAAACAATCAGTCTAAAGTCTAGATAAGCAATCTACAATAACATTTTCTTTCCCCTTGACATGTTGTATGTCTAATGAATACTCCTGAAGAAGTAGACTCCATCTTGTCAATCTCTGATTTTTATCTTTAAACTTACTAAGGAATTTCAGTGGGTTATGATCGGTATAAAGGACTATGGGGTCAAAACCAGAACACAATTAAAATGAAAAATGCTGTAAACCCAAAATCAAGGCCAAAAGCTTTTTCTCAATAGTTGAGCAGTTCTTTTGAGGTGGAGTGAACTTCTTACTGTAATATGATACAGGGTGCTCAATACCCTGATCATCCTCTTGCAGCAAAACAGCCCCAGCTCCTGTATCACTTGCATCAACAGCCATCTTAAAAGGCTTAGCAAAATTTGGAGTAGCGAGCACTGGCTGACTTAATAGGATAGCTTTAAGTTTACTGAAAGAGGATTCACAGTTATCGGTCCAAACAAATATAACTCCCTTTTTCAGTAGGTCTGTAAGTGGTAATACAAGAATTGAAAAGTTAAGAACAAATCTCCTGAAATAACCTACCATTCCCAAAAATCTTTGTAGCTCTTTCCTACTCTTAGGCCTGGGAAGATCACTTATAACCTGAACCTTAGCTCCTGGTGGTACAACGTGTCCATCACCAATTACTTACCCAAGGTACTGAACTTTAGCTTGACCAAACTCACACTTTGATAAATTAGCTACAAGATTAGCCTGAACCGAACGCTCAAGAAATTTGCTAACATGGCATAGGTGATATTTCCAGTTATCACTGAAGATTAATATATCATCAATATAAACAACACACCCTGCCAAACCCTCTGTTACAACATTCATGAGCTTCTGAAATGTGGCTGGTGCATTCTTCATACCATAAGGCATTACAGAACATGCAAAAGTCTTTCCTAGTGTTACAAAACATGAGATCTCCCTAGCATGTTCAGTCATAGGTACTTGCCATTATCCCTTTAACAAATCAAACTTACTTATGTACCTAGCCTTTCCGATCGTGTCTATGCAATCTTCCACGCGAGGGAGAGGGTAAGTGTCTGTTTTGGTTATCTGATTAACACGTCTGTAGTTGATGCAAAGCCGCTGTGACCCACTTGGCTTAGGGACTAGAGTGACAGGAGAACTCCACTCGCTCTGTCAGGGCTCAATCATCTTGTGGTCCAACAGGTAGCCAAGCTCCTTCTGGATGAGAGGAACTTTCACTGGGTTCACACGGTAAGGAGGCAGTTTAATTGGCTTTGCGTCTCCAACATCGACATCATGCATCAACACAGTGGCTCTTCCTGGAGTGGCACGGAACACTTGCGGGTACTCCTGAAGTAATGCCGAAAACTCCTGTCTTTCCTCGGGAGCTAGATGAGAAAGCTTAGTCTGGAGATCATTCATGATATCAGGATTCTTCCCCAAACTATCACTCAGGCTCATGCTGCATGGGAGAACTTCACTTCCAGACTCAGGTGGAACAGCTACAGTGCAGACTGGGTTATTTTCGTCCCGCCTGTGATATAACTTTAGCATGTTGATGTGACAAAGTTGCTTGTTCTTTCTACGATCTGGTGTGGCGATGACATAGTTGACATCACTGAGTTTCTTCTCCACGAAATAAGGACCACTAAACTTGGCTTGAAGAGGTTGCCCATGCACCGGTAGCAGAATCAAAACCTGATCTCCTGGCTGAAAGTGGCGTAACCTGGACTTCTTATCATACCAAGTCTTCATCTTCTCCTGAGCAGCTCCTAAATTCTCCCGCCAGCTGTAAAGCAGTGGACAGCCGTTCTTTGACCTTCATCACATACTCCAGCAGGTTGACGTCATCTTCCTCTGACAGCCAGCATTCCTTGAGTAGCTTAAGGGGTCCTCTTACTTCATGGCCAAACAGTAGTTCAAAGGGTGAGAAGCCCAGTGATTCATTTGGAGATTCTCTTGCGGCAAATGCAACGAATGGAAGACCTTTATCCCAGTCTTTCTGATGTTCCAAACAGTATTTCCTGAGCATCGATTTGAGTGTTTGATGATATCTCTCCAACGCTCCTTGGGTCTGGGGATGGTAAGCTGAAGACGTGATCTGGGTGATGCCCAACTCTTTCAGAGACTGCTTGAAAACATTGGACATGAAATTACTTCCCCGGTCTGACTGTACCTCCTTGGGCAGACCAAACTTTGTGAAGAACCCTAGCATTTCCTTAACCACGTTCTTTGCTGAGATATTTCTAAGTGGAATGGCTTCAGGATAACGAGTAGCCATATCAATCAGGGTCAACACATAAGAAAATCCTGAAGAAGTCTTAGGAAGAGGGCCCACAATATCCACCAACACACGGGTGAATGACGCCTCAAAAGGATGAATGGGAACTAGAGGTGCAACCTTTTCGGTCTGATTACACTTCCCCACAACTTGACAGGTGTGACAAGACTTACAATACCAGGAAACATCTCTGAAGATACCTGGCCAGTAGAAGTGTTTCAAAATGCGTGCCACAGTCTTCCTCACTCCAAGGTGTCCTGCCAAACTGGAATCATGAGCCACTCTAATGATATCCTGCCTACAAACACAAGGGATGACAACTTGATGTACAGCCTCCCATTCACAGTTGGCTGATGCTGTTGGGGGTCTCCACTTCCTCATAAGTACTCCTGACTTTATATAATAACAAGTAGAAGCACCAGCTGACTCTTCCTCACTGCAAGCAGAGTTAGCTAGACCTTTCAACTCAGGGTCAGCAACCTGCAACTCAACCAACTCTTGACGAGACAAATTATCAACACTACGGGGTACTGCCTCATCTGGTGAGTGGTCCAAATTAGCAAGAAAAGTGTCAGCTAGGATAACATCATCATCATCATTATCCTCTAAGTCACCAGTAACTTTAGACTTAGCCATAGTGACAGCACATGCAGAGAACACGTCAGGGATATCACAATCCTGGGTCGCAGTCACTGGCTCACTAGACAACTGAGGAGCTGGACACACTTGACTTCCACCAATATCATTTCCAAGTAAGAACGTTACACCTGACATTGGGAGTGTCTCAAGCAACCCGACCATAACGGAACCATTAACAAAACCAGATTTTAAATTCACTCTGCACAGAGGGACAGAGAAGTAATTATTCCCTACACCTTGTAAGATTACAGTTTCATCAGAGGAATTAACATTAGAGCCTAGAACACTGGTCAGCATAAGGGATTGGCAAGCACCTGTATCACGATATATTTGAACTGATTTCCTGTCATTACTGTCCAGAGGACTGACAAAACCATCAGACAGGAAATTAGCACATGAACTCTTGAGAGTGTCACCCACGTTACTGCTCAAAAGAGGAGCTTCGTCATGAGAATTTAATTTACCCCTCAAAGCAGGTTCAGTTAACTCAGTTAAAGAATTCTGGGAACTCTCAAGGGTGGACACTAAACCAATTGACTGAATATTTAAAGACTCCTTTTTGTTCACACCATGCTGTCTCCTGAAACATTTCTCCGTAGTATGACCAAGCTTACTACAATAAGTACATTTACTTTTCTGAAATCTAGAGGTGAAGCTGGTATTTACTTCCTGAGAAACATCATCTTTATTCTCTTTCCTGTTACCTGTACTCTGAGTAGATGCAACGTACTAACTCTCAGCTTTCCTTTTTTGTTTAGAATATCTCTTGTGAGTGAGAACATATTCATCAGCTAAAACTGCAGCATCAGACAAATTATCTATTCTTTTCTCATCAAGATATAGGCTTACATCTTTACTAATACACCTTTTGAAGTCCTCCAGCAAAATCATCTGCTTAAATTTACCAAAATCAGAATCCACATTCTTAGAATTTAACCACTGCTCTAACAGATCTTCTTTGATTTTTGCATACTCAACATGGGATTGCTTATCTTGCTTATAATTTGTCCTAAATTTTACTCTATAGGCTTCAGGAACAAGCTCATAGGCCTTAAGAATCAAGCTCTTAACTACATCATAATTATCAGATTGATCCTGAGGCAAAGATGCATAAGTTACTTGAGCTTTACCGGTGAGAACAGTTTGAAGGAGTACTGGCCAATACTTTTTGGGCCAATTAAAACCTGTAGCTACCCTCTCAAACAACTGAAAATACTTTGTTAAATCAGATTCATTAAAAGGAGGGACAAGTTTAACATTTTTAGCCACATCAAAATCATCAGAGCAAGATGATCCAGTTCCACTTTGTTTCATGCGATATTCATGGTCTGCCTGAATCCTGGCAAGTTCAATTTGTGCCTGTATCTGTGCCTCCTGAATACGAGCCTGAGATTCAGCCTCCTTAGAACGAGCCTCCTGCAGGGCTAGCTGTAACTTAGCTATTTCAATCTGCGTTTGCTCATCTGGAGGAGTTACATTAAACAAGCTTTTGTTAATCATGTCAACAATTTGATTTTTAGACTGATGAGAGCGAACAGCAATTCCCAATTGTTGAGCAACAAGCTTAAGTTCATTCTTTGTTCTGTTTTCTACATCACACACTGTTTGCACATTTGACAAAAAATCTTTGGCTTCATCAAGAGTAGTAATAGTAGACATCATGAATAAATCACAGTCACAAAATGTCAAGCAATATCCTTATGATAATATCCTGAATATCCTGATAAGAGGTCGCCAAATTTATGTTACGGAACAGAGACTAAAATCACTACTGTTCCGCAAAGTTCCAGGTTCAAAACAAAAGAGTTAGGTAAAATTACAAGTTAAAGTTTAATGCTCAAACTAACAACTAAACATTCAGGACTCATAAGGATAATGTAATGGCAAAAAAAAGGTTAAATATATGGTTAACTGCAATAGCCTCTATTAACACGAAATTAGCAAGAGTAAATTTATCTAAGTCAGCCCTGATAAAATGAGAAAACCGGATAATGCTCAGTTAATGCAAGATATATTATTATAGATACAAAATATTATTACTACTGGCTGACAGTAAAACTTTACATTAATCACAAAAACCTCACCAGGCCTACGAATTAACACCTTATGCTATACAGTACAAGAAAAAAAATGTAATAACATTTATACTTAAATTACACAGCGGCTAGATGGTTGGAGACTTCCTGAGCACTCACAAAAATAATAACTGTACAGGGGAGGACAGAGATGTAAACAAAATGAGGAGTAGGTCTAAGTGGCAATTAATGCAGAGCCTGAGCTCATTATATAGGGGCCGGCAGAGCTTGATACAACTTGTAAGAAGGACGCGCAAATGAAGCCATAGGGGACAAAGAGTTGACAATCCTGCTCTGAACAACAGAAAGAACGACTTACTCTACTATATGGGGGAGAAGGGGGGAGTGAGGTAGAACACGCACTATGGAAGCCACGAGGCGAATCGTGATCAAACATACAGCATACTGTACGTTAGAATTATACAAAGGATGATGAAATCATAGGCTATGTAACAATATATATATATATATATATATATATATATATATATATATATATATATATATATATATATATATATATATATATAAACATTTTTAGTTTCCAAAGCTCGAATGATGTAACCCGCAGACAACACATAAATATTGTTGACTTCCTTTTCAGGTAGTTTAAATTAAAATTTCCTTTCCCTCTTTCATATGAAATTTCCATGATAGTTTTTCTACGCTGCACGGTGATCGTTCTCACTATTTCCTGCCGGCTTCGGCTGGGAGGTTTGGTGGCTGAGGGATAGCCTCCCTGATTTTCTATCCTTGTGCTTAACTGGTAGAATAGTTTTGTTAGCTACAACCTTCCCTATACCAAACAGCCTCGAAAGGACCAACAGGTCTGTTGCTCTTTTCATTCCTTTATACTCTTCCCCTGTTCCTTCCCTCCTCTTCCTCCTCCTCTTCGTCTTCCTTCCCCCTTCGTCGTCGTCGTTGTCGTCGTCGTCGTCCTCCTCCTACGCCGAATCCAGCTTTCCTCCTCCCCATCATGCTCCTTACCCTCACCCTATGCACCTCTTCCTTCTCGCCCTCACTTTCAATCTCCCACTGATCCTCCATCTTCCCCTCCCTTACCTCTCCCCTCTCCTACCTCTCCCCTCCCTTCCCTCTTCCTCTCTCCTCCCTTCCCTCTTCCTCTCTCCTCAGCCTCCCTTCCTCTCCCTCTCCATGCTCCCACCCTCTCCTCCCTCTCTCGTCCCCTCCCATCCCCCACTCCCCGTCCTCGCTCGACCTCTTACCACAGCCTTCTCTTCCTTCCTCCCTCCTCGCCACTCTTTATCTCTTTTCTCTCTTCCATTCAACGCCACCCACCTCCTACTGTCTTCTCCTCTTCCTCCTCCCCCTCCCACTTCCCTATCCCCAACCCAGTCCTTTCGTCCTAGCTGTCCCCTCTACTTCCACCCAGTCTCCTCCTCCTCCTCTCCCCATGCCGCTCTTCCTTCCTTTCCCTTTCATTGCCTCCCACTTTTTCTCCTTCATCTCCTCCACGCTATCCCACCCCCATTCCTACCTCTTTTTTAACTCTTCACGTCCATCTCTTCCTTGTTCTTTCTCTTTTCTCTCCTGTCCTCTGCCTCTTTACCTTCCTTCCTGTCCCTTGATACTCCTCTTCCTTCTACTGCCTACTTCTCCCACTTCCTACTCTTCCTCTTTCATCCTCCCCCTCCTCGCTATCCACTCCATCCTTTACCCTTCTTCCTTTTCCTCCCACCATGCACTTCCTTCTCCCTAATTCCTTCTACCCCTTCTCCCACCACTTACCTCTTTTTTCATCTTGTTACTTCCATCTCCTCCTCTTCCAATTTTATTCCTCTTCCCCTTCTCACTCCTCCTCCCCCCCCTCCCTTCCCCTCTCCCGGCCTCTCACTCCCTTCCTCTCCCCACTTTGATCTCCCTATTCTGCCGCCACCTTTGATTCACAGATGACAGTTTTTCTTTTTCCATCAACTAGCTGACGGCACGTGTGTGTGTGTGTGTGTGTGTGTGTGTGTGTGTGTGTGTGTGTGTGTGTGTGTGTGTGTGTGTGTGTGTGTGTGTGCGAAGGAGGGGACGAGATATAGTACGTGAATGTATGTGTGTCAGTTAGGAGGAGTGAGTGTGTGTGTGTGTGTGTGTGTGTGTGTGTGTGTGTGTGTGTGTGTGTGTGTGTGTGTGTGTGTGTGTGTGTGTGTGTGTGTGTGTGTGTGTGTGTGTGTGTGTGTGTGTGTGTGTGTGTGTGTGTGTGTGTGTGTGTGTGTGTGTGTGTGTGTGTGTGTGTGTGTGTGTGTGTGTGTGTGTGTGTGTGTGTGTGTGTGTGTGTGTGTGTGTGTGTGTGTGTGTGTGTGTGTGTGTGTGTGTGTGTGTGTGTGTGTGTGTGTGTGTGTGTGTGTGTGTGTGTGTGTGTGTGTGTGTGTGTGTGTGTGTGTGTGTGTGTGTGTGTGTGTGTGTGTGTGTGTGTGTGTGTGTGTGTGTGTGTGTGTGTGTGTGTGTGTGTGTGTGTGTGTGTGTGTGTGTGTGTGTGTGTGTGTGTGTGTGTGTGTGTGTGTGTGTGTGTGTGTGTGTGTGTGTGTGTGTGTGTGTGTGTGTGTGTGTGTGTGTGTGTGTGTGTGTGTGTGTGTGTGTGTGTGTGTGTGTGTGTGTGTGTGTGTGTGTGTGTGTGTGTGTGTGTGTGTGTGTGTGTGTGTGTGTGTGTGTGTGTGTGTGTGTGTGTGTGTGTGTGTGTGTGTGTGTGTGTGTGTGTGTGTGTGTGTGTGTGTGTGTGTGTGTGTGTGTGTGTGTGTGTGTGTGTGTGTGTGTGTGTAGTAAAGAATTTATAAGCTACTAAAGACTTTTACCCATTTAATTAAGATTATATTTTACAAATCCTGCGAAAACACCCTCCTTCATCCTCTGTTCTCTTCCTCCCTCCTTCTTTCTCCCGTCTCCCTCGTCCTTGCTCTCTCCCTCTCTCCTCCTGTTTCCCAAACCCTCCCCCCAACAGCCACCTCTCATTCACGGGCACCTGACATAAACAACCTGAAAGCCTTGTATTATGCTCTCTGGGGACGCACAGCAGCAACAACCATCACCATCAAAATTCTGACACCGTCTTACGCCACGAGTGTAGCAGCCCGTTCTCATTCTCTTTCCCTTTTACATATTTTCCTATTTCTGGCGTGTGCACTTTTGGCACGGCGCACTTGTTATTTTGGTCAGGACACGTCGCTTTGTGATGGTGCTGCTATACCTTTCCTGACTGGTACCAGTTATCAAGGTTATCATATGTTTCCTGATCGTTTCACCTAATTTATTACATTCTTTTTATTATTTTGATAAAAGAGTAAAATTGTATGTACACAGATCACCTTAATTTATTTGGCTGGGTGTCGAATGGAATATTGCATTGCAGCCAGTGTTATTTTGTCTGTGGTAATATGATATAAGATATGTGGGACTTGGCTCCTGAGATTTACCGGGATTTCCAAAAACGTGCTCAGTTAATGGGGAAAGGTGCTTCCAGAGCAGTTGCAGTTTTTACTTGTTGGTTGTATTGTATGTTGATGATTTCGTAACATTTCCTTTTTATCAATTCATTCTACACATTACACTTCAGTGACCTCTTGTATGATACTTACATTAATTCTTGAATCATCTAAATAACATGCACGAAAGTGATGTGATGTAATAAATCGCCGAAGAAGAGGTGCAAGTGAATCTCCTGTTCCATTTAGAATACAACTCTGTCTCAAGAATTTTGAGGAGGACATTTACGGTAAGCGGCAATACTAGACCTGAGCGGAAATTTTGTCTCAGATACCTTAAATGAACGCTGGGATTAGGTATTTGGCAACAAATACACAGAAAGGATACCTCGTACTCTGCTCAGTCGATCTGCCGCCATGATGTACCTTTAACTGTATTTTTGCAGTTACCAATTGATTATCCTCAACTTAAGAAGGGCCTCTAGTAGTAAAGATACTAAAAAAGACCATATTTGGCCCTTACGTTCGAAAAGGGAGTATCTAACTTCTCTGGTTTAAACTCTCTCCATGGCAGTACTAATTCGTCTAGACAAAACATACTAAAAAGATGTCATCGTAGTGAAGTGACAAAATTATTTGACGAATAGTTGCCTGATTCTTGTCGCTTGGCGTATTACTAGAAATATATATTTTTTCCTGTTCCTCCCTTTTCCTTTTGCTGCACCAAGTTTATTACCTGATATTCTTAGCTTTTATATCATCAGCATTATACACTCTTTGTCTGTTCCTTTTTCCATGTCTTTGCCTCGTCTTCGTCACCTTCTTCTGTTACCTTTTCATAATAGTTATCACAACCACTGTCATCATCATTGTTGCTTTCATCTTGCAACTTTGCATCGTCTCACTTCTGCACGTGCTCGTCACCTTTTTCTCTTATCGTACCTCCTCCTTCCCTTTCCCCTATTCCTTCTCTTCCTTTTGTTATTGCTAATCCTTCCCGTGCTCCTGATTCCCATTACGGCCACCCTCATACACCAAAGCGGCTGTTTTATGCATGTTCCTGTAATTAATATCCCCGCCTTTCTTTGTGCCACTAATACTATAACTTCCTTTACGGCATCCATTAATGTTACGTAAAAATGGTGCATGAGCCAGATGCCTTGAGTAATTTCGGAACACTGAAGAGGTTCTTGTTTATGCTGCCATATTGATGGCTTGTGATAAGAAATGTCTTTTCTTTGGGAAAGTTGCAACTCTATCTGTCTTAAGAATATATATCTCTCTCGCTATCAGAATTCATCTTTCTATATCTGTCTAGTTATCTAAGGGTTTCTCTGTTTCCCTGTCTGTTTGCACTTTGTTTTTATCTCCATACCTTTCTCACCGTTTGTTTGTCGTCACGTCTGTCAGTTTATCTGTCTATCTATTATTTCCGCGGTAATCGGAGTGGTCTGCACTACTAGCTGCGAGGCTGCCAGTCAGTTAATTCAACGCCATGGGTAGACTCCTGGCGAGGGCGGCAAGCGCAATTCGAATAAAGTGTCAAACCACTAGGCGATTTCATTAGACTGGAAACCTACACTTTAATATATCTTTCAGTACGAATAGGTCATTTATTAGGTATTTTAAATACATCATAGAGTAAAGGTGTTAGAAACTCTCTTGAAAGAATTGCCGCTTCTTAAGTGTCACTGTACAGCCATCACAGTAAGTGCACACGACTTCTGAGGCTCTTGCAGAATAAGTTTGTTTAGTCTGAGGACCCTGTGGAGTCACATGGAGAGACAGGCTGACGAATGAGGATATAAAGGAGCGTTGTGGTGTGAATGTGGATGTGATAGGAAGCGTTATGAGGAACACACTGAGGTGGTTTGGCCATGTGGAGAGGATGGAGGATGAAAGACTGACGAAGAGAGTGTATGTGAGTGAGGTGGAGGGGGGAAGAGGGAGAGGGAGGCCGAGGATGAGATGGAGGGATGGGGTGGAGAGGTATATGAGGGAGGGGGGTGTGAGTTGGGAGCAGGGCAGTGAAATGGCGGGGGACAGGGCGACTTGGAGGCGATTTGTTTGTGGCCACCCCAAACGGGATTGAGGCGTCTGGCAATAGATAGATAGATAGTTTGAGGAGAATTGAAAAGATTATTGTATAGTAACTAAAATAAGTGGATAGTGTGTTGAAGGATTCTACTATAGAATAATTTGCTTGGGTAAATTGGGGGTGATCAGAAAGATGAGGGTACATTGCTAGATATTATACCATTTATGACATAGTTTAATTCGAATACCATTCAAGTTTACAGCCATCCAAATAAGTGGTTACGGTGTTCCAGGATTTAACTCTTCAGAAGTGCGGAGTTTGGGAAAATTCGATAAATTACTGTAAAACTTTCTTGGTGCTGGAGAGGGAAGACCTGATGGGGTGGCACCGATATGGCCGGGTAGGTGTGGTATCCAGTTATACAAACACCCCTTGGCTCCCTCCCAGCACCCCTAAAGATGAATTGTGGACTGCCAGAGAAGAGCAGCTTCAAACTTCAGTCCTCCAAGTTCACGTTTCATGTAAACCTGAAGCTACAAGTATTATTATTATAGCCGACACAAGTACAGTATAGTTACCCATAGGTTCGATGGTAATGGGCTTGAATGGTGATGTTTCTTCACATGTATTGTCATGTTTGATAATTTTGAGAACTTAAAAATTGAATCTAAATACTTTAAATACTGATGCAGTGCAATTAGCAGCTTGTTATTTACATTGTAATACCAAAGGCAGAGGCTGAATTAAAGACAAGCAGACATACAGATGGTTAGAGACAGGACAGTGATAGAGGGTGAAAGAGAGAGAAGAGAGAAAGGGAAAAGTACAGGGGGGAGGATGAAGGAAATAGAAGATGGGAATGAAGCGGGAGAGGCATATGAACACGAGTAAAACAATCCTGAAATCACCAATCTCCATGCAATGACTAGTCCTAATACACCCTTGCCTCAGGCTGACGTCAGTTTAATAATCCTCAACTGCACCATGAAAATTCCTGTATTTTTTTTAGTCGTCAGTTCTCTCCATCTTCATATTACTCTCGTGTATATATGACTTTCAGTGCAAAAATGTAGTGAGCGTGTCCTTTCATGAGGGTCTATTTTTTTTTTTTTTTTAATTCTCGTTATGTACATGAAGATTTTTTAATATTAATTTCTATAGATGATCAGAGTAGGTCACCACCGCTACAAAAAATTTTATTAATATAAACTTTTTTGATGAGTAATCAAAGTCGGATCTCTTCAGCCGCGAGATTTCTATTTGCATTAGACAAGGTGAATTAATATAAATAATTTTTGACGTGGTCAAAAATTCTTATTATTCTATACTTATCCTTCATGATGCCTTTCATCCCTCTTATGATCTGGAAAATTTGTAATTTATTCCAGCAAAAGATATGATTTCATGCAGATAGGAATGAGCGTAGTAGTCTGTTAATACTGTTACCATTCTACCCACTCATAGTCAGGAGGTTTATTCCAGCAAAGGCCAGACGATTAGATGTACAGTACCTAAGACTGAATCATAGAAGCCTTAGGGAGTTAGGTCTCCTCCCTCCAGTTAGCAATACCTGTCCGAGGCATATACATGTCTGGAGTGAGCAAGAAAATAATATGACATCCACGGGCAGAACGGGTTAAGCTCTGTATTTACTAAAGTTCCCAGCATTTGTGTCTAGTCTCACTCTTTCCATGCCTTCTACTTAACTTTGTAATACAAAAATCGTCTCTGTCGTAACACTGCCCCCCCCCCCCTTTTTTTTTCCTCCCTTCCATCACCTTACTACATATTTTTCCTCTCAGCTATAATTTTCCAGGGGCAGTATATATATATATATATATATATATATATATGAACACTAGCTAGGGATAATATTGTTTTTTGTATCTTAGCATAGTTCATAAAATAACCTAGAACTTCACAAGCAATCTACAGTGCATATAAAGGTTAAAAGTTCAAATCAATATGAGTCTTCACAATAATTTACTGCGGTGGAACGATATTTACTGAAAGAATAGATTGAGATCATCCACGAATACTTCCCAAATATCTGAGAGACACTCTTCGTGCCTCTCTCTCTCTCTCTCTCTCTCTCTCTCTTCCATCGCTTCTTAGCTATCTCCCCCATTCCTCTGCACCCTTTTCGCTCTATATCTCTGCTTTCTTCTCATGTTACTTTATTCTCTTCTACTTCGCCCACTTCTATCCCCCCAAGTCTGTCATTTTTCCTCTTCTCTCTAATTCGCTCACTGTAAGTTCGCAACAACCCCTCTCTTTCCCCTTGTATCGCCCTTCTGTTATCCTTTTCAAGTCAATATTTCATCATTCCCTTGCTTCCCCTCTCCCCTATTGGTCGCTGGCTTCCTTTCCATGCATCCCTTCCTTTATCCCTGTATTCCACTCTTCCTTTATTCCTTCTATCTCCCTCCTCCCTTACTTTACCTCCTTCCCTTTCTCCCTCCACTTACTTTACTCCCTCCACTTACTTTACTCCCTCCACTTACTTTACTCCCTTACCTCTTCCTTCCCTTACTCCCATCCTCCCACTTTACTCCCTCTACCAACCTCCAGTCTGTGCTCCATGTTCCTCGCTCCTTTCATTCCTAAGCTTCCCATCTTCCTTCTGCCTCTGTCTACCCTCAACCACACTCACTAGCCCTCACAGCCACCCCGTAAGGCCCAAATCAGTCTTATCTTGGTTTCCAGTTCGTCCAGTTAAAGTTTTCGTTTATTCTGACAGTTATATAGACCTGTTTCCCCCCTTTTTTTTATGGTGTTCACACAGAATACTGCCCATACTACCTTTTTCTGTCACTCCGTTTCTTTTTCCTTTCTTCCTCTCGCACGATGCGGTACTTTCTCTTGTCCAGCCCATGTTTTCTACTTCATATAATTATGTTATTTTTTTCCGTGTCTTCATTTTTTCATGCAGGAACTTACCTTGCTATGTACTTTTCTATTTCCAGTTTTTATTGTACGTTCTTTCAATTTTTCATGTGAGAGAGCCTGCCCTTTTTGTCTTTTCTTCTCTCCAGTTTTCATTTTTTTTTTTTTTTAAGCTCCACCTGACAAAGCCAGAGATGGGTGTTGTTATCACTGGGATTAATAGATGTCTGTCCGTAGAGTTGGGCGGCAGGGCGGCTGGCCGGGCGTAGAGATATCCTTTCCGGGTCAGAATTCAGAAAGTATTAACAATGGAGAAATGAAACTTCACATCATTATATGTCGTATAGTGAACTGGTGGTTTTTGATAGTTAGAATGCTGTGTCTTAAGTGTTTTTTTTTTTAAATAATGAAAAGGTAAATAAAATAATCCAGAAATTTCAGTGCGACCTGCGTAAGGAGTCTGAAGGGCCCAGGTTATTTGCCCTCAAGGCATTCTCCTTTCACCCACCTCTCAAAGAACAAGCCGGTAGGAGACGATGGCCAGCTCTAAGAGGGCCGTTGCGGTTCCGCCTCTACACTCAAGGAGGACACTATCTGGTAAGTACCTAAAAATATCATCTCTCGCTTGTCTTTGGACACAAAATAAACCACGCAGACAACAGAAATAACTTGATACTTGAATAAACACAGTAAACATCAGAAAATGTGAAAAATATATACTTTTAATATATCCTCCCATATTAGGCTTATGTACTGATTTTATTCTTAATACACTTATCTAATCCTTTCAAACATTTCAGCACCACTAAATCTTTTGGAGGGAGATAATATGGATATTTCTTTGTGATGTTTTTTTACTTCTCTCGTTAGTTTTCACTGGCGTGTATGCAATCATTTAGCGAATTTTTTCTCGCGTCATTGCGAAGCACAGGATGAGTTTAGGAAAGTAAAATTTGCATTGCCAGGTTAGCAAGATGTTTCTCTTCAATTTAAAAAAAAAATCGATTTTCGAAATTTGAAAAAAATGGTGCCGGGGTTGGCCACTGGGGTCCCGACAATTTCTAGACCCACGGCCACGGAGAGGCTAAACAGGCCAGTTCTAGGCAGCAAGTAGTTGCCTAGCAATCAAAACCTTGCTGACACAGTTAGGTCGTAGGCCAGTCATTGTGTCCAGGTTTGGTCGGAATTGGTTAATTCTGAAGGGTAGAATGCCTGCCACAATTAAACAAGATAAAAAGAATACAAGAAAGAAATAAAAAAAAGAAAATGTGACTAACAATATGAGCAGCATGGAGCTGGCCACAAGAGGGGGGGTGGGGATGAGGGCCATTATGCACTTGGTTTGGTGTGCTAGGAAGTGCGGGGTATGTGCTTGGTCAGATGGAGGGTTGCAACTGCGTAGCATTGCCTGTGTTTCAGTCTTTCACGTAGTAACCAACCATTATTGCACCTTTCCGTCTCATCAGTTTTTCTGTTATCTCTTAGAGATCCTGCTTTTTTACCTTTGCACCTCACTTATTCATTTTGTCTATGGTTTACTATTTTAAATTCAAAATCCTATCCTTTTTTTTTTTTTTTAGTCTTTCCACCTCCAATTCTTTTCTGCTTTCTCCTTTATGTGTACTCTCCAGATAGTTTTTATTTATTTATTTATTTTTTCACTTGCCTACAGTATCCTAATTTCTCTCAAGGTCACTTTTCACTCTTCCGCTCTTTTCACCAGCACCAGTTTCCGGGTTTTGTCGTTGTCGTGTCAATCACTTGAAAAATTCCGGCGAGCCCGGCAGGAATGCATTGACAGCCAACCACTTCATCCCACCAAATTCATTTTTCTCCCCCTCTCTCTCTCTAGGTCCCTGCTTGTGTATTTATCCAATCGTTCATCTATCCATAAATGGTCTATCTATGCCTGTGCCTTCGCCGAAAGGACTATA
>NC_136994.1:7446461-7448961 GCF_032717465.1 Coenobita brevimanus | reverse complement strand
TACATCTTAGTTTTTCCTTCACCACTTTCTCCTTCCTCCCGTTTCTAGACCACTCCATTCCTCCGCCATTCCATCACCTCTCCCATCCATTTCCGAACCCTTCACCTCTCTTAATTCTCTCATTTCTTCATTGTCTCTCTCTCTTCTGAGTTATTATATTCTTCCTTTCGCCTCTCATAATTTCACCATTTTCCCTCTCTTCTTAGTTACTCAAAGTCCCTTCCCGACATCCAGTTTTCCCAATTGTCTCCTCTCCGCCTCCCAGTTCTTCAGTCTCCCGGTTCTTCTCAGCTTCATATTTCCCTCCATCTTCTCAGTCAGTTACCATACCCTTCCTCATTTCATTCTTCCCAAATATATCCAGTCCTTTCTGTTCTTCACTTGTTCATTCCACCCATTTCAACACTGCTCTTCTCCTCCCAGATTTGAACTCTGCTTTCCCATTTAGTTCTTTCCTTGTCCATTTCTCAATCCATCTTTTTATTTTCTTCAGCCTTCTCCTTCTTGCCTACGCCCTTCAGCTCCCAATTATTCACTTTCCCTGCCACTTTCCTTTCTTCCCCTTTATTTCCATTCTTCCAGTACTCCACTACTCCCGCTCCCCCCCCCCCAAAAAAAAAAAAAAAATCAATTGCAGTGATCAGGCTACATTGAAGTGAAACATACGGAAAAATGACTCAAAAATACCAATGCGCATGAAAACTGTGTCCCTCTGTAACAGCTTTCCACATGTTTAACGCACACGCCTCAGGTCTCAAGCAATAAAAGCTTAACAGGTCAGAACTATCGAACCTCAGAAACCGAGCTACGGAGGAAAGGAGTGGTGACGAACTGGAGGGAAGAGAAGGAACAAGAATGAAAGATAAGAGACAGGGAATAGTAAAGACCTCAGATGAAGGCGGGAAAGGTGGTGAATCAGAAAAAAGTGAGTAGTGAATAACTGATAAAATAACTGGGGAGAGGGGGTTGGAATAGTAAGGAACTGGAAGGGATGGATTAACTTCGGAAGAATGGAGAGGGAAGGGGTACTGAAGAACTGAAAGAATTAATAACACCCCTTCCTCGTTTTAGTTCATCTCCATTCCCTTCCATTCTTTCCTATTATTTCAGTTCCTCTTATTTATTCGGTGCTTCCTTCTGTTGCCCAAAATTTAATAATTCCATTGCCAATTGCAGTTCTTAAGAGCTCCTTCCTTTTGTCATTTCTTCTCTGTTACATTTCGCTTCCCATATTATCACCTTTTCCTTAGTTCTGCCAATACATCAGTGCCCCTTCCTTCTCCATTCTCTCCAGTTCTACTCATTCCTTCTAGTTCTTGATTATTCTCTCCCTTCTGTTCCTCCCCTCTAGTTAATTTTATCAATTAATCATTACTCCCTTTCTCCTCCTGACTCACCGCCTTCCTACCTCCTCTCAGTTCTTTACTATTCCCTTTCTCTTATTATTCTTTCCAGTTCGTTCCCCTCCCTCCAGTTCTTTATCACTCTTTTCCTCCGTAGTTCGGTTTCTGAGACTCGATTTATCAGACCTGAATTAAGCTTTTACTCCTTGAGACTAGGCGTGTACGCTAAACATATAGGAAGCTGTTGATGAGGGAGACATTCAGCTCGCCTACAGTCAGTTATTTTTAGCTAAATTTCCGTATGTTTAATGTAGCCAAATCATTCCGACAGATTCTTTGATACCTTGACACTCAGTCTCCTTAACTCAGTCTCGATTAGATAAAATTGTTTGGTGACAGGTTTAATAGAGTCGTGCAGTGATCCTGACCTCGAGAGGATTATTGGTTTCTAACTCAGGCTTCCACATCCCACTCTAGACTTGAAAAAAAGTCATGTAGAATTGGCTGAATTATACAACTAGACTTGTTTCTATCACAAGGAAATTTGAATATTTTCTTGTAGTGGGAAAAATGAACAGTATAGTAAAGAATGCCTCGTGATGAAGGAGTTAATTGAAAAAACTGACAACGGAGTACAAAGGAAACAAACAGCAACAGGCATTAGAGTCTCTAGAGACCACGATGTCATCGACTAGACAATGATTATAGTAAATATTCCAGAAGTCAAAGAATTGCCCCTTCGTAACTTTAGCAAAATATTCCAGAGATGAAAAAAAAAAAAAGTTATTGTAGAGATCAGCCTAACCCTCTCTCTCCGATTAAGTATCGTTATTTCACCTATTATAAATTTTGTACTACTATATATTTAAGCATTAATAAATGTGAGGACTTTTCGAATTACAGTGGCCAGATACAGGTTGCGCTCTCTGCAGTAAACTAGATCATTCTTCATTTTAGTAAAACCGTATGGAAGTAGCAAGAATATACTAAAGTAGGTCATGAAAAAGATGGGGGTAATTCCCGGGCAAAAATGTTGGGGGCCATATCTCTTGTGCCAGGCGCCATAAATGCACCCTCCCCGTTTACACCCTATCTCTATTGCCCATGTTCTCGCCCACTAGGCAAGCTCTTTACCACATTTTTCTTGGATATTTATT
>NC_136994.1:7431461-7441461 GCF_032717465.1 Coenobita brevimanus | reverse complement strand
ACCTCTTCTTCCTTCCATTCCTGTTCTCTCTTTCTCATTGTCTCCATCTCCTTTATTTTCTCCTTGCCCTCGTCTTCCTATTCTAATCCCTCTTTAACACCTTGAGTGGCGCGAGGTACATTATTCTTATGGATCTTCCTTGCTGCCTCAAGACGATTTTATTCATTTTCGGGAGGCTTTTCGCAGTGAAGGCAATAGTGAAGTGTAAATTCAGTCCTCATTCTTAAAATATCCTAAGCTGAATAAAATCGTCTGGAGGCAGAAAGACTCTAATAACAAGCTAGCAGACTGAAGAGGTTAAGCTACTCTCTACAGGTAAATAACATGGCCAGCAGTCGTACGAAATAGTCGAAACTATAGAAGGCATGGCTACCCCCTCTCCTGGTACCCCATCTTGCGGCCGACTGAGAAACTTGTGACGTTCCCTAAGCCATACTCTTAAACTCTTCACCGTGATTACGTAATTTTGTAATGGCTTATTCGCTTTTAAAAACATTTTGTTCAGCTAAGGAGAAACTTATGTAACTGAAAAGAGGTTATATACAGCTTCTGATCCTCCTTTAGCCTCTCCACAGCGATGCCGCCTTTACCAGCATATTTTGGCTGTTAACGGATGATTTTATTCATCCAAGGAGACTATTTTTATAACTAACGGGATTAGACAGAGCTTTTGACTTTTGTTTCAATCTCTCCACAACGATGATATATTTTCCACTTTATTCTTGATATTTCTGATCGAGATTTCCTAGCTTAGAAGAGTACATTAGAAGTACGTATATTTCTCTCTCTCTCTCTCAGTATAATATTGTGTGTGTGTGTGTGTGTGTGTGTGTGTGTGTGTGTGTGTGTGTGTGTGTGTGTGTGTGTGTGTGTGTGTGTGCGTGCGTGCGTGCGTGCGTGCGTGCGTGCGTGCGTGCGTGTGCGTGCGTGCGTGTGCGTGCGTGTGTGTGTGTGTGTGTGTGTGTGTGTGTGTGTGTGTGTGTGTGTGTGTGTGTGTGTGTGTGTGTGTGTGTGTGTCTGCGCGCTCGCGTGAAACCTAACATTTGCTCCTCCATCCACTTCATAATCTCTTTCTCTTCTCTGGTCACTCTTCCTTAAGGCCTTCATCCTTCCCTTCCTATGCGTCCTTCTCCTCTGTCTCCATTTTCCACCATGCCCGCCCACCATCTCCTTTCATTCTCTCCTATTTCTTCCGTCCCCCCTTCTTTTCTTTCTTCTGTTCCATGTACTCAGACTAATCACTTTTATCGGTCAGTTGCCTTCTCTCCCTTTGTTACCTCCTCATTTCCTTATTTTCACCTCTTCTCACTTCTTCCCTTTCGCTTTCCTTTCCTCGCTATTACTCTCCTTTTTTAGCATTTTCTCCCTAGTCTTTCTTCCATTTCTTGTTCTTGATAACCAACATATCCTCCCCACCCCATTCCCATTTCTCACTTTATTTCACCTCCTTATTGCTTCCATTTCATGATCTTCCTCCCTCCTCCCTTTCCTTAATTTTTTATTCTTCACGCGAACTCTTCCTATCTACTGCCCTTCTTTTTTACCATTTCGCCCGTTTCCTCATTTTTCCTTTCTCAATTTTCCTTTCTCATCATGCTTTCCCTGATCCTCTCTTCCTTCCCCCAATCTTTTTCCCCTCTTAACTGTTTTCATCCTCTTCACTTCTTCTTCACACTACCCACTCCTATCTTGTCCTCTCCCCTTTCTCACCTTAACTCCCCTCCTCCCTCCAACTACCATATCCTCATTTATATATTTTTTTCCTTCACACTCCCAACTTCTCTTTCTTTCTCCGTCTTTTTCCCTCTTTTCACCTTTTCCACTACTCTCTCATACTCTGTTACTTCCTCTCCCTTTCTCTCGCATCCTTTCAACTCTTGTCCTATTCCTTCATTCGTTCTCTTTATTATCCTCTCTCATCCCTCTTCCATCACTCATTTGCTGCTCCTCTGACTTGCCTTCCCTGTCCTAGCATCCCTTCCCTCTCTCGTCCTTATTTCCCACTCCACCCCTCCTCCATATCTGCCCCATTTTCTCTTCACTCCTTTCCTTTCATTTATCACCTCCTGTCACTTCTTCCCTCCCTCTCCAACTTTGGTCTTTCTCTCCTCGCCCTCCTGATTTCATATTACCCTATCCTCTTTATTTATTTGTTTCCTTCTTCCTTTCTTCCTTCTTTTCATTCATTCTTTCTATCTTTTCTGAAGCATCCTTCTCCTCCAGTCTTTCCTTTCTCTTTTCTTCATTCCGCTTCTTTCTTCTTACCCCTACCATTCTCTCCTCTCATCTCTTCATGCTTCTCGTCTCTTCCCCTCTCTTCTCTCTTCTCTTCTCTTCTTGTCTTCTCTTTTCTTCCTTCTACCCATACCTTTTGCTCTTCTCGTCTCCTTCTGACACCTCACCTTTCTTCATTCCCTATATTTTCCATCATCATCATCTCTTTTTTTTTCTCCTTTAATTTTCTCTCTTCTCTTCTCGTCGTTACAACTCGTCTCGTTTCCGCTCCTCTTCTTTACTTTCTTATCCTCTCGACCTGTTTCCTCTCCGTCTTTGCTCTCAAAACTCTTATTTCTCCTCACCCGTTACTTTCTTTACAACCTCTCTTTCATATACTGTATTTTACTCCTCCTTTCCTGTCCTCTTCATAAGCTCCTTCTGTTCTTCTCTACTCCATTGTTGTCATCTTATCTGTCTTTCATATTTCATTCGCCTTTCCTGGCTTTTTAGCTCTATCACCCCATTTCTCTCTCCTTCCTTTACTCTCCTCCCGTTCCTCTCCTTCCTTCTTCTTCCTGTCTATTTTCCTCCCTTTCCTTCTTTCTCCTCTTCTCCTCTTTCCTTCTGTCTCTTCCATTCCCCTTTCGGCTGTGTCTTCCTCCTCTTCGTTTCTCTCGCTTTGCTCCTTCCCTTCACTTCCATTCTGTCTCCTGTTTCCCTTCTCTTCCTCCTCTAATTCCCTGTCTTCCTTGCTCCATGTTCTCCTCTACCTCCTTTTGCCTCTTCCTCCTGTCTTCTTTCTGTTTCCTTTTTCATTCCCCATTCGTCTCTTTTCCCCTTCCTCCTCCTCTTCTTTCTCCCGATCGCTCCCCCCCCCCTCCTTTTCTCCCCCCAACCCTTTCCCCGTTTGATACCTCAGGCCGATGGTCAGGGGGGTTACTTCCCAGCCCGTCACCCTCCGTCGTACTAACTACCGCCTCCCACACCATTCCAAGATCTCTCACCAACACAGTCCTTAGAGTTCAGCTCTATCGTCATTTTTATCATCCTCATTTGCATCACCATAATCGTCTTCGTTATTAGTATAACAATCATCGCCACCATACATTTCGCTAATCAGTGGGGACTTAAAATGTGTTAAATTAATACGAGAAAACTTGTTATTTATTGTTTTGTTATACATTTAGCCAGAGGGGTCTCTCTTAGACTGGATACAAATGTCTGGTGGAGACAGCAACACGACAGAAAATACATCGGCCTGGTGAAAATAAAACAATTAAGAGGATCATTTTAGCCTCACAGTATGATTTGTCTATCCTACACTGGATAGGAAAGGTGTTGCGGCAAGAATCGAACAAAGAAGCGTAGTGATGCAGAAAATATATAACTGAACTGAATTGACTTACATAAATCTAGAGCTAAAATTTGCTGGACTAACTAATAGCCTTTCAGTCACAAAATGTTTGCAAATATAATTATCTTTATTTCCAAACCGTTATTTACCCCACAAAGACCAATTCGATCAAAAAGTCAAAAAAAAATTATTTTCGCATGTATTCGCGCGAAGAGATTAGGACAATTTCGCACCGTTGCGTATCGCGCAGTCACCATTTTTTTTTTTTTTTTTTGACATTTTTCTGACTCCCCTTGGACTTACCTCGACCTAATGCAAAAAGAATTAGGTAGATATATAGTACCAATCTTGTGAAAGAAGCGAATAAACGCAAAGATAGACAGTTCACTTCACTTGATTTCCGACAATTTCACTCCGTCTCGTCGCGCACGATCTCCATCTTTTTTTTTTTTTTTTTTTTTTATGACGCTCCCTGGATTCACCCTGACCCAGTGCAAAAAGAATTTAGTCGACATCTTTCTCTTTGTGGATGCGATGGGAAGAGTTATGAGGAACACACTGAGGTGGTTTGGCCATGTGGAGAGGATGGAGGGTGAGAGACTGAGGAAGAGAGTGTATGTGAGTGAGGTGGAGGGGGGAAGAGGGAGGGGGAGGCCGAGGATGAGATGGAGGGATGGGGTGGAGAGGTATATGAGAGAGGGGTGTGTGAGTTGGGAGCAGGGCAGTGAAATGGCGGGGGACAGGGCGACGTGGAGGCGATTTGTTTGTGGCCACCCCAAATGGGATTGGGGCGTCTGGCAATAGATAGATAGATAGATCTTTTTCTTTTCTCATGAAAGAAACGAATAAATGCACAGAAAGACACATATACAGCTTGACTTTAATATTTAGATTAAGGATATTTTCTAGCCCAGGATTATAGTCCAGGTTGCTTTAGCATATTCTATGAGTACTGTCGGGCTTCTATGACTGAATCAGCTGAATGTAATTAATTGATGGGTATTAGAGTAGAATTCAAGAATTCGCTCAACAATAATGATTAGGCTTATGGTTATGTACCAATATTAATACCCTAAAGCACCAATAATCACTGTTTGGTAAATAAAATCATATGACAGTTAAATAAAAATACAAGAGTTGTCTCGAAGTGACAGGGTTAACAGCGATTCAAATTCCGGATATAACCTTAGGGACAATTCTTGATGGCTCTTCCAGTTGTGAGAGCTTATGCAGTATTATGACTTCAGGGAACATGCAGGTCAATAAACGGTGCCCTTGTACGGTATACACAGAAACAAATTTAAGGTCACAAGCGTCTTATGCAGTTTCAGTAATATTTTTGATCTCGGGGGTCGTCAAATCAGCAACATGCACATGGACGTGATATCTAGTGTGTGCCACAGTGATCTTGTGACCTTTTCACGAGTATAAGCGCACGGCAGAGAATCCTCTTTTTCTTTCATTCAGTATCACGCTTATTTTTATTTGGTTGTTGGTTTAACCGTTCTGTTCTGTTGTTGCTTTTTATTCATTCCTGTTACATCCACGCGACTCTATTCAACTTAGAATTGGCCTCTTTTATTGAGGCGGTTTATAATGAGTGTATCTAATCCTTCCGGTTTGGAAAAAAAATCCAGGGCAAAAAAAACATCGTTCGAATAGAGCAAAAACAAAAATACAATTAACGTCAGTGAGAAGGGGTGACGGTGATTGGTAAGGTACTGCTGCAAGATCTCCCAGCCATAAGTGTCTTTGCGAATTTTTCTTACTGCATCTTATGTTTCTTAAATTCCTTATTTTCCCCCTCAAACCTCTCATACTTCCCATCTCGAATTGTCAGTAAGTAAATATTACTGTTATTACATATGGTAGGGATAACGATATTTTGTGTCTCAGAATTTTTGTGATATATTTGTTGAACTCATCGCTGCGGGGGTCTGGTTTATTTTATTCAAGCATTTTTCCGGATGACTTTACTTCGCGTGAGACGGTCTTTTCAAACTTGATGAGTTGAATATAGTCTTCGTTAATGCCTTCATTACGTGTGGCATTTTTTAAGCCTTTGTCTTTTTAGTTAGTATTTTTGTCTTTTTTATTTGTGGTGTGGATGTGGATGTGATAGTTAGCGTTAACAGAAATACACTGTGGTGGTGTGGCCTTATGGAGCGAAGGGAGAGTGAGAAAATAACGAGGAGAGTGTATGTGAGTGAGGTAGAAGAGGGGAGAGGGAGGAGGAGTCCGAGGAAGAGATGGAAGGATGGAGTGGAGAGATATATGAGAGAGAGGGGGTGTGAGTTGGGGGGGGAACGGAGTAATGGAGGGGGGACAGGACGACATGGAGGCGATTTGTTAGTGGCCATCCCTTACGAGATTAAGACGTCTGGCTGTAGATAGATAGATAGATTTTTTAAGCCTCACAGAAACATCTTCAAATAGGAAGAATAAAACAAGGGCGTTCGCCGATAGCATAACTGTGCCCTGTAGAGATAACCTTCAATCAGCACATGGTTAGCATTAACAACAATAACTACCACAAGAGCCGTTTAGGACAAGTTAGGATTATTCATGCCATTATTTTTTATATCCCCGTCTCTCCCCTTTGGGGCTAAGATGCGAATGACTGTGTTTGAATGGATGAGTAAATAGGGAGTGTGTCGTCCTGTCTCGGCTACCTCCCTTTCCATGGAAGCAGCCTAGGTATATAGATAGATAGATAGTCTAACCGGTTGTCAGATCACTTTTTATGTCCACCATGTCATACCGGATGTTGGAACTTTTTTACCTTTTTCACGTCCGGTTGTCAAATTATTCTTATGTACTTCACGTACAACTGGCTGTCAGATTACTTTTTGAATGCTTTGCACGTCCAACGAGCTCTCATATTACTTGTGGTGTGTGTGTGTGTGTGTGTGTGTGTGTGTGTGTGTGTGTCCTTCACGTCCAATCAACTTAGAACAGTTAAGGTTCATTTAGGAGACTCTTCATTAGGAAATAATTAGATCGGTATCATCAATATCCTTTCAGGTCCGACTGAGGCCATCATATCGATTTTGGTCTTGTCGGATCGTTTGAGGCAAGACTCAGGAAACTCAGGTTTAGATAGATTCATATAGGTTCAGTTAGTATTAATCTGGTCACACTCAACCTTTCAGGCTGTTAGGTCAGGTCAGGTCAGCTATAATGAATCAATTTCATTCAGGTCATTTCGCTTCATTCAGTATAAATCAGATAATATCCTCCATTAAAAGCTGTTTAGGCCAAGGCAGGTTAATTAAAGATAAGGTAATTCCGATCAGATCCGGTAGTCTAGTTCATGCCATGTAGGTCTACGCAGATTGTTGAAGCCCAGTTAGTTCAGGTTCGTTCTGGACTTTTGTGTCAATTTGGACACAGTTAAGCCGTCAGGTCATTTAAGTCCATTCAAAGTTATTCATACTGTCAAGTCAGTTGAAGTGCTTTCATGAATATGTAGAACCAGAAAGGATAATTAGATACATTATGTCCATTCATATCCAGTTAAACTCATTCATATTATTCAAACCCACTCAGATCAGTCACAAAAGCAGGGTCAATCGGGACAGTTCAGAGTTAGTTCATTCACAGCCTTTTGGGGTGAGTAAGATTAATTCGGGTCCAGCTACATCCATGCAGGTCAGCTGAGAGGCATTTGGCCATTCCAGCTCATTCCTGTAAGGTTTATGTCCAGGATCAAGAGCCGAGGAATGTTTGGAGCAATACTGGCCTTGTACGGTTACTTCAGATCCATCATGTCGACTTAGGATACTGGAATCTTTTTATGTCGTGTCAATAACTGCGAGTGCCCAGTCGGTGCAATGGTAGTGAGGCGGCTCATATCCATGAAGACTGGATGGAACGGAGAGAGATGAGTGGCAGGGGTGGCTTGTGATTGTTGCAGGTGCTGGGCAACAGCTGAAGGTTATCCAATGATCATGGGTGCAACTGATCAGTTGGTGGTCAAGGTAGTAGCTGATGAGTGCTCAGTTGATGCAACGTAGTCAGGCAGCTCATATCCATCAAGACTGAATGGAACGGAGAGAGGGGAGTGGCAAGGGTGGGTTGTGGCTGTTGCAGGTGGTGGGCCACAGTACAAGATTATCCAGTGAACATGGGTGCAAGTGATCAGTTGGTGGTCAAGGTAGTCGCTGTTCTAATCATCTAATCAAAGCAGACGTGGGTGTGGTGCGTGGAGAGGTGTGCCCGGAATGAACTGTGATGGTTTTGGGCAGTGAAACACTATGGGGAAAGTATATGCTGAGAAAACGTGTTTTTATTTAGGCCAATATGGTGTAAGCCATTGGTGAGGAAGGGAAAAAGTACGTGGGATAGACTGATATAAATTGTGTGTGTGTGTGGGGGGGGGTGGAAGGGGGTGTGTGGGTGGAAGGGGATTTGTGGGTGGAAAGGGGGGGCTAGGTGAGGGGAGGAGAAGGGCACAAAATGCATAGCTGAAGAAGGCGACGGGTTTTGTATGAGAGATTATGTATGCAGGTGGGAACATTCAATGCTGGGAGAGGAAAAAGGTAGAAAAATGGTGGCATAGGTGGAAAGGGAGATCGAGGGCGTGACGGGCGAGGATGGTAACTGGGGTGGGGTTGAGGTAAGACGCGCTGTGAATATGAATAATGTAGGATGGTCGATGTGGGGGATGGCAGCAAATTGCTTCAAAACCTTTTTGCAGAACAAAAATAACAATAATAAGATAATCAGGTGGGCTCTCACTTACGGACTTTATCACTAACTAGAAGCTATCTCACCATGGGATCCCACCACCCGCGTAGCCGGAAAGTTTTTCCTCGGCACATAGTTTTGAACCTCCATTTCTGATTTGACGAAAATTCAGGATGTAAAACACACACAAACAAAGCCAGTCAGCCAACCTCACAGCTGAAAACATTACCATTCCGCTCGCTTCGCAACGCGGGTGGTTAGCGAGCGGAGTGGTGATACTTTCAGTTGTAAGGTTGGCTGGCTGGCTTTGTGTGTGTGTGGGTAAACAAAATATCTCATGAACGGCTTGAACTATCAACATGAAACTTTCAGGGTATCAAGATATGGTCAGAATCTTGGATGAGTTCAAAAATGAGCACTCGGGGTCAATGTTAAGGCCACCAAAGGTCGACCTTTGGCAGCCATTTTGGTGACCTTAGCCTTACTTTTATATACGTTTTACAGTCTGAATAAATGTATAGTAATCAACAGTCGTGGTAGCGATTACGATGTAGGGATGGCACAGGTTCAAACTGGCGTCCCTTACATTTGGTTTATGAGCTCACGCACGGCCTGCGAAGCCGAGTTATACGCACACATACTTAAAGATTTTCACTGTTTTAATGCAAAGCTACCCACACAACCACGCTAGCCTTCGTAGGAGTCGCGAAATGAAGTTGCAAAATTTTCGGATTTGTTCTTCCTTCATCTTTCTTTCCGACTCTCATAGTCATAACTCCAGCACGATTAGGGGAAAGCCAGTCATGTACAGAGGAGCGAGAAACCTGCAAGCTCTCAACATTCGCCAGTACTACTACATCCCTCAGGGGACGCCGCCCCGCTGTGACTGAGGACCCGTGATCTGAATCACAGCCGCGTCCTTTATCAGTATCGTGTGACCTGGCCACAAATTCTCCCATGTTATGATTCGGGTGCCTGAATATATATTGCTTGCTTTGCGTGACATCAAACAGAATTACTAACCACGATATCTGCAGATTCATTGTTATTTTGATTATAATTCTCTTCCCAGAGCTTTAATATGTGTACCGATTCTCCTCTGGGACTGCAGGGTTAATACTGGCAATTGAGGTTTAGTCATTTACTCCTGATTTCTGCCCTGCCTGAGTGCTTGTGAGAAGCGAGGTAGGGCAGGAGGGCAGGCTCAGTCGGGAAGGGGGCGAGGTGGGAAGTAGGGGTGAACTAGGTAGGTAGGTAGGGGAGAAGTATGGAGTGTAGGGTAGACACAAAGGAGGGATGGGGGGAAGGTGCTTAGGTAGGAGGAGAGGAGGGGAGGAAAGAAGGAAACATAGAAGACAGAGGTAGAAGGGAAGAGGGAAAGGGATGAAGAAATGGGGATGGCGGAGGAGGGAAGAAATGGGAGGACGACAAAAGATAACAGGAGAGGGGCCAGAAGAGGTAAAATAGGGGCAGGAGGGAGGAAGAGAGAGAACATGGCAACACAAACATCAGGAAAGCATAGAGATGGTAATAGTGAAGTCTAAGGGGCAAGGTAGAGCAGGAGGAGGAGGAAGAGGAGGAGGAGGAGACAGGAAAGAAACAAGACTGTGGAAGAAATGCGGAGGAAGAGGAAGCCGAAGGTAGGAGGAAGGAAAAGAGAAAGATTGGAAAAAGTGGGGAAGGGAGAGAAGGAGGAAAAAAAAAAAAAAGAGGGGGAAGAGTAAATGAGATAAAGAATGA